>NC_137651.1:10199449-10372632 GCF_963422515.1 Blennius ocellaris | reverse complement strand
GGTAAACAGGAGGGTTTTTATTCTCAGTTGTTTTAAGGTACATTTTAAAGCAATGGCTTCAGCTGTGTAGGTCAGTGTAACCTGATGTATGACCTAATAAAACAAGAAGTAGCAGTTGGGATGAATTTGCAAAGTGTAGAAAGTAGCAGATAGGTTTCAGAGGTAAGCCAAGGGTTATTCAGGGAAGTAAATGCATCACAAGCAAGCGTTATCCATGGCATAGTGCCCTGTATGGTTTTTACCTTCAGGTGGAAACCGGAGCACCTGCAGTAAACCCACACACGTGCGAACTGATCAGGTGAGGCAAGAGTGCCAGCCAACAGTAAACAGGAGTTTAGTAAAATGGTAACCACCAAGACAGCAGCTTTGACTGATGCTACAGCCAACCATTCTGCTCCTCAGCTCAAGTAAGACAAGCTCACTGTTTCATCAAGGAGGATTTATGTTCATCTTTTTGTTCACATGCTCAGCGATCCCAAGGAAAAACAATCAGAATCCATATACACATAACACATACATACAGTGGCATATAATGCAAAGGGAGTAATTACTGGAGACAAAGAAAAAAAATCACAGTGTAAGTATAAAGGCATAAAGGTCACGGTCTTCAACCTGTGGTCCTTCAGCCCCTGTGTAAAGGCTCTCTGTACCCATACAGAAGCCATCCAACTTCTGTTTTTATTTATTTTGTGCATTAAAACATTCAGACACCTCTTGTAATCAAATGTGATAAATGAGAAAAATTAAGAAAGAAACAAGACTATTCTAAGTTCCTGATTTTTTATTGGGATGCACATTATTTACTAATATATTAATAATTCAGTTTTTTCACTTATATCTGAAAGACTTAAAAAGGCCTGTATACACCTGAGTATTTTTAAAAGTCCTTTAAAAAAAAAAAAAAAAAAAAAGTAGGATTCTACATGCCTGTGTATTTTTATTAATTTCATTGTTTTGGCTTGCGTGAACAATTGTGCAAATGCTAGCAGTTCAGAGTGTTGTCCCGTAATTTCATAAATGCAACATAAACTACAGCTTGTACAGCTAAATCCATAGGAGGTTTATGAATTTGATTGAATCAATCCATTGACTTTATTGATAAAGGAAGAAAATGGTTCCCTTGGTCAAAAAGGTTGATCATGATATAAGGGTTCAGGTGCACAGAGTCCCGGCTCAGTAAACTGGAGTGGAGTGTCAAACTGATTTGTTCCTTCATAAAGTATACATAAAGTGTCTTCTTCTTATTCCTGTCACACAATGATCAACATTGAAAAGCTTAGGATGTGTCCCTGAGGAAAAGTAAAACACATCTCTTAACACTAATTACCACAAATATAATTTTCTAACCAGGAAAGTAAATCACAGTATAGTTGGCACAGAACGTATAATAAAAGGTAAGTCAGCTTTTAAAAGTTTGAATATGATCGTAAACTTAAGTATACTGTATTTGCATTACAACATAAAAATGCAAGACTGAAGTCAGTGCATTGTGTAAGTTGCATTGTTAATTGACATTGGTAGAATAAAATGTAACTCATACATTTGACAGGAGGTGAATGTGACGCAAAGCAAACTTCCTGTGCTCATCTTCTCCCACTTGTCATGCGACTGGTTAAACGTCTGTCTTCATCTATGCATTCTTTTGTGTGTAAATTCCTTCATCTCTCAGCATGATTTCAAAGTGCAGACTTCGCTGTAGAAACAGGAGACGAGGAGGCATCATGGCCGCTCTTGCTACAAGAAGCACAGGAGAAGTTTAGGTTGTGAAAACATCATCAGACTAGACAAAATAATGCCAGACACCTCTCGCTTTTTACTGTTTTGCTTCACTTCTTCATACCTGCATTGTGCTATAAATCCAGGGTAGAACACTGCTGACTTTGGTGTAAACTCCAGGCTTGTTCCTCAAACCACAGCCTGATCCCCAGCTAGTGATTCCTGCCAAATACCAGCGCTCCTCTCCCAGACACACCAGAGGTCCACCGCTGTCACCCTAAGACAATAAAGAGTGTCTGTAGTTATCGTTCGGGTTCGAAACTTGTCTTACAAATAGTCACTAGAACCCCGTGTTGAGCTATCTGTTCACCTGACAGGAGTCTTTGCCTCCCCCCAACCTTCCGGCACAAAGCATGTGGTTCGTCACTGCACCTCTGTACACCTGGGGACTGTTGCACACTCGCGTGTCAATGATGTTCACATTCACTTCCATCAGAGTCCTTGAAGCAGTGCCTGAAATAGTTGGTCAATAAATTATCCCATGAGACTTCATCAAATATGAACATCATAAACTGTAACAAAGAAAATAAACATGCACTGACTGTAATATCAAGTTGCACTACCATCAGAATTTTAAATACCACCTCATCCCTTTTCCCAAGTTGATCTAATTGCAGGTAGATCGACATGTCCTCTTATGTTCTGTGTCATTTGATAGCTTCCATTTTGCACCTACTGTGTACTCCACAGAGCTTTACAAGAATCCCTTACAGAATATGTAATATTCACAGACAGCAGCGTCATTCAGTCCGTCTGTGCTTATGAATAAATCCCTGATTAGTGTCTTGTTTCCAGTTTGTAACTTAGCTACCCTATTTTTTCTAAGGTATTGCTCATGGACTTGCTACAATGTGCAATACAGATAAAGTTGCCTTACCCTGACTTGTTTTCACATTTAATCCTCCCATTTGATGTTGTAAAGACAATTTGTGGTGAAAATCTGTTACTAATATTTATCTACGTATTGTGTGGTGCATTACAGTTACATTTTTCTTTTATTTGGAATTAGCTTTGCTTATATGTACCCAAAACCACTCAGTGATCTTACAGGAAGGTCAATATTTATGAGCCAATGTTAAATCCTTTTAAGCAACTCAATGAAATATTTTCGAAATGTTCACAGAAAAAGCTTTGACATTTAGTTGTGAAGCATGATGTGTTGACATGAAAGTACCATAAATCTGAATTACTAAACACACTGTTTAAAAGTGAGCTATATATGGAAAGACACTGTGGTTGCAAGGAGCAATGTATACATTTATCTGATATGATTTTAATTTACAGTATGCTTCCCAAGTATGGCTGTTTTTTAAGTAGCTCTGAATCTTTTCTTTTTATTCTGTCAAGACAAAATGTATAGAACTGCTATGAACTACAATGAAAAATAACTTCAACATTTAATTTTAAGCAGCAAAGGTTCATGTGTATAAATCACATTACATTGTGGTTTATAATTTAAAAAAAACAGGACTGAAAATAAGCCATGTGTTACATTTCCAGTGTACTCTGTGGCACCACATTCCAGCTTACCAGACCCTGCTTCAGTAGTACCAAATCCTGAGGTCCAGCAACTCAGTTTATCAGGAAAGGTTTGTCCAGACACGGGCAGACAAGCTGGCTGAACTCTTTCTGAATTAAACAAAACAAAAACAAAAAAAGCATTTACGTACCTCATCCAAGCACTTCAACAGATGTGTGTGCTCTAAAAGATGGAACTCTATAGACAGACACGCAGTGTGAGGCAGGGGCAAAGACATTGTGTTCAGCTTATCAGTATGAGTGTGACTTCTGCACACTTTTAAAAGCCAAGACTCAACAATGAGGGATTTCTGCTCTAATCCTCAGGTATGAAGCATATCAAGAATGTATTATATCAAGAATGTATTATATCAAGAATGTATTATATCAAGAATGTATTACAGATTTCTTGAAACAGGTTTTCTTCAGTGTATCTGGGGCAGACAGCTAATGCCTTGCCTTCTCGTTCATTCACTCTCTGCTACACTGCTTACTTCTTTTGCAAAAATACTTACTATTAGCATTACCAGCTTTTGTTGCATCATACAAGACTATCTTTCTATACCTCGAAGAAAGAGGCATTTGTCTTTCAACATCTTCTTCACATTGACTATGCAGCACAAAGGTTTTCTTCCCACTTGACGTTGGGTTTGTGTACACAAGAATCAAATTTCCCACACTGCCTCAGACATATATCCCATGCAAATATGAATATTGTTTTAATTAAATGAAAATGCAACCAACCATTAAAAGTGACTGGAGATGTAAGTTTGAGGAGGGCAATATCTTGGTCATTGGTCGACCTGTCGTAGAACCTGTTGACTATGATCTTCTCCACCAGGAAGGGGTCAGGCAGTTTGTCCAAAGACACCACTCCAACATACACTTTCCAGTTCCGAGTATTGGACATTTGTCTTTAATAACAAAGATAATGACCAATTAAAACCACAACGCTTGAGCTGTCATCACCATATGGTCACATTTCTTTCTTTTATACTATGCATTGTTAAACTATGTGCATAACAGAACAGCAATAATCATCAAGGGTACAAATAACTGCAGGGTCATGTCCTAAGTCCCTTACTTTGGGAAACAGTGAGCAGCAGACGCCACAAAATCAGGAGCGATCAGGACTCCGCCACAGACGTGGAATCCTCTGAAGTGGAGTGTCACCTGCCAAGGCCAGTGACCAATTACAGCTATGCTGCCTCCAATGATCCGAGACGTCGATTGCTGTTTACCACAGTCTGAAAATAGGAGACGCATTCCCATTAAAATGCAGTGGCAGTAATCGGAAACAATATTGTTATTGTAGTGGTTTGAGGTGGACAAAGACAGTCAGGGAGAGATCAAGCTTGTATACAACACATGACAGAAGGAACAGATGGAAGCTCCTTACCCACACATTGCAGGGAGACAGTCTGCTGGTTTGGACAGGATGAGCTACATGATAATAAAATGGGAAAAGCAGGTTCAATGACACGACTACACACAAGAAACTAACATCACTGTTAAACAACGGACTTTCATATGACATGAGATGCACACCTCACGTTTACAAGACCCTGGATAGGAGCCTCTGATCTGTCAACCAGGGCTACACCAATGGAGTTCTGCGTCTCAATTGCTTTAGTGTTATAAGACCTGGGGATGGAGAGACATCAGTTCAGGAAGGTGGAAAGATAAAACTTTCACATACAGAGAACAATTTGCCAAATCAATGCCTGATTGGGCTTGGAAACCCATTCTGCTTACTACTTTATTACAGTCACCCCTGTGGAGAATCGATTGAAAGCTAAACACAAAGCAGCAGGTGAGAAGAAATTAGATGTTTGCCTGCTGACATTGAAATTGGAACATGTAGAATGACAGGCTGATTCCCTGAGCTAGAAGACTGAATGATTAGGTAAGATGGTAGTATCTTACCTGTGAAAGGTATGTGAAAGGTTTTTCAACATTTCAACTTTGGTGAAGTAGAGCACACTTCATTGATTAAAGAGTCCTTACTTTCTGAATCCTAAGTCTTCACAGAGCTGGTTGGCCATGTTCTCATCCCAGCCGTCATAGCACACTGGCAGGAAGCGGCCATCTTTAGCAGTCCTCACCTGCAGGCTGTTGTCTCTCGCAAATCGTACTGGCAGAGACATGGAAGGAGAGGAGAGAAATATTACAGTTCAGATGGCAACTCTCTTTGGACTGTGGGATGAAGCTGAAAACATGAATGCATCCCAAGGGAAAACATGCACACTCAATACAGAAAAGCCCCCAAAACCGGTGTTCTCGCTGCAAAGTCAAAGCGCGAGCACGACTGCAAGTCCTCCAAATACAATAAATTTCTGTACAGCAATCCAGTCATCTCCTGTACTGCTTTACTCAATGACCCTCTGGCGTTTACCTACACAAATGTAATATACTTTTGTTTGAGTCATTAATCTGTACATAGTTTAGATGGATATCTTTCTGGCTGTGAAATTCTTTTCCCATCTTGCACTCTCTCAATTTGGTTTGATTCTGTGATTCTGTGTTTGGGTCTACTCACCACAATTTGTTTCATCGGTACCAGCCCTGCAGTCTCTTCTAGCATCGCACTGGACCGTGTTGTTGGGGCAGTTGTCGAAGCTGTCAAAGTTTGAGTCAGAGCCTGAGTCGCTATCATCCTCATTATCGAAGTACAGAATGGATGCTGTTGCCAGCCCAGTGCCGTAGCGAACTGTGGGTAGGGTGAAGTAGATATTAAAGCACAAGAAGTAATACAACGGCAATCAAGAAAAAGCACATTAAACAAAATGTGAAAAATGCATAGAATGACTGATAAAGACAAAGGTTTAGAAGATTTACAAGGGTTACAATAGAAGCAAAACAGTCAAACCATTCATTAGTTTTTAGCCTTGGCTTGTCTCAAGTTTTGTATTTCACCCTGTCTTTGGCTATGGTAGCCCTGATGAACCATCTTACCAACTACCTTTCATTTTTGTACTGTCATGTGAACTATGCCTTATCAGGCATGCAAGTCTGTGAACGGCCATGTAATTAAATGAGTTTAGAATCTGTAAAAGGGGATTGCGTGGTTAGCACTCTTGCTTCAGAACAAGAACAAACTCAGTTTAAGACAGGAGGGTTTTAGTTATAATCAGGTTTCATCACACAGTCCAAAAGCTTGCACTTGAGGTGAATTCATAACTTTAATTGCCCATGAATGGAATTTATCTGTGTGTGGTAGTCTGCCTCACTGTGTTTGCCCAGGGCGTATTCTGCCTTCACCCATAGTCAACCGGGAGTGGCGCCAACCCCTCACGACTCTTAATTGGGTGGAAAAGAAGAGGGATGGATGGAAATACCAGAAGTTGGATATGTAATGAAGTCCAACATTGCAATTCTATTCCCAAGGTCTTTTCTTCCTCAAGAAATACTGATCATTTCATACATAAACTAAGATTTTGATATGACTTACCAAACAGCTTTGTTTACAAATTGAACTGAAACAAACCCAAATCCCAAAACAAATCCCACTGTTTTCAAAACCAAAAGGTAACGAAAAATACTGTTTACTTGTAATACTTGTACTGTATATGCTGCTTGTAGTCACAACCAGCCTGAATAAATGAGGGCAGCAATTTCACATTCATTAAAACGCCAAGATATTTGTAGGGAAAACAAAACATACTTCCAAGCCAGATAGCCAGTGCAAGCAAGCCAATCAGGATTAAGGCTGACCCCGACCCGCCATAACACTGTGCATTATTCCCACAGCATCCTTTTTTCTTTCTGGGAGCTAGACAGCAGACAGAACAAAAACATACACACAGATCTGTAGAAATGTTCCCAATAGCATTGATTTTCACAATTGCATACATCAGATGTGTTTATCACTGACATGCATTGGGCTGTGCAACTTGGGGAACAGCCACAGGCGACGGATACTGAGGGATGTAATGTGGGTAGGAATGAGGTGTCAGGTCCAGTGGCAAGCCATACACGTCTTCATAAGACTTGGGGGGTGGTTGGACGTTGAAATCCACAGAGGAGTAAGGAGGAGGGGGGGTGTTCTAGGAGAAAAAGACAACTGTCACAGGTACCACACAATGCAATGTCCATTATTGTGTATTTACGATCTAAAACATAACACAATGGAGACGTGGACTGTTTTCAATTAGCTAGTAGATATATAGTTTGTTGCACATAGATATGTATACACCAAATGTTGTCCAATACAGTTTCAAGTTTATCTTCAGGTAACAACTTTACCTAGACAAAAACAAGCTACGTGTCTAGGAAACTGTGTCTAACTGATCAGGTTAAACAGTTCATTTCCTCAGTTTTCTGGGCAGGTGATATCGTCTCTGCCTTTTTCTATATATAATTCCAAGCAGCCTGTTCAAATGTTTCAGACAAAAGGCCATGAATCTATCAATATTTGGATTTGTTTAAACTGATACTTTATCATCAGCTCACTGGGTGAAGAACCAAAAAATATATATATTTTTTTATTCTCGGCTAAAACTAAAAACATGAGCTCACTGGGAATGACTCATCATAAACTGGAACGGACACTTGGTAGACTGCATATCTTTGCTAACACCACATTTGTTTGCAGAACCAAGTTAGCAACGCTAGCATGATTGCCGTTATCACTGTGTGAAACACTGAGCAGAGAGCATCTCCACGGCAACAGACGCTGATCTCCTTTAAACTCCTTTCATTGGCAAAGTTCTCTTTTTTTTGCAGAAGAATACGTCACTAACTTTTAGTCTGTCAGTGGTGTTTATCGACAACTGTTCACCCGATCTCGCACAATTAAAAGGTTATTCAGCATTGTTTTATGTTGCCAATTCTTTAAATTAAGTTTCGATAGGGCTGACTATTTAATGTCTAAAGATACTGCAAAAAGACATGTTTAAAGACATCATGTTTGGGTTTTTGCAACATATATGAGATCAGGAAATACTTTGATTCTTCCACCGTTCTTAATGTAAAATCAACATTGAGAGAAAGCCTTTCTTTAGTGTTCAACAAAGATATGAAAAACAGAGGTAAAGGCTGGTTTATAAGCAAACAATGTCAGGTATTTAAGGTAGGTAAAGAGAGCGAATGACTGCTCTGACAATCGTAAACTCGTTTCTGGGTAGGGTGCAGGATGAACTCGCAACACAATACATGCTGAATGAGAAGCACGATATAACTACAAAATTCCGCCTGCAAAAGATAGAACAGATTATAGCTTGAACATGTTCAATATTTGCGACTAGAAATCCTATGTGTTCTGCTCCAAGAGGAGCTGAGCAGCACAGTGTGTCATGTCCATGTACCAGTATGAAAGCCAACCAGGCGAAAAGCAACACTGTTGCTGCAGTCAAAGGCAGAAAGTTCCCAACTTGTTAATGAGTGACTTCAAGAGATTTTACAATATTAATTCATTGGACAATATAAACAGACCTGCACAGCTCAGATTTACTTTATTTATTATTCCTCATTGCTCTTCTTTTATTTTATTTTTTCCATGAAGTTGTTTTGAGGCTGTGTCCCCCATGAGTGCATTTTGTGTTGGCATATTAATTGCTCACTGTGACGGCAGAGAAGATGGGTGCTCCATAAATTCATGTTTCTGCAGTTCTATCAGACGTGACCATTATTACCAAGGAACCCTCATGGATCTAAACAGACTTGGGAACAAGTCAAGATCAAGAACAAAAACATCCTTAAAATCCTCAGTGATGAGGATTTACTTTATTATATTAAAAAGATTGCTTGAAAATATTTCTCTCTGCTCCGTTGCACTCAGCACTTAGTATCCTAAGTGGGCAGGACAATAGGTGCGCCAATCACTATAATCTAAAAATAGGCAGGTGACGGTGGGATCTTTTATTCCACTTTATCCAACTAAAGTTTGTGAGCACGTTTGAATTGATCTCAGTTCACAGAGTACACAGAGTCCAAGTTGTGGCACCAATGTGATATATGCGTCTACCAGTAATTCTCCACAGGATTGTGCGCTCACATTTGTGCAGGTGTTGCATGTCTGATAATCATTGTGTCAGGCTGATTTGTGACATGAGGAATGCGACTTGGGAAGGTTTTTGAATGCAGACCACAATGTGACTAAACATGTTTGAGCAGCACAATACCTGGCACATGACCTGATTGCCCGGCAGCAGTGCTGCCTCAGTATTTACAGCAAACTGCTGTATTGTGAGGAGATATGTCTGTGCCAAGTTGTTGTTTTTTTCTTAAATTTGAAAGAGCCTTTAATATAGGAAATGTGGAATTAGACCAAATAGAACATTCACCTATATTAAGCACATGAGGAGAAAGTGCTCCCACCCCCTAAAAGAAAATAAGTGGTTACATGAATTTGAACTAGTTTCGAGGTAGATATCACTGACCAAAAGCAGAAATATAATTATTGCGTGTGATGCGACTAATACGGCATTTTGATCAGGCAACTAAAAAAAATAAGACATGGACATTTATGGTGTAGTTTTTCAAACCAATTTAGTAACTACTTCCAATTGTTAATATAAAATAATCTGTCAATAATTAAACCAAAAGTTTGAAAATATTTCTCAAAAGCCAACTAACAATGGCTCATTTGTTGTTTCGTGACCTGTTTGCATCCAAATTGTGGCGGCATCTTCTCAACCCAAGTGGAAAAAGGCACAAAGAAAGGCTATATGATGCTTTCTTCACTGCTTATATTCCTTGTAAGGTAATGTGAATTGCCTTGTGTCTAAAGAGTGCATAATTAAAGTTACCCTGCCTTGCCTTCAATAGCCCAGAAGCACCTTATATCGTTAAACAAATTCACTCTTTCATACGCGCACAAATTGTGATGGTTGCCACACAAGGCATGAGGGGCAATTTGGGTTAAGTGCATTGCTCAAGGATACTTTGGCAGTGGACAATTAGGGACGGAAGATGACGTGGCCCACCAACCGAGTTTCTACGGCGCGAGGGTAATTTCTGATGGACTTCCAGACAAAGGAGTTTCATAGGACTGGCTTCCTGATCAAGTTTCAAAGTATGCCTAAAGGTAGATTCCATCTGAGCTATATGGCCTAGCTAAAATAGGCGGAGCTGTACATTTATTTCATTTCCCAGAGGAGTGCACATGATCATATTGCCTTTCACCATTATTGTGCAAGACTACAGAAAAAATGAAAACAGTAGAGACCTATGTGACATGCAAAATGTCAATACTTCACTCAAACATTAACCATGGATGAGAAAATGAGTAAACTGCCTGACTGCCTGGCAGGAAGCATCAGACAATGTTTAATTAACAGTTACATATTAGGAAAAAAAATTGCGTTGCCTTTATGTACCATCCCCCAGAACAGACAGACAGTTCACAGTATGGACATATTTAAATATCCCACCATCAATTTAACTTTGGATTTTAAAGGTTGGCACGATATTCCATGTCAATCTTATTAGAAGTGTGTTTACATCTTATCAAGCATTATCTATATTTCACAAATTCACCAGCTCCTTTAAAGGACCTTGAAAGTCTGTGAAACATTCAATAAGCTATTGTCTTTAGATTCTGGACGGTTGAATCAAAAGCACAACACTTTTTTTTTTTTTACATAAAGGCATTGACTTTGGTTATGTAACATACAGTAATGGCAACAGTTGTGGAACATAATTTTCATATTAACTAAAAAGTTCTAGGATTGTATCAGTAAAAATATGTGACATCACGTCTCAAAGATCAGGTCTCAGGCTGAGAAAAATTCCCACTAAGTAATGATAGCAAAAGATAGGCTTCATTATTTTGGTAATTTGAAAAAAAAGTCACAACATTTGAAGAAAAGCCTTTTTTCTTAAGACAAGTTGCCGTTTTGATGAGCTGCTACCAACAATCAGAATTGGAAGAAAAATCTTGCAGTTTTGCGCAAAATTTGAGTGAAGTGTAAAAGTGGAGGCTTGAAGAAGTTGTTGCGAAAACCTGCATGGAAACTCCAGGTAAGTAAAAACCAATAACATCTGTTCACAGTCTACTACATGTTCTGCGTGGCAGATGATCCCAGCAAACAAAAAACAACGAAATCCAAAGAGAGAGGTGAGCAAACAGAAAACACGCAATCACTCTGTGAAACAGGTGAGTCTCGGGAGGAACTTTAAAGTATTGATTGAAATGTAGCAGAAATCACACGAGGAGCAAAAAGACACTGCATGACAAGAAGAGGTTGTTTCATTATTACGAAACGGATGTAAAAAGTCAGAACTTACCGGGCCATGTTTATCCATTGGATTCTAAATGAAGAGCTTGAAGGTGAGAGGCAGGGGGGTGGGGGGGTGGAGCCTTTCTTACAGCACGCTTTACGCAGTCTTGCCGCTGTGCTCAGACCATTGTGGGCCACAATAAACACCTCTCCTCTCGCTTTTCTATTCCTCTTCTTTCTGCACGACTGCTTGTCACTAACCTTCAACCAAACAATCACGGGTAGATCTACTTTCTCACTCCCTCCTTAACACCTCCCACGTCCATCATTTTCTCAACCATTCTTTCTTCTGTTTACAAAAAAGGGTGTGCCCTCAGTATGATTCCCCCCCCACCAGCTAGACCGGTTTTGTAGCTTTAAAACGCAGTCAGAGTTAATAATTTTCCTGAGCAAATTCCTTTTGAGTTCAAGAAACACCTGAGTCTTTATGGCAGGAAAAGTAAACATTTTTTTAACTAAATTCTGGCTTGCGGGTTTTCCAGACATGGCAAGTCTGCTCTTTAAAGTTATTGTTTCTCCAAGATGAGCTCAAAGGTAGCTTAATGAAAAACTGGTGACAAAATAAAACAAATGAATAGTAAGAAGATAAATAGATATCAAACTGGATAAACACCAGGATGGCGCTTTCTGCACCAGTAATGTTCTCGGAAACATTTGCACGTAATTTGCTTCCTTCCAATTTCTTATTCTTCCAGATAGTCACTTTCAACATGCCCTGTAGTTCTTCCTCCAGCCTTTCCTGTTCTTCAGGTATTTTCCCTCCTGCTGTCACTCACGACTAAAATACATTTCCCTCACTTTGCTGACAAATAGTATAATGTACATTCTGCGTATCTCATGATGTTCCCTGGCTGAGGGCTTCTCATTGTGTAAGCTCTTGTACTCAGGTTTCACATAGTGCACACTGTTACGTTGCTTTTGTCATCAATCATCTATTCTCCCTGTTGTATCTATGCTCATATCGTGCTGAGCACCTGCTCAGGCAGAAACAGTCCACGTGGAGCAGTGTGGTCGCGTTTAGTCTGAAATACATAGTGTCACTTTCTGACATCACACCGCCCAAGATGTGATAGTGGCTGAAGCTTACTGTAGAATTTCCCCTCCACAATATTTTATCCCAGGTTTCCTCTTTGTCAGTTTATTGTGTAAATAAATTGAGACGTACTGAAAACATTCATATTGTGACCTATACACTACTTACAAAAAGTTAAGAGCATTCGGTATGAAGGTAGCAATTAAATAGGATCACGCCATAGTGATTTCCTCATCTCAGACAATTTATTCAAGCAAAAGCCAACAACAGTCGTTGGTATACAACAGCAAAAAATGTCTATGTCACAATAGCATGTGATGCGTCCTCGGGCATCAATTGCAGCCTGACAACAAAGCCTCATGCTGTTCAAAAGTCCACTCATTGTCTGCCGAGTCCTGGCATCCCACTTTTCTTGATGGGCGGCCCTCAGGTCATTGAGGTTCTGGATACAAAACATGGCGAATCAGCTGATCCCAGAGGTTTTCCACGGGTTTCCATTTGAGGTAACTCAGTCTCCAGCAGGTGTTCCCCGATGATTCGGTTGGTATAGGCTAGTCACTGTTGTCTTTTCACAAAGTGTAAGACAGTCCTGCAATGGCGAGACACACCTGCCCAGACGAACACCACCACCAAACGCTCGTCCGGTGACAACAGTGGTTGATGCATAACGTTCTCCTTGACGTATCCAACACCATTCTGTTCAATGTGAATCCAGTGTAAAAATTCCCTGGACATGCAAAACAATGATGCTCTTGCCTGGTGGTGTGGTCAGGTACCCTTGCAGGTTATCCAGCATGCATTTCAGACCATACTAAATGGTTTATGATGGTCTGACGTAACACTTTGTGCCTCTCACTTCCTTGAATGGGCCTGGAGCTGAGTGGCAGTCATCATCCAGCATCATCCAGTTCTGCAGAGGCATTGTGCACAATGAAGCCGTCATCAGTGTGAGATGTGGTCAAAGGATGCGCACTTCACGGTCTTTCTGTGACTCCCCGCTATCTCTCCGTGTCTCTGTTCAACCTGCCAATGAGACTCTGTGACCCTCTAAGCTCAGTGGACTCTTCCGTCTGAGAACAGCCTGTTTGAAGCCTGGTAATGGCGAAGTACTGTTAATCAATTGTACAATGATGAATTGGTCTCGTGGCATCAAACTGTGAACAGCACGATGAGGGGGACTGTTTAAATTCCAATTCGAATTGAACCGGAACATATATTTGTCGATTCATGGCTCAAACGCCTGTTGTGAATTCTGCTATCAAGCTGCTTGTTAGAAAGAGCAAGTTGTGCAAAAATAACAAATTTTGAACAGTTGGACATGAGCATTCAAAAGTTTGGAGAAGGTATTAAGTTCACTTGTAAAGTTTATGGAGCATTTTAGGTTCAACCTGAAATTTGTGTATTTTTATGTAAGAGCCAAAAGAGCAAACAGAAACGTTGGCCAATATTACACACATAAGGAAGTTAATTCAAGTGTTGTTAGCAGCCCACAGAAGTGACTCAACATTTTAATAAGCGGGCAGTAATACTAATATAAGTCTTCTGACATTGCTGCTAATGCTTATGGCAATAATTATCTGTCACCATTGGGGAGGGGCAAAAAAAAAAAAAATTTCTCAACAGTATTTTTTTCAGGAGATTAATTGATTTATGCTAACATATTGAAAACCTATTATTTAAATAACTTCTCAACCAAAGCTGTGCTACACCTCCACACCACCATAAGTGCTCAATTGTATCAAACGCTTTATGTAAATCAATAAGCACATCAACATCTTATTATCTTGAGTTGTTGCCATGTTTTCTACAAATTCCATTCCATTCCTCCTAAACCCATACTGATGGTCATTCAAGAAATCCTATTTCTCAATACAAGCATCCAGTTTATTTACAAATAGTTTGAAAACGGAGGCAGTAAAGACACTGGTCTATAATTTGAAACACATCGCCTATTACCATTTAGATCAAATCTTGACTTGCAGTGCACAAAGTGAGTGTGTTTGGGCTACAGTTTCAAATCTTTACCCAGTTTTGAAATCATAACGCACACACACACACACACACACACACACACACACACACACACACACACACACACACACACACACACACACACACACACACACACACACACACACACACACACACACACACACACACACACACACACACACAGTGAGTGAGTGAGTGAGTGAGTGAGTGAGTGAGTGAGTGAGTGAGTGAGTGAGTGAGTGAGTGAGTGAGTGAGTGAGAGAGAGAGAGAGAGAGGACTATGAAAAGAGCACCTGAAAACACTTGTTTGAGATGATGTAACCAGTGTCTCCACCAGATGGTAATGTTGCAGCTCACTCTTCTCTTCCACACAAGCCACAAATTAAACTGCTGAAATACAAGGTCACACATGAGGAAATAGGATTCCCACAGTTTTGGTTTACTCAGCAGAAACAAAAAGGGAACATTACAACAACCATGGCTCAGTTTGCAGAGAGAACCTTTGAATATATCAGGAACTAAAACGTGTACAAAGAGGAGGTGATAATTCATGTGGAACCATACTGACCTGATTAAGAGAAAGTCACATGGAGATTTGCTGCCTTCATTTTGCAAATTAATAGTTAAATGGAAATCATATGTAACCCGAATACTATAGTCTTTTCATAATTGGATGAATACCATGTGAGGGATGTAAGTATAATATTTTGGTGATAAACTAGGTCATGAAAGAAGGTTGAGCACTTGTGAGAAGCTTTATTGTTTTGTGAAAAACTAGGTTAACATTTGCCACGTTTCAGTACAATCAAAATAAAAAAATACTTGTATATAGACGTACATTTAAAGCTCAGAATGAATGATGACACACTCATGCACAGTAAACCAAATATGATCATGGTTATTCTTTTCAATATGAAACAAGAGATAAGTGTTAAATGGCTGGGTTGAAGGGGTGAATTGTTTTGGTGAATGGAGTTGTGTTCATAAGGTAATACATGAAGACACTGGCAGATTTTTATCTTCACTAAAAGGTCATGCAAGCTTGATTAGTTTCTCATTTACATAGGAGAAATCATACCTCATAAATCAAATTGAATCAGGTCAACTGGACTTGGTCTTGGGAGATACATATCTCACATTTTTTTGTTGCTGCTGCTTCTTGATATTTTTATGAGCAGCAATTGTAAAAAAAAAAAAAAAAAAAACTGGTGTTGAAAGTTTGCCCCCCTCAGTCTTGGAGATTGATAACTAGTTAACTCAAACAGACCAGAAATAGTGTGTCCACATTTCACTTCATGCAAAGTGACATAACTTCAGCTGAAGTCATTAGACTGACCGAGGCAGTCTGTGTGTGACACAGCAAATGTGTCATAGCAGTACAGTTACACTATGAACATGTGATGTTCAAGAGAGACATTCAAAAGTTACAGATAAGGTAAATAAACTAACCTACCTTTCGAAGAAGTTACTAGTAACTGTATGCATGGACTAATTTTTGATACTTTGTTTACCAGTAATAAAAAGTATTTTCATTTATCTCCATTCGTGTCATTTCCGCCCTTTGCAAAAGCTTTCTGCTGTGCAGTCAACTACAACAGCAGCTGCACAGATGCAGATTTCAGCAGGAAAAGGTAAATTGTGGTGAAACGGGCATTAACATGGCAGCTGAAAAAAGAGACAACCTATCACTCAGTGTGTTATAACAGATTCCACTGTGAAATAAAAGATGTGTTTTCAGAACGCTGTAAAACAACTGTGTAACTAGAATCTGCCTTCACTTCAAGGCGAGTCAAAGGGGAATTCCTGACAGCTTCCCTTTTTTGGTCTCTGAACCACATAGAGCCCACAGTTCTTTTCGCGTTATACTTTTAACTCGTTGAGAGAGGAAAAAGGAAAATAAGAAGAAAAAGGGGAAGGAAAGGTGAGAGCGGAGACATAAATAAAAAAAAAAGTCGAAACTAGAAGTGCATCACTGATCTCGTCACAACAGGAAATTCATCATCTGACAGGGAGGGCACGAAAACGACATTTATTGCAACCGGCTGCTTCGACATTTTCCACTGATGAACAGACTCAGACAGAGAGCAGCTGTTATCCTCCAGTGACATTTTCCCCACACGGTGAATGTTATTCTGAGGAGAAACTATGATTCAACACGGATGCTTGGACTAAAGAATTTTGCTCACAGCCATTGTGTGGATTAAGAAACAAGATTCAAGAAATGGATATGACAAACAAAGCGTCAATTCTCACCATCGTAATTCTCTGCATACACCAAGTGTCAGGTAACTGGCAACATCTTTAGGCCACTTTAAGATGTAGATGCTCAATAATTTGTATATATTGCCCAGGCTTTATTCCTCTAACAATTAAATGTTGTTTATATTTGCTTTTAATTATCATTGACATAATTATTGAATTTGTTTTGCTTGTATCCTAATTGGTGGAACTCAGGGTGCTTTAATTATGGGTTTTGCTGTGCTGGTTAAAATGGCATTACATAGGTATACGTATATATATTGTGTAGCAGGTATAAAGAACCTGATATGAACTCTAAATACATATGCATGTCATTCACACTTGTTTTATGCTCAAATTAAGTGTATGAGGAATATGTTATTATATTTTTCTTCTATGTGAAATGTCAAAACTGTAGAAAGCATTTGTAGGTTAGGGGTATTTATCAATTTCAGTCACACAGGAAATTTTCTTCCTTAAAAGAAAAAAAAAGAAAAAGTATTGCTATTATCACTGATCCCACAAATGATTTGCAAGACCACAATCTCCATTTTCGTCAGTCCTTCCTTCCTATATTCACCCCATGTTTTACAGTATTATAGTATTACATTTTGGAGGCAACACTTCACAAATGTTTCCTACATCCAAATATCAACTAAACATTGTGCTTTACAATTGTAGAAAATAATTTAACTTTTTTGGTGTGTCCATGTAACAGGAATGATGATCCCGCAACCTCAAAATCTCGAGGTGAATATTTTGGATGGGGAAGTCGTGGTACTTTGGAAACATCCAATGGACGCACCTCCAAATTCTACGTACAATGTACAAATGGCAAAGTATGACCACGTTCATCTATTATTTTGTTTATGTCAAGCCCGCGTGCTTTTGAATCTACCACTAACTTTAATCACTTGTGACTGATTATTATGAAAACAGGACTCTTTCTAACTGGTGACCGGTGTGCTCTCCGTCCTCAGGTATATCGACAAATGGGCGGTACTTGCTGGCTGCACAGGGATCACAAAAAACTACTGTGACCTCAGCAATTCCATAAATGACTATCGCGCTGTCTACAAGGTCAGAGTTCAGCTGGTCACTGGGGATAAAGTGTCTTTTTGGACTTCAGCGAAATTTGCTCCAAATCTCAGTAAGCATAATTCTCAGTACATGTTGCAGGAACATGGAAAGCCAGACTTAGGACAAATTGATTTAAGAACATTATTCCAATCTTTGTTTATACTTTGCTGTCATTATAGGTGAGCTGCAGCCTCCATCCTTCACAATGTGGGCTACTGCAACCACTCTGATGGTTTTTGTTCACCAAAAACCTATCCTGAATAAACTCTTTCCATTTGGCATCACATATACCATCTATCTGGAGGAGACGGGTGCAAATAAGGTACATATCATTATGGGGAGTCAAGGTGAAATGAAGGGACAATCCCAAATGACTGGGGGTCGCTGTGTTATTCAAACGTTTTTCAATGAACACAATTGTTTTGTTTTCATCCCACAGAATACGACTGCATACCTGAGAGATGACAATAATGAGAGAATTGAAATGTTCACTTCTCTTCACTGGGGGAAAGAATACTGTGTCAGCATCATGGCAGAGGCCATTACAGTTCCTTCCCAAAGCAGCGTGTCCCCAAAGCAATGTCTCTACCTCCCCGAGCAAGGTAACACAAACATTAAAGTCATGCACAACTATGAGACAGTCATCACTATTTACTTCAATCATGGACGGGGAAATTGATGCTTCTTTGTATATGCTGCCTTTCATAAACAAAGTTTAGTCAGTGCTCATATAAAGAATAGCAAACATTAAAATGCACTGCATTACAAAAGCTCAACTCAGACCCTCACACCGAAACATTTCTGCTTCTTGCTCTTTCCAGAATGGTTCATAATTGCAGTTTCATCACTGTCTACTCTGGGCGTGATGGCACTTGTTGTTGTAATGGCGGCCATAGCGCTGTGTTATCTGAACAGTCCGGGGAAGACACCAGCTGGATTGGTAAGCCTGTTATAACAGTTGTCATTAAGCAACATTGGAATTTTGCCCGTTTGGAAACTGACTGATGTTCATAGAAAGTTGAATGAAAAGCCAATGGAAATTACACAGTTGAATCACTGATCATACCTGATGTTTTGTCATTTCTCACCTTAACACAGAAATCCCCGGTCAGCGGCTGGCTTCCACTTTCTGTTGAACAAGGTCCAATAGAGGTGGTGACAGACAAAGGATGGTTCCTGTCCAGTTACACAACAGAAGTGAAAAACTGTGACGAAGTTCCACCGACCAGCATTATTACAGTGGAAGAGAATGAGAAGCAGGACAGACGGACCAGCATGGAGAGTGGTGGGCTCAGCATGGAGTCCAACTCGGTCAGTGAAGGGAGTCCTCCAATGAGACGCAAGGACAGTGGCTGTGGGAGCATGGGAGGCTCTGTGAGCTCTACCAGCAGCCGGACAGTTTACCCCCTAGAGAATGAGGGGAATGACATTCTCTCCATCAGGAAGATGGAGGACAGTGGTGTGGGCTTGAGCTCCAAGCTTGATTCTTCCTCCATGAACCTGGATGGGCAGGATAGTGGGCATCTAAAGGATTCCAGGGTAAATTACCACAGCCAAAGTCCCTCAGCAGTGCAGATCAGTGCTTGTGATGATGAAGAAATGTTCAAACAGATTCTTCCAGACTCGCACCTGGTGGTCGCAAGTTACAGAGCGGGCCCTCAGTCATGTATCTGCTCAGGAGCAGGTCAGTGCACATGGTGTCACAAACGAGGCCATTATGGAACTGAAATAAACAAACAATATGGACCCATGTGCATTGAAGATGCACTTCTGGCTAATCCGGGTGGTTTGGTTGACTCTTACAATGGAGACGGTAAATTTTCAGAATATGCGACAAACACTCAAATGAACTCCGTCCTGATGGATGAGTTACGAGTAACATTTTTACAACTTGGTGACACTTTCCCCCTGATGACGGCCATGTCAGCGTTTCCTCTGACGACGTGTGGACAGGACTTCAACACGAAAATGTCTCTGTCCCTCTGTGATGTACAGCTGCAGGCTGACTGATACTATGAGGAATGGGACCACACTACTTTTAAAACTGTGCTGACATAAGTTGTCAGATTGCTGCAATGAGCTCTTCTTTCTCAAATGACTCACTAATTCCATCTTAAATAAGAAGCATTTGGTCGCCGTCAAATGGGAGAGTTAAGATGATCTGAAGATAAATGAAGCAAGAGCAATCAAGTGACTGTTACTAAGCAAAGGGAGGAAATAAAGGTTAGACCACAGCACAGCCAGCTGTTGCTGTTTGGGAGAGAGCTGTGACAGACAACACATCCTGAAGACATAAAGACCCTGTGTCGTTTATCTACAACTGACAAAAAATGATTGGTGTCAAAAGTGAAACTGGTCTTGGGTGCATTGAAGAGAAACCGCTTGACAGTTTGTGTGTTTGTAGACGTTTGGCGATTGCACCTCCGGCAAAAATCATACCACAAGAGAGTTGTGCTTTTTTGTGTACACGAACTTTCAAAATCATTGTTACAATGGCTTCCTTTTATTTAAAGAAATGTTTTTCAATTGATGCTGTGAACCGTCATCAATCTACAACCTGTGTTTAGTCTTTGTCAAGACACAAATTCTGAGCAAACCTTATTTTATTCACTGTGCATTTCAATGATCGGTAGTGCATTTTTAAACAATTTCTAAATTTTTCTGACTTTTATGTGTACGATGTTGGACTGTTTGTTACTTGTTATAAATGTCTATTTATTTATTGCTGTGAATATGAGTGACTTCTCCTTTTACATGTGATGACACATTTCCTCTGGCCTTTCAGAACATGGCTTCACCTAAAAGAAAAAAGGATTTCTATAATGAGGAACTCTTTTTTTTTTTTTTTTTTTTGGGTTAGTGACCAATCAGGTTTCGATCACCAGCCAAAACTAACAAGGCCACACTCACAGGCATGTGAGAAACTGGTTAAGATGTTGATTTGTGAAATCATGATTGAGGTAATCTTAAAGAAAACCCATAAACAACCAGCAACACTCTAAATATTACACAGTTTGTCATACAGCAGTCCCGGCATGTAAATCATGTACAGGAAACAGGGCTGTGGTGACAATTATTGTGATGTGATAAAAATAAAATGATCTATTTCTTAATGCGTGGCATAAAATTATACAGGGGAATGTAACAAAATCATAAAATGAGTTAGTTAACAACTTTTGGTTCCATATTTTAAGAGACATTCATTTTAAAATGCATGTTTAAATTGCGATTTTTTTTCAGTGCACACCAAAAGAAAATCTGTAAGGGAAAAAAAAAAAAAAGAAAAAGAAAAAAAAACATAGCCTTGTAATTCAGCCTCTATGTGGAAAGCTACTTTCAGACCAAACATTTTTTGAAAAGTCCCATACAGGAACTAGTCACCTGCACGAGAGCTTGCTTAAGAACCACATAGTTCACGGGTTTTTTTCCCCCCCCACACAGTTTGTATCAGTAGAAACTTTGAAGTCATGGAACCTGGTTAATACTTGATGCAGCAGGGGCATTTCTATGAAACACATAGCAAATACAGTGAACAACCGTGTCACAGTTCCTCTTGGACAGGAACAGAAAGCACATTTAGACGAAACTGTATTCAGAGGTTCCGTTTGTTTTATTACATTTAGTCTAAACAACATGTTGATTTACCAGTTTGTCCAATTCTCTGTGTTCAAAGGGATGATAATTTGAATGGTCTTACATGTAGGCTGTCATCAGGACTGAGTTGGGTTCTACTTTTGATTACAACAGTTCCTTTATTTATAATCATTCTAGTGTTGGAAAAGTACCTCTACCGAGATCTAGAATTTTATGCTGTAAAGAAAAAAACTTTTTTAATGAAAGACTATGAAAGACCACCAGTGAAACCTAAATTCGGCTTCTTCCAACCATTTATAAATGTTGAAGTTGGACATACATTGACATTACAAGTACTGCTTAAATTACATGAAAAAATGTTTTCATTATATTCTGCTGACTACAACCACCACTTTATGTCACTGAGAATTAATGAGTCAATGAAACTATGTTATACATATATATGTTTGTTTGGCATATCACCTGTGGCGAAGGTTTTTAAAACACACTCTGGTGCTCTGACCCTCTATTTTGAACCACTTGTTAAAAATCTTGGGGTAACGTTTGACAATGGGCTTAAATTTGATAAACATTAGTTCTGTTGTCAAAGCCAGCTTTTATCAGCTCCGTCTCCTGGCCAAAGTGAAGCCGTTTTGGAATCAACAGGATCTTGAGAAGGCAATACATGCTTTTATTAGCTCAAGACTGGACTACTGTAATGCCCTTTATGTTGGCCTCAGCCAGTCTTCCATTTCATGTCTTCAACTCGTGCAGAATGCCGCTGCCAGATTTCTTACAAACTCATCCAGACGTGAACACATTACCCCTGTGCTGTCATCTCTCCATTGGCTTCCAGTTCATTTCAGAATTGATTTTAAGCTTCTGTTGTTTGTTTTTAATGCTATCAACGGCCTGGGTCCCTCTTACTTGTCTGATATTTTAACTATACGTAACCATGGCAGGGCCCTGCGTTCTTCAGGTCAGCTTCTTTTAGACATTCCAAGGTCGAGATATAAACAGTGGGGTGACCGCTCTTTTGCTGTTGCTGCTCCCAGACTGTGGAACAAACTGCCCCCCAACATTCGCACCACTACTGATCTCAGCATTTTTAAATCAAAGCTGAAAACCCATTTTTTTTAGGTTGGCTTTTAACTCTATCTCGGGCAGTGTATTTATTCTGTATGCTCTGTTTTTATGAATTTCTGGAAGGCTTCCACCAACCTGCAGCACTGCCGCACCTCCCACAGTCAGTGTTTTATTTATTGTTTATAAGTATTATTCTTGTATTTATTTCTTAATGTATTGTTTTTATACATTTTTGTAAAGCACTTTGGGTACCACTGGGTTATTGTAAAGGGCTATACAAATCAAATTTGATTTGATTTTGATATATATATAGATATATATACATGAAGTGTGTAATTACTACCAAAGTATGCGTTTAGTGTAGTGTAATAAACATTCATAAGCAATAACCCTATAAAGGCCAAGTGACCATGTTTGGTAACTTCCTAATTTCTCCTATTTTCTTTCAAACTAACACTGATGAGGAAACCACAGATTAATGAAAAGATAACGGTGTGACGCATTACGGTATGGCTTGGTTGTGTGGGATTTTCAGAGCTTATTTAATCAACAACAATCAAAACCCGCATATTAACATGAACACATGTTTTTCCCCTTTGCGCTTACGTAAAGTCAGATGGTTGGTGTTTTATGTTTAAAAATATGATAAAATATGAAAATTGGGATACTGTATTTAATCAATCACAGTATAAACCAAGCAATCAACTTATCATGGCACATTCTTAGAAAATCCAGGTTGCACCACTTTGTGAAACACAACAGTTCATGTCAGACTACAGTAAATGTGTCCTTTAGCGAGCTCTTTCTGAGAATAAAGAAATACGTTCGGCTGCATTCAGTCCCACTCCAACAGCTGAGCCTCAACAGCGCAGGCCACACTGAAGCAAAGCTGCATGTATCAGTCATTGTGTTCTTCACGAGTTGAAGAAGGTGCTGTAAAACCATTGAAAGTCTTGTAACACGAAAATGAAAGTCAGGGTACATACTTTTATCAAGCGGGTCTTTTCTCACTTCTAATCTGCAATACAAATAAACCCTGTGATTTATAAATATTGAGGTGACTCGAGAACAGATTTAATAACAAGGTAAACACGGTTTGTGCAGAGTAAAAGAAGACACATTGACATGGAGACACATCCCGTCTTTTACAATCGATTAATCAATCTTTTTTCTGAAAACATCCTCAAAAATCTACACATAGTCCCTTCTGAACTACAATATTTTGGCAAGATGTTTTCTTCTGAAATAATATACTTGTATTCGTAAACATTCAGTTGACTGGATAAGCTTTTTTAAACAGAACTGCAGACAATTTAGATTGTCTTTCAGTCTGTGTTCTGTTCCGGTACATTTAAAAAACATTACTTCTCTTCTTAAGGGATCAAAATGAAAGAATGCAAGTATTTTTGCAGCCTCAGATTTGGATGTGCACAAGCAAAAGAAAGCTCCTTAACAAAATGAGTAAATCTACCATACATGTGTCTTTTAGCCTGAAACTATCTGCTACAGATTGAAGTGTGCAATTGCAATAGTTTGGTCTTGTGCATGTAGAAATGAACGCTTTAACAGATTATGAACGATGACCTTTATTCGCCTTACAAACAAAGATTGCGTCAAAGTAAAATGTCAGATGCTGAAAAACATGTTTTGCTTCATAGAGATGCAATGACACATCACAGTTTTGATAAGAAGTATCAGAAAGGTAAAATCGGGGGAAGTCACCTGCAGCTTACAAGAAAACTGATGCGCCTGGTTTCTGTGGCTGAGGTGTTGATATTCTGCTTTTACCTCATTGAGACAATTCTCATGCTGCAGTGCAACATATCCATTCGTGTCTCTGTGGTGTGTATTCCTGTGCAAATGGCTGCACTCCTTTGCATATTTCATGACAAATCACAACACTTGCAGAGTGATGTGGGACAGTAAATATTTATTTAAATATAGGATTGTCATTTTGAGGAAACATGAAAAGGACAAAACTGCACCTTTGTTATATATACAGGAACACACAGTAACAAGCATTCTGATTCAAGAAGAAAGTAGACACTGTAAACATAAGTAAACTACACAGAGTAACAATAAAGTTCAAAAGTTAATTGAATGAATTCATTTAAAATCTATTCCAATATCAACAGAATTTACACCAGCAAAACTCCAAAAAAACAGAGAAATAAATGTTGAAGATAAGTCACATAGTGTGTAGGGGGTGACAGATGAGGTGCTCTCACATCCAAATGCAACCGAGTGGCTACTTTATGATGCCGCTGATGTTGAAGGGAGGAGGGGACTTGTGCAAACCGACCGATCTGCAAAACAAAGTGACACGCACCAAGTTAAACCACACAACCACGCACCAAAATGAGGGAATATCACTCAGTCCAAAACACCAAATGAACTCACCTGAGCACTCTCTCTTTCATTGGTGGCTCTACAAAAGAAGAAAACCAAGAAATGTACTATTTAGTAACAATTCCTTGCAAGTCAGTTTCCAAAATGTTTTTCCAAGTTGTGAGGAGAAAAGTCAGTTTAACTTCATTTAAACTGTAACCACTCTGTGATTACTGTATTAAATTCATCAATGTCATTTATTTGAGTCACGGTTTGGCTCAGGATGCAGTGAGGATGAAACATTTCTGGCCTTCACAATGATTGAAGGTTTCCATATTTGAGTTGGATGAATACATCATATTGTTGTTCTTGTTGACATTGCTCACATTCATCTATGTAACCAGATTCATGTCAGTTTCAATAAATTAGTTGCTTGAGCAAGTCAGAGGTTATAGCTGAGATTTGTGCCTTCAATTCAAAGCAGGTGAACAGACTTTGTGCTTCAGACAACATTATAATGACTCCGCTTATTGGTAACTCAAATATTCCAATAACTGTAGTTATAGCTGGTATGAATGCTTACAAAACGTATGGATTATAACGTATTTCAAGTAATACAGCTGTCGGGCATTTGAAAGTGATGCACGTGTTAAATGATCCGTACACAATACAAATGCCAAAACCTGCGAGAATAAAACCAAATGCACTTTCATAGCTCAAAAACAGGAAGCATGTGCAGAAGCAGGCCGTTTTTGATTCGAACGCAGACATCAAAGCATTACTCACTCTTTTTCTTGCAGCACTTTTTGCACTTTTTGCATTTGTACTTGCAGCAGAATTGTACAATAGCTATGGTGAAGAGGATGAACAGAATCCCAAAGCCCACGGCAATCCCCACACCTGTTGAGTTCACTGAACTTCCTGCAAATACAAATATACAGGAAATTAGATTCTAGCCATACAAACACTTTCAAATAACCTTACCCGTTTCTAGAAAATCAATGAAACATCATTTTATGTCAATTAGACAAGGCTTTTTAGTCTTGAGGTGAAAAAAATTATCAATGTAGTATTCTAGGCCTTTGGATCGATGTCTATTCACTGTGAAAGAATGTTTTCTTTGATGAAATTACATTGGAAAATCAATCCCTCAAAAGTTGTTTCTGCTTTTTTTTTAAAGCCAAGTGTCTGAAGAGATACTAAAAACAAAAATAACTGTGGAAAGACTGAAACAGTAATTGTTCCTTCGTGCATAAGGATGCACACACAAGCCATGTAATTGAAACCGCCTCCGTATTAATGTGCAAGTTCAACCTTTTGAATGCCCACACGGAACAAAATATGAAACAATATGTTATCTGGCCATTTTCTACCAGAGCCGACATTAACTTCTGCTGGAGTATCTCGTCTGCAGAAGTCTAAGAAAGCCATAATGTGGATCAGAGCAAGCTCCTACACAACAAAGCCAATGAAGTCAGTGCTGTACAGCACTGTTGTAAAAGTAAAATACTTGATTGAACTACAAGTTGCTTGAATGCATCACACACACTAAGGATCTCAAATAAAAGAATCTTACCGCTATTTCCCATGGCTGACTGGCCAGAATGGTGAAGTTATATCTTCTGTCGTCGCTCTCGTTTTGTTTTTGCCTCCTTCTCCCACCGAGGTGATTTTAAATGTAGTCTTTGAAAACAGTTTGGTTCTTGGCGCTGACGAACCATAACAGAGTGACGCGTTTCTTTCTTTTATTCTTTGAAGACGTCAGCTAGTCCTTGTCCACATACCAGTCATTCTCTTAAACCGGTCCATCTTCTTTCTCTGTCCCGCCTGCCATGCATCCTCCACCTCCTTTGACAGAACGAACTGGACTTTGTGTCTCGTCATTCTCAAAGTTTTCATGCATGTGATGTATGTATAAAACTAACTGACTCTGAGTGGGTTAGTGGAAAACACTTTCACACACCATTCACAAGTGGGTGCAGGTTTTCACTGAAGACCATCTTCAAAGTCATAAGAAGCATCCTGGTCTTTTTAAGCTGCAGCTGTCATGAAACTTTATTTGATAATATTTTGGAGTTGACTTTCACTTAAGACCCCAAACTGAACCCCAGGTTTCCTTCATAGCCTTTATCCCCCCCCCCCCCCTCTCTTGAAATAATTCCCACGTGATCACACCTGTTGATCACGTGGGAATGAGGTGAGGTGGTTGAGGTGGTGCATTGGGCCCCCTCCTGGCCACTGAAGTAAACACAGCTCTAATAGAAAGGAATGGAACGCCATTTGAGCATTTATTACATATTCTTGGTGTCCAACTTAAGGCCCATGTACTAGTAAGCTCATTTGTTCTCATTAGTAAGACAATTCAGCATACTAGTAGAACAATGAGGTCACACTAGTAAACTGACTGTGTATTACTAGTGTTGGTTTTTCCACCACTAGTGCTACATTTGGCCTACTAGAGCACAATCAAACCTTATTAGTAAACTACTGTGATGCACTAGTAACACTACTAGGACCAACTATTAATCCTATGCCACTCACTAGTAGCCTGCTGGACCCTACTAGTACCACCAAAATTCCCACCAGTAGCACTAATATGGTAATGTCCACTGACCGTACTAGTAGGGTATGTTTTATCTTACTCGTACTACTAGCAACAGCAGGGATGCCCACTAGTACTACTTGTAAGGCCCGGAATGTCCACTAGTAGTTCTTGTAGACAATTTGGGCTTTACTAGAAGTACTAATGAGGTCTACAATGCTCACTAGTTTAAGTAATAAAAGCAGTAATACTTATTGCACAAACTACATATGGGAAGGTAGGGGAAAGAGCATTAAGGTTTCCTATTGGCCCTATAATTCAAAATAAATAGTACGAACCAACCAAGACTCAAGCTTTTGTCATTATCCCACCTGCTTCATTTGCATTTTGTGCAGTAGTACACGTTGGCCAAACAAAACGTATGGGGCTGCAAATATAAGTCAACAACTCAGAATGAAATCAAATGGAGCACGAGTCAAAAAGGGGTCAGAATAAAGGATTAGCATGTTTAACAATTATTAACAAATATGCCATCAAAATACAAGAGGACATTGTAGGATTTTGAGTTATTGTGTCAAGAGCAGGGATTGGTATGGGAATATGTTTTCAACAAGTCCGCAACTTTCACAAGCGCTTCATTTTGTTCTGCACTCACCTTCTGCACTATTCATCTGACATATTTAAATTTATTCTTTAACACATGCTGGCATATCAAAAGAAACAAAAAAAAACACAACAACCTGTAAACTTGTATGAAAGTGTGGACAAGTGGATTGCATTGCTGATTAACCACAGTTTGAGAATGACTGTTCATAACAAGTCTTTCACCACTCAGCTACATGCTGCTATCAAATTTGAGAGATGGAAAGTTTCGTTTTATTTTAACCTGAGCAATGACTCACACTGACAAATATAACTGCAAAACAGGAACCATGCAACATCTTCATGGAAAAAATATGAATAGTACAGGCAACATATACAAGCTATATGGAGCCTGTACTGACTTATATAACCATATTTTTGTGGCATCAACTAATGTCTTTGATGCCATGTCTTCTGAAATTATTTTTGTTTCCATTACAAGTATTCTAATGGATTGATCTGGTCTGTATCTGTCTGTTTTGGGGCACTTCAGAATTCTAATACTGACCAAAAGTCCCCAAGACTTTCAGTTCAAGGTAGTTCTCTTTGAGGAACTAAAATGGTCTTGGTGCTCATTGTCGTCTGTGTTTTATCACATTTTAAAGAGGTTCATTCAGACAACAGTGGAATGGCGATGAGAAGAAATGAGAAATTGACTTAAGAAAAACAGAAAACACAAAGATTTCCCAGTATGTCTTGTTGCAATGTAATATCAATGAAGAAAACCTGATAAATGCATTTTAAATGTTAAATGCTGTGCAGACGTGATGTTTATTTTACAATAAAACACACCTATTGGTTTTACAGAAAAGTAGTTTCAAACTGTAACAAGGACAGTTTAAAAACAAACATGGCTATAATGTGTGATGCCAGTAGTAGGCAATAAATATAGACTCTTCAAAATAAGTTTGTATGCACTACAATATTCACAAGAAGCTCAATCATCACATCTGAATGCAAAAAATAAGTTAATCATTGAGTCAAAGACACTCAAGAATTGGCAGGTTGCCACCTTTTTCATTTCCTGAAAATATAATTTCCCCGTTTGAGAAGCAACTATAGAATGCTTTGAACAGAATGAAGTTAGTTGTAAATATGTGACAGAATAATTCTTCAGAAGTCTGTAAATGCATTCATGTCTCTCCGGTCTTTATGGGGTAAGGGGGAAATTAAGAATCATTATTTTCAGGAAATATTTTTCTTTGCAGGTTTCCCATAAAAAAAACCTCTCTTCAGATCACCCGGCATTGAGAACGGTCACTGGTTGTCTTTATCACCCTCGCTGTATAACAATAAGCGATCACACAGATTAGACATCTGATGCCCTCTATGATGATATTATCCACCGGGTGCTCGTGACTCACGGTTTGTTGCAGATACATACAGACGTGGCATAAGTGGTGTGTGTTTTACTTTTCAGAAGAGACAACACAGCCACTTCCTTATAACAGTAAACCCTTTTCTTTATTAGCACAATAGTGACATACTTACTGGAAAAACTGCGCATATCAACTTCAATGTGCAATTTGCCCTACATTTTTTGCTTAACCCACTTTTGGTTTCAACAGGTTCTCTGTAATAATTATGGAAAAATCAAACATTTTAATATGTTCAACCATGTCAACTTTGGCCTTTTAAACACTTTAATTCTTGAATTGACTTTTTTTTCCTCTCGCAAATGTTTTGCACTAATTTACTGTTTCGTGACAATCCCACCAGAACAAATTCCATTACTTTGTGAACATTATTCCTGCCAATTAAGCTGCTTCTGATTCTGATTTGAACTTTCAAGTTATGGATAACAAATCTCAAATATAAGGAAGTTTCCTTTTTTGAGGTGAATGTGTCCAACAATGTAAAACCCTTTCAGATTGCCAAAGAAGAAAAATCCTCAACTGCAGTTCCCCTAAAGAAACATTCTATAAAGACCGTTTGTGACCCAGCAATGCAAATACTACAAACAAGGGTGGGACGACATACCAGGAGTCTGGTAAACCTGAAATATCAAGGTGTTAATTATTAACCACTTATTTTCCACTTCCTGCAATATTTTTCAAGTGTTTCAAGTTTCACAAAATGCACACCTGTGTGGACAATGCAGGGCTTAAATGGCTCAAATGGTGTGTGTTGTGTTTTGTTGTTATGAGTTTGCTGATAACTGGAGCTGCTGTGTGTGTGCGTGTGCGTACGTGTGCCAGGAGGAGAAGGGGGTTGTTTGTTGTGGAAGCGTAAGGAAGAGAGGAGGGACAAATGAATTCAAAAGGGTGTCGAAGCAATATATCTCAGTAGGGGAGCTAATTTCCCAGGCTCACACACCTACCCAGATTACTCCATTCAGTCACCTTCAGATGTTTGACAGAGGAGATTGAGAGTCGACTACTTTGCAGGTAAGGAAGAGTGAAGCAGTGAGAGTTTTGATGTTTTTCTACTGGTTTTGTTTTTACATGTTTCAAAGAACATTGAGGCATTGTGAAGTTTTGTCAGTCCCGTGTTTCCCTCATTAACAAAGTTGTACAAAACTGCACTGTGGGAGGACAGAAGAAAGAATGACTTGCCATGTGAGCGACTGACACAAGGCTTAGTGAATCCAACCACCTCAAAAGGTTTGATTTTGAACTTTGATCCATCTCTGTACAAATAGTAAAGTTTAATAAACCCTGCTTATCAACATGTCTGATAAGGAGACATGGTGCTGCAAAAGGAAGAAGTCAACATCAAACTGACCATCGCAATCCATGCAAATGTCAGAGGCTTGTCAGAGGTTTCCATTTAGTTTGAAACTAAGCCTTTGGTTGTATTTATAAAATCATAAAATGCATTAAATTGACCCGAGGTGCTATTTCAGGAGTTTGTACAAAATGTGTGCAGGTCAATCAATTTCTTGTCAATGTCAAATTTATATATTATATATAAATATCTTGATTTAATCTAAACGATACATGTACCTGAAATGACTTTAAATGGATCGTGTTCAGGATGTCTGACATTGATCAGTTTGGAAACATTTATAGTGACAACACCACCACAATGAGTCTGTCAATATGTAACCTGTGTAAACTATATTGTGTTCGGGAAGTAACCAGTCTCTTTAGTTGCGCTTCAGATTTACACAGGTTTCATTTCGTAGGTCACTCGAAGTCGGTTGTCAAAGCTAAAATCAAAGTGAATTGGATGCTCAAAAATATAATGCTGCCTTCGTGCTTAGTTTCTGTTCTATAAGAGCTTATGGTACAGTATATGAACAAAAACAAGCAGTTTTGTTTTTCTACATATGTCCAACTGACAAACAGGTAAACCATTAATCTGATTTCTGTTTTATAGGAATATATGGAAATGTCCCAGATTATTAATGGCGGTATTGAATGCTCCATTGTTTTTGGACCTCCATGGATTGACAAAATGGTTTATAAACAAAGTGAGCTTCATTTCATTCAATTGAAGGAAAGATTGTGTACTATATGTCGCACACGGGTGAGTCCCATGAATGTTTTAACAGCTTTATGTCAGCCCGTACGATAGCGAGATTACCAGCAGTTATTGTGTGGACAAACATAATCAGCCTTAACAGGAATCATCAGACAGCTTTATGTGCACTTTTCTACTTCATCAACCAACCTGCAGTCAGAGATAAAAGGATTTCTCCTTTGTCCATTTTCTATATTGGTGGTGGCTGACAAGACAGACTAGGTTTTCTATAGATGAGAAAAAGTTGAATATGAGATTTTATTTTCAAGGTTCAAGTCGTTTAAAACTATGATGTGCTCTCTATATTAAAATATCGTTCTTTTCAGCCTAATCAGGCATTTTTCACACTTGTTCAATCAAGCCTGGTTTCTTTTCCGTTTGTGATCAAATCCTTAATGTCAAAATTAGCTGAAGTGTGAGATGCATTGGCCTTGTGGCCAGCAAGACGGCAAGGTCAGAAAAGGTGTCCTTAAAAAGCAATTCAACACCATTAAACAGCAGTCATTTGCTGTATGAGTCCATAATGGGCCAGTGCTGTCTCTCAGTGATCAACACTGTTTCCTCACCTCAAGAAGACCCCTCCCATGACTACAAAGAGATTCCTGTGAGGGTAATTGGTGACTCTAAAGTGGACGATTGTTTGTCTTTCTGCCGAAGTCGTATGACTGACTGTCCACGTGTCTGAGGGAGACGCTTCCCTTCGCTTCATGTCAGCATAACTTCAGTGAACTGGATGTAGAAGGATGGATCTTGTTGTTAATTTTTGTTCAGGCTGCATTTCTGACTACTTCATCTTAAAAACATTCAGAGGCAGTGACGGGTCCAGCCACAACAACCTTGTATTTGCAATGTATTTATTTTGTGTGTAATAGAGATGAATTAAGGTTAGTTTTAGTGCAATACAAGAAGTGTTGACAGTTGCAGACTATATAAAATGTATAGAATAGACTTAAAAGATATTTAATAACACAAACATCAAATAGGAACAGGAGTGTGGAAGCTTATCCTTCCACACTATATCTGATCACGCCATTATCAGCATTTAGAGTTAGGCACGGAGTTCCGCTCTCACTTGACATGTGGTGTGTCGTGAGTCACTGCCTGTCAGATAATTCCTGCCAGATACCAACAAAGTTCCTGTTAGACTGTCAAAACAACACAGGTATCACACACACACACACACACACACACCCAAGCCTCAGGGTGTATTACTTTGGACACGCTGCTGGCTTTTTATCCTGCGTACCGATCTGCGTTTGTTTTTAGCTTAATGTTTTTAAATGTGCAAATGCAACATGGATTAAAAGGCAAAAAGTTACACAATGACACAATAAAGGGGGTTGTAGGAGTAAAACACACAAAAGGTGAGAAATGTACTTCTTGTCCAGGGAGTTTAAGAAGTTTACCGCCACTAAAAAATGTTTTTTTTTTTATAAGGCATCCTCCCTCCCACTGCAGTTTGTGGGAGGAGGAAGAGTAAACACTCAGGCAGGCACACAGGTAGGGAACGACCGACCGAGGAGGAGGATTCGAGGTTCAGGTTACAGGGAGAGCTTTAGTTTTTGTTCGGTCAGCAGGGCTTGGTCAATCAAGATCAGCCATCTCTGAATCTGTGCAGCGTCGAAACGACGTAACACACCAGCGCTCTTTATTACAGCCTGAGGGTTTGAACAGGGGCAAGCCAGGCACCCTCCGAGCCAGATTCAGTTACACTACTGGGGAAAGGGGAGGGATTCAGGAAGGCAGACAAACTGAAATATACCTGATTTTGGAGTTTGACACTGGCGCACACGGAGCAGGAGGACAAGAGGAAACGGACGCGGGACAGCAGGTTTTCGGAGTGTCCAACCTCCTGTGAGGGAGGACAGCGTTTACTCTGTGCTCCGTGACAGACGAGGTGCCTATAAGCATTACTGAAAAAGAAAACTACACAATGCGGGTGAGTGCAATTGAAAACTCAAATTAATTTATGTTGATGGTTGAACGTTTCGGGGCTGGTCTGCACTGCATGACCAATTAAAAACAGCTAGAGTTCTACATATTCCACTAAGTGCTCATTCCTATTTCAGACACAACATCACACTGATGCTGCTATGCTTCTGCATGGTTCATAACAGCTTGGTTTCATTACAATGAATGGAAATGTGATGCATGCTGCCTTGTGCATACAGGATCTTATTGAAGGTGTACAACAGTCACTTCCTGTTGACCCCTTTCTCTGAAGCTGCTACTGGATTATGGAGACACTCCTTAACAGAGTTATAGTCGGAGATGTTTATCACAGTTTTTTTTTTTTTAATACACATAATTATATTACCTATTTGATGAGGCCAAAACGCATTCAACAACCGAGGGATCAACTCACACACCAAGAAATACAATATTCGGGATATGCCAGGCAACAATGAAACAAAAATACTAGAATGGTATGACGTGAAAAATACCAACAATGATGGTTAGGTTTCTGTCACATGCAGGTGCACTTAAAAAAATATGAATATAAAGGGTAAGTTAACTGTGTTGTCAGTTATTTCAATATTCATATTGAAAAAAACTTTGAAGAATTAAACTATTTTTAACATACTTTTGTGGATATTATTTCCATCAGCTATGAAAGAACTAAAAATATTTGACCATTGCAAAACTATTTTTTAGTTTCATACCTACACTCATGGAGCACACATTGATATAATGGACTGAACTCTGAACTCATGGCGAGAAAGTCTTTGTGTGGAGAGTAAGCATGATCTCTCCGTAAGCAGATTTGTATTGGTTTCCCCAAAACAGTCTACATTTGCATTTGGAGCGAATTCCTGACTTACAATTGCCCATGTGTGCAAATGTGAGTGTGTGACTTGTGTTTTTTTTGTTTTCTTTTACCTGTTCGAAGTGAACCCTTTCTTCGCCCATTGTCCACGGAGATCTGCTCCAGTGCCCCCGAGACCCTGGATATGATGAAGTAGTACAGAAGATGAATAAATCATCAACTAAATTTATAAAGAAGAATTAAAAGGGATTAAAAAAAAATGGGTCAGACAATAACATTTTTTTTCTGAATCAAGTTTCAATTTTATTTTGGATTAATTATTTGACTTTAAGTTGCAAGAAAGCTTCTAACTGACTTCACAAAACGAGTCTTGTTTCCAGGTTTTTGCTCTAAAATGAGCCGAACAAGTTTGTGATTACCATTTTCAATGGATCAAGTCCCTTTATAGTTTGTAGCTGATATTACAAAGAATATTTTCTCTCTTTATTTTAAGTCCCTGCATCAAAACAGGCATAGCAAATTACCTTAATAAATGCTATAGCTCAAATGAGTATACTCAATGAGTATGCGACCTCTTTAGTTTCATCTCTTGTGCAGACATGTCTCCTTACAGTTAATCCCATTGTGATTAATTGTTACGCGTTTTCCTTCCACATGCATCCACATGTATAGTGTCATAAATTACTCATCGTTTCTGGGTCAGTATCCCAGATAGGTGTGTTATCATAATAAACGTAACACTGTATAAAAGTCAAATGTTTGACCTATATAAATGCAGACTTGGATGTATAAAGTGGATCTAAACATTATAACAAATGTGAAGACCACTAGTCTAGATCTCTGTAGGTGATTGAAGTTATCCAACATGTCAGGCGTAGCTTCTCAAAAACTCTTTTGTTGAGATAGTAGCTGGAGGAACATAATCCAACAAAACAGAGAAGCACAGAGAAGGGATACCTAGTTTGAACAAAAGGTTAACCGTGTCAAGGTTTTTATCTGTTAAGGCTGACCTACTTAGACCTTGCTCATTGGAGCTGGAATCGTTCCCACAAACTCTGGGATAACTGGCTGCAGTCCACCAGTTGGGTCTGTCCAACTGTGAGGTTACTAACAAACGCTACCTGGTTGTTGTTAAAATATTGAGTCATAAATAGTTTTTTTTATGATATTTGTGGTGTCCATGACAACATTTACACCTGTAACAGTGCACTAGTATCACATATCAGTGTATGACAAAGCAGAACATGTATTTTCAGGCTGCGGTCGTCCACTCCAGGCAATATGGCTTTCTTGGGCCGTCTTTCTGGTTCCTCAGGTTCTGCACCCTGCTGATCTCTTGACTTATTCCTCTCAAATGTCACATAGACAGGCCTACAACTCTCCTCTTTTTATTACACCGGCAAACATTACATCTCTTTTTGTTTTGGTGACGACTTTGTAGTTTCTTATAATATTTAGATTGACGGGAAGGGATAGGGAGATATTTTTATTTGCAGGTAATCTTCCCTGCATCTCCATCAGGAAAGAGACTCAGATTGTTAAAATGCTTTTTCCCATCTAACTTCTGAACTCAAGACAGTTGCACACAGTGTCTCTTTTAATTATCTTAATGCTGCTTGCGTGCAATCTCCTGGCCATATTTATCTTTTTTATTGGTTTTATTTGATTATACTGTACTACCTCCCCCACAATTTTATTACATTTATCTTGCTACTTATCATACATGTTTTTATTTTTTGAATGGAGTCTTGTTCTATATGTACATTGGATTTTATTATTTTTCTTTCTTAATGCAGCTTGTTATCAATGCACCATCCTGGCGCCATGTACGATGATAATACAGCTATTCTATTTTGACTCAACGAATGCACCAGCAGACTGGATGAAACATGACATTCACAATCCAAATCTAAAGCAGACGTTTCACCTTTGACTATAAATTTAGAAAACTCTGTGCTTCAATGACAGTAATATGATTAGAACCCTCTTTTTATTGGTCTTTTATCTGATTGTGGTCTTAATGTTAGGGAAGTGAAATTCGGAATTAAAAGTAAGCTGATGGGTCAGTGCTGTGGGACCACAGGCAAGACTCCACACCACCAAATTAAACATGCAGATCACACAATCCACTGTGGGGACAACCAAAGCAAGAGTAGGGAGAACACAGACTTTACCTGATAACACTCCAGATGCAGATTTGAGCTTGTTTAACATCAAGCAGGCTTTTACATTATGAAAGTGTTGGGTTTTCCAACCAATTGTCCAGTTTATTTGGGAGTTCTGCATATGTGAAATCTCAGAATGACTTTACCCCCTGTTACATAAAAATTAAATGGCCATGGTAAACTAATTGCATGAAACCAACAGAGAACATTTATAGTCAGTGAGACATATCCATATGTTACACAGAAAAGTGCTGCGGGTCTAAAGGAACAAAAGTGAAACTGTCATTCGAAAGAGAAATCTGAGAAACCTTTGACGGCAGTACGAGTAAAAAAGGTGCAAGAGCCTTTGACCTATTCAGCCTTGATAGCGGAAGCTGACTGTGTCTTATATAAGATTATCTGACGCAGAGTATCAGTACAACTATCTGATCATCATAACCTATTCATACCAGGACAGTGAGGTCCTTTCCCAAAGGGGAAAAAAATAAAAACCTGCCTGACAGCATTCTTCCCCCGTCTGTCTTTATGGAGACTGTACAATTTGCTGGTATTTTTGCATTTAACTCACAATCTATCTGTGGATTTGATTGACTCGTCTTTATTGTCAAAAAGCACCGTATGGAAATGCCAATGAAAGAATTTAGTCAAAACCTTTGAGCTAAATAAGCAGAAGTTAAATTTAGAAATGCGTGTACTAATTCCTAATTTACTCTTTGCTTGACAGTGGAAATCCCTCACTGAGTTATGAAAGTAATGCACTTTACATTTTATGATCCAACCAGAGTATTGGCCTCCACTTGAGCTGTACTTGTAGTGTGTTTGTAAGTCAGGGGGCTGTTTGGACAAGACAAAAGAAAAGCAGCAGGGAAATGAACGCGCAATTGAAATGGTCACTCTGTAACTTTATCCCATATGTTGAAATCCTGTGATGGGCCAGTCAGCGCCTACTTGATCTATGTCACTATGGCATGAACAGTGTTCACAATGGCAAATAACAGTACATCTGCAGCATTCTACAGTAGACACACCAACAGTAACCTGGAAAAAGTTAACGTGGCACAACAGAAACACTGTTTATCCGTCTTTTTATTCATTCATGTTGCCAAACTGTGTAACAAGAGAGGGAATTAATTGACTGGTTACGTCACAGCAGCAAAACTGAAAATGTCCGCAATCCGTTAACAATAATACTACTTCATAAATAACATCTTATATCAAACGAATATAATTGCATGCACTATCCGGTAATGTGATTAATGGAGCTTGAGGCTTTACCTTCACATTTGAAAGAAAAACGGAATAAGACACCTTCTAAAATCGAGAGTCAATCTGGGAAACTCCCGCATACTTGTATGTTGACTGGTTCTGCTTTGGTAGTTTGGAAAGAATGGGTGTGTAGACCATCTCTTGGCTCCACTGGAATGTTTTGGCAAATCAGAAACTCAACGGTTTTTGTTTTTTTTAAGGCAATCTAATTTGAGAGAACCATATATTTGAACAATATGACTCTTGAACAAAGTATGGGTCACTAAAGGCGATGGAAAACGGCAGTAGGATCAATAAAAATGTTCAGCAAATTACTGCAAATGCCATAACACCCTATTTTATTCGGTCAATGTGGGAAATAATCCACCATTCCACATCACCAGGTTTTCTGTGCAAGACAAGCACACATTTTCCCAGCAGTGACGACATAACAGGTCCATCAAGTATGAACCAAACCACAAAGCCTGACGAAACCAAACAAAAGTAATTTGATCAACCAAGAGCCAGATGCAAAATGAATGCAAACAAGCAGAACTATCCACAGCTTGGTCTGTTCATCTGGAAACAGCACTTGTGAGTGTAAGAAAACATATAAAAATATAACTCTTATTCAAAGTACTTGACGAACCAAAAATATTACTGCAATGTAAAACTCAAAATGATTGTTGCGTTTAAACAAGAGTATTCCAACATCATTTGTTGTGGCAAATTCTCGATGCACGTCTTTCTTTTTCACATAGACAACATAAATAGCAATTCTAGGCATAGGTCCGTGAATAACTTTCTGTTTAGTAATGTTTGCAGGTTGTTTTGATACCTACCAGAACAACTGTGATTGGTTTCCTCCAGACCAGTTGGCTCATGCAGCTCTCTTGCCGCACCTGCAAGACAACAGTCATTAACGTCAACTGCAGTCACGTGACAGAATTCATTTTAGGAAGAAAAAAAATACCTGCCTGGTACATATGAAGTAACCACTAGTGTGTGCTATAATAATAATAATAATAATAATAATAATAATAATAATAATAATAATAATAATATGTTCCAAATGTCGTATCAACTGCTACATTACTGCCTATCAATTAGCGACCTACAGATAATTTCGTATATAAATCGGCCACGTGGTGTTTAACGTCACTGGGAAAAAAGAGATTCCGTGTTTTCTCAGCTGTTTTCCTCGCAGCTCACCTTAGCATTTTTTAAACCTCGACGGCTGCTTTCCATGTAAGAAGTTACAAATATCACTACATCTTGCACATTTCTATGGTAAGTCTAGATAAATACTCTGTAGAATGTGTCTTCTTTATGTGTTCATTTAGTCAAATTGTGATAAAAGATGATTTCCAAGTTAAATATATATATATATATATATATATATATATATACATTTTCTCCTATGCTGAACTATATTGATTATTCCTCTTGAACCTTTTTTTTCAAGATTTTCAAAAATGAATCACAGCAATGGTGGAGTATTGTTTATTTTAATGGGACACAATCAGGCAGTCACAGAATAGTCTATGCAACGATGCATCTGTGACGCTTACAGTGAGCTGATTTGTTTCTCATTTATATTTAGAAAGTTGGAGGTCTTGACTTGGCTTGGAGCAGTGCCCCCCTCTGTACCATCCTGACACATTCGTGGTGTCTGTCACCACAATATCACTTGCATTATGAAAGACTCTCAGGGTCCCTAGGCCCTGCCACCCTACACGCCAATATCATGAACAGTGTGTATCATCAGTCTATCAGTTTCATGGTCGGCCTGATAATACAGTATGGGAACTGCCTGCAGCATATGGACTCCCTGATGCATTCAGGGAAGCACATTGGTGTAACATGACATCTCATAGTAGCACACTATGTTCCATATGAGCATGATTGGTAATTACCTCTGACTCCTCCCCTGGAAATGCAGTGTATTGTGCACCTGTTTTACACATGACTCTCCTTTTGAAAGATGAAGACCTGCACCAAATTACACAATCATACACCTACAGACACTTGCAGACACACACCGTGGACTCTCTATGAAATCCTTACTCTGTCTGATGTGTCTTCGTTTTTCTGTTCCTAGACTGCTGATCAGGTGCCTGGGGATAGCTCTACACCTTTAAATCCAAGTCAGACAGGTGAGCTACCTACTGGTGTTGATTTGGGAGTCTGTCTGACGAATGTTGTTTGACTGTTGAGTTAAAAACTGTGTATGTCAACCACCATAAAACAACAGAAGAAGAAGGAAAACTTTAAAACTTTCCAACTGTATTCATGCACAGTACTGAGGACTTACCCATGTATTTTAGTCTCATTTACTAATTTCCCATCATTAACTTCCACAGTATATGTTTCTTTTTCCTTCCTGTGTTTTATTTCCTACGCTTGTTGATTTTCTCAGTGGTTCCACGGCCAGGCCGACACAGAAGACCCATGACTGCTCCAAAGACTCAGAAGGGGAAGGCGGCGAAGACGAAGAAGATCTTGCTGAGTATCCTGATAGTTGTGGTCGTACTGGCTTTTCTGGTCACGGCAGGCTACTTCAGTAAGTCGCCATTCTTCACAGTAGTTTGTTCCTTCAGGGACACCCATGCTCACCACACCATGTAAAACGGTCCATTCCTCCATATTACCATCAGCATGAACTGCACAGTTGTAAAGTTAATGATGTGATTTACTTCATAACAAATTACAGAATGAAAATGTGTCTATAAACTCTGTTATCTGTCATTTCCCCACCAGTCAAGCAGCTGATTGACAGCAAATATTTCTTCTGCAAGCGCTCGGTGAAGTTCATCCCAATAGACCAGGCATGTGATGGCAAAAATGACTGTGCTGGAGGAGAAGATGAGATCACGTGCGTCTCGAGCGCTACAGTCAACACGACCTATCCAGGTACGAGAAAGCAGCTGCTCCTTTGCCGCGTTGTCACCGCACTCAAAAACGAAATATCTTGATTTTAATGAGTCCTCCCCTGCTGTGTGCCACTCCATCCACCAGTGCGTCTGACATCTGATAAGCATGTCCTGCAAGTGTACAGTCCCGGCTCTGGTTGGCAGAGCGTGTGCAGTGAGGACTGGAGCGACAAACACACACAGACGGCATGTAAACAACTGGGATACACATAGTGAGTTTACACTCAGAGCATTGATCAGGGTGCATGCTCATTTATTCCATTCTCTGACCTGAGGTCTTGTGTAACGTCACTCTTCCTTCTTTCCTGGCAGTGAACCTACTAGTACCAATCTCCCTGTGAACAATTTAGCGACTTCTCTGAAAACTGGACTGTTCGCAGCGGTCAGACCCGGGACTTCAAACACACCCATACATCTGGCCACGTTTAACCGGTGAGGAAGGCAAGATTTCTTTCATCTTATAGGGACCCCACAGGTCTTGGTTGAATTATGTGCATTTCCTTTACAGATGAGGTCATTTGAAAGAACCAGGGAGGAACCTCTTATTATTAACCCTTTTGATTCCTATTCTGTCGCAGCTGGCATGAGCTGACGTGTCATAATCATAACTATTAAACCACTTCTGACATCTGAAACAATTCAGGAACAAGCTTTACATTCACACATATTAGTAGTTACAGTGGCCTCTGAAACATGTACAGTATGACCACCCAGTCACAAACATGAATTACCTACCAACATTTTCAACATGTGATTCTCACAGTACAGTGAAACTTGTAAAGTAATATTGAAGACCTGCCAGATGTTGTGCATTAAAGGTACCTTGGCTAAAAGAGGGCAGAGGCACGACATCATTTCACAATTTTTTGGGACAATTCTACAGCTGTAAAATCAAAATGAATCAAGGTACTCCAGTCCTAAAATAGTTTGATATATTCCTTCCTACCCCTATTAGTTGTATAGAAATATAGCTTGTTTCTTTCTTGGAATTTTCCTTTCTTATAAGTTGTACATGAAACTAAACAGTTTCTATTCCTGAAAAATAAAATCAGGGTCCAGTTTTTGTTCCTTCTTCATACTTGGAAAGTGAAAAAAATCAGGTGTGGACAAAACCAACAAGCAAAGTGAAACTGAAGAGGAGAAAAAAATTGAGCCTTGAGTTGAATGTAGTCTGCCATCTGACTCTTGTTTTTCTGCGCATGTTTGATTCATTGTCCAGCTATTTTTGGGACCTGCGTAATAAACATGTTTGTGTTTTGTTCCCCAATAGCAGAACATGCAGATCCGGAACTGTGGTATCTCTGTCCTGTTCAGGTGAGCCTTTTGACAAACGCCACTGTCGTCACTAAATATCATTCACAGCTTTTAACTAGACGTGTGTGGTTGGCGGCAAGGGAAGACATGGTTGTGTGGAGAGTTTCGCAGTGACAAGTCCGTACAGGCCTTCAGTATGCACCCAACATGCCTCTCAGAAACGGATGACAGAGTAGCTGCCTTCAGCCTTTACAACAACAATTTGTGACGATAAAGCAAGTTGAAATATCAGTTTGTTTTGCTCACTTTAATGTCTGGAGTTAGAGTTGATCTGAGGAGCTAGTGAAGACCCTGGAACAGGTCTGCTTTCATACATTCAATGAACACGGTGAGGTTTGTCAATACCACCCTCTCAAAATGACGAAAGCTGGATCAGACAGATTACGTCAAATGAATGTTTGTCTAAATGAGCTGCCAAATGTTCCACGTTGAAAGTTTAACTCTTGAGATCGCATGCGGCATGTATAATCAAATTTTGGAAGATGAGCTTCATCATTTAAATCCGTCTTCATCCCATGGACATCACATTCGGTTATAAAAGTGTCATTTAAGGTTATCGCCACTTAAGCCTTCCTCCTCGTGATCTGTTATAGAAAGGGGAAATGACTCCTGGTAGAAATGAAAACGGGGAGTTTCTTCACAGATCACACCATGTCTAAAAGGCATCTCTGGAGATTATGCAAGCCTGTATATTTGGGGAAATCACCCATACAAATGCATTCAGAAAACATGCAGACTTCACTCCACACAGAAAAAGGGCTGAGAACGAATCAAACCTGGGTGGGGAAAATCTAAAAAGTAACTGTTGGATTTTTGTTTGTTTGTTGTTGTTTCAGACTGTGGAGATTTGGGCTCTAATCCTCGCGTGGTCGGGGGTACGGACGCAGTCATCGAGGACTGGCCGTGGCAGGTCAGCCTGCAGCAAGGGGGTCAGCACACATGTGGAGGCTCTCTGGTCTCACCGCGATGGGTCGTTTCTGCTGCTCACTGCTTTGTTGGGTCAGCAAAGTTGCTTTACGCATAGTTTTAAATGAATTTGTCCTGTCTGGATCCAACATGTAAACTTTTTTGCATTCTTCTTCTTTCGGGCGCACAGCGGTAAAAAGGAGCTCAGTCGGTGGAGAGTAATGTCAGGTCAGACATACCTGAGCACATTGGGAGGCTCCTATGTGGACAGGATCATACTGAACGGAAATTACGACCCTGCACAAAATGACTACGACATAGCGCTGATGAGACTCAGCAGCCCGATCACAGTCAGAGGTGAGAGTCTCATGAAAACACACAGAAAGACCTCGCCTGATTAGTGACTCATTGGTGTGACCTTTTAGAGCCCCTTTCTGAACTTTTAGTTTGTATACAGTCAGTAAGGAAATGCATTCAATTGAAGTTACTCTGTTGCCACCTGGTGGTGTGTACCTCGAACTGCAAGTCAAATTGGTTTTAGCCAATCCCATACGGGGAAGGGTGAAGTACATCCTTCTCCGGTCACCAGTCCATTACAGACGCACACAGAGAGTCACATAATCACACACATTCATATATAGGGTCATTTTTGACTCATCAGTTCATCTCAAATACATTTATTTGCACTGAGTGAAAACCAGAGTAGTGGCAGAAAATCCATGCACACACACGCACGGAGGAAATGCAAACTCCTCACAGACAGCCTCCATTCCTGGATTCGAGCCGGAGACATTCTAGCGCTTTGTGAGAGAGCCGCTGTACGCAGGTTTAAAATAAACCAGTATGACTTTTTCATCTGAACCTAATTAGCGTGATAATGTAATATCTTCCAGAGGGCAGCAGGCCAGTTTGTTTACCTCCTAACGCCTTTGGCCTCACTGCTGGAGCCATGATGACTGTGACCGGCTGGGGATACCTCGAGGAAAATGGTGAGAAACATTTATGCTTCATAAATAGGAGGAATCTTCCACTCTGAGAAATGACCCTCTCTTTAAAAAGAACGTATTGTGGTTCTGCTTTCAGGAAAAGTCTCTTCCACACTGCAGCAGGCCGGCATCCGTCTGATAGACAGGAGCGTGTGCACCAGGCCTGCAATTTATGGTAGTGCCATAACGCAAAGGATGATCTGCGCTGGCTTCCTGGAGGGAAAAGTGGATGCCTGCCAGGTAATAAACTTCCAGTTCCAGGAGTGCATTCAAGTCTGCCATGTGGTGGTGGATGTAGTGAGGTATTTGTGTGTCGTCTTGGATTCCAGGGGGACAGCGGAGGCCCTTTGGTGTATCTAACAGGTGGCAGGTGGAATCTGGTGGGAGTGGTGAGCTGGGGTGTTGGATGTGCGCGGGAGAGAAGGCCAGGTGTCTACTGTAATGTGGAAGAGCTGCTGAACTGGATCCATACGGTCATCGAGGTACATGTACAGAAAATACTGCGTTTTTGTTTTAATAAGCCTAATACACACACACACACAGCCATGTCCAATTTACAGTTACTAATTAAAGACGGTGCAAGAAATGTATTCAGTGATACTTAAGCATGACTACACTTAAACTAAAATATTTAAAGCCGTTTTATTCTCTATTTTACCTTGCATACCATAAAAATGCAGTCTCTCACAATATGACATTTCAGACCAGCCGTTTCTTTTTCAACCAGAGCACCTTTTTGATATAAAAATTAAGATAACTTAGGATAAGTATTCACTGAAATGCAAGGTTTTCTGATTATTTCTCATTTTTCTTTGCAGAAAAACAGCTGAAACTATCCACTGGAACATCGACCACCAGACTGAGTCACTTCTGGACAGAAACCCAACCAACGCTTTTGTTTCTGTGTGGTTACCTAAAGAGGAAGTTGAAGATGCAACACGAAAACTGTCAAACACAGCCATGCACACACACTTTTGTACAAGCTTTTTTTCAGGTGTCGGATTTTGCCATTTCAGGTTCTTATCTCAGGGGGAAAAAAGTGTATTTGTATGATTGTACGATTAGTCAGATGGCAGATCTGGGGTCTTTACAGCAGAATATGTTTTTAGCTTTTACACCAATAACTGCACAAACTCTTCTGTGAAGAGAAGATTTAGACTTTGCCAATCTGGCAGACATAATGTGTTTGAATACTGTGTGCTGTAAATTAAGGTGTGCATTTTTTTTTTTTGTGAGGATTTATGCAGAAAGCCTCAGGGTAGAAATCAACAAACTGAGGACACCGATTCCAGGTCTGCAAATTAAATTTGTGGTGCTGATTGTTGATCTGATGTGTTGATCTGATGTGTGAGAGCAAACGCACCTTTTTATAGCACTGGTGTGCTCACTTCCTTCTACCATACGATTAATATGAGCACTTTAAGCAGACAATGAGAATTACTTGAATTCACTCTTATGTACAGATGATTTCAGTAAAAAGCCTAAAATGCACTGAATGCAGGCATTTGTCACACCGTTATGTGTGCCGAGTGCCTCCATGCTGAGGTACATGTGTCATTAGCCAGTGTGCCACCAGAGTACTTGCTCCACCGACAGAATATGCACTGTCATAGTCGTAGAAGTTTTAACAGATTATTGCCCCAATTTATAATGCGAGTGACTGTTTTTGTATAAATCAAAGCAATCCAATGTGACATTTGTGTGCACTGAACTCCAAATATTGTCTAATTGTTCAAGTTGTATTGTTTTTTTAAATATAACACTATCAGATCTGAAAACCTTACTAAATTTGGTTTTATTAAAAATTGTCACTTAATGATTGTGAACATCTTGTAGTATATTGTACATTATGGAATATCTGAACATGTCACAGTGGCTGATCATATTTCACTGTAAATATATATTTTGAATGTTATTTACCTATAAATGGTATGTCACTTTAATAAACCTGTTTTTTGGGGGGGAAAACTTGAATGATCTTTTTACTCTGCACAAGTGTACACATACCTCGTTCTTCCATTCGGTGTTTTCTGCCCCCTGAGAACACACCTCTCTGACCCAGCATTAACAACAGGAACAACAGGACAAACTTTAAGTAAATTGTTATATAAATGTTTGACAAGGTGAAGATACCATTTATAAGGCTCACAAAAGTATCCTTGAATATTCCATATCCCATCAATTTGTTGTTAAACCCATGTTATCCAGTTCAGGGTCGTAGAGGATTGGAGCTGGTCTCAGCTCATCATGGATGAAAACAAACACACCGTCACCAGTTGATCTCAAACTTCAAAGTCTAAAGACTTGATAAGACACGCTGTCAACATTTCTTACCCACGTAAACTTATATATGATTTGAGTATTTCCTGGTCAAATAAGACAAGTGGGACGAGGGGCACAGACGGCTTAACTGTTGTAAGCATATAGGACAGAAATGATTTATATATTACAGTACAACATAAATGCTGTTGCTATGTTTTGATGCCTTTTAGTGAAGACATGAAGTAGTTATAGTGTCCTCTTTACTTTTTAAAAAGATTAAAGTAATGGGGTTGAAAACCAAATGGAGAGTGAGAATTAGATTTTTGTCCACATTGGATGCTTCACCAGATTGTTAGTGAGACTTTGTAGCCAGTTATTTGGGGGGGGGGGGGGGGGGGGAGAAAACTCAAACTCACAAATGAAGACACATATGCGTATATATGAAAAATCATCAACATTTAATATTGCCCAGGTGATACGGACACCAGTAACCAACCCAACACTGGTGAGTTTACATAGCAGCAGAAGACAGGATTAGGATGAAGTCGGCAAACGAGGATGCGAGAAGTCAAGACAACACACGGGAAACTAATCACCCACCAGAAAACACGCTGGTTTGATAATTTAACCTGAAACAACACCAGCACCTGATCAATTAAACACTAATATCAGGGAGGAGTGCGGAGACGTGATGCGTTTTAAAGTTCTTCATAACAACAACAAACTGGCAGCTGGCTTGCTGATGAGGAGTTACATTCGGGGAAAACAAAAGATGCAGTTCAGATTATCTCCGTGAACGATGGCTGCGACCTTTGAAAGGGTCATCCTGCAACAAGACACAACAATAATGATTATTAAAACATCAGTCAGGAAAAATATTACCATAAAAATGTGGCATTTCTTCCCCCCTGTCAAGACAATATACGTGCACATATGACGAAGTATTCAAATTGGAGGTTCCTGATTTCAGGAAGTGGATTAGCTTGCTGTCTGATATCAACTTGTTTGTTGTTTTCGGTCTTTTGTTTTCTATCTTTCGTCCCCATTGTAACCTCAAAAAGCTTCTGGTAAAGAGCCTGGTTCAACAGAAAGTTTCTTCCTTTAAGGCGAGTTTTTCCTTTCCACTGCTGCTGATGCCTCCTCATGTGAAATAGTTGTATGTTTTCCTCTGAAAGTGACTTGAGATGACCGCTATTATTGTGGCTATATTAATATAATTGAACTGAATTGAAGTGAACTCCTTTGCTGTATGCAAGTAGTGTTTTCCTTGACTATTTCTTCCCCACTGCTCACAATTGTCCTGTACTCCCTTCACATTCATAGAACTTGCTCATTACGGAAGCTGCAGAAGATGGCAAATTTAGGTCATTTCAAAATAAGAGTCTGAAATACAGTTAAACTGCTTTATACAAAATCCTGTATTCAGAAAATTATTTTGTGTGCGACTAAAAACTATGATGTAAGTTGTATCATGACCTGTGTTTGAAAATACAAAGCATTCCATATGATCCTCCACCACCTCCAGAAATAGACTCAACATCCCTTAAAACACAGGTTGTATTATGTCAATAAAGTAAAACTTGTTTTGTATTTCAGTACATTTACACATTCAACTGTAGCATCTGTATTCCTAATATAGTAAAGAAAGTGAGTCGTTCCATTATCTCTGGTTGCACGTCAGTGAGAGCAGGCGTATACTAAAGACACATACAAGATGGTTTTCAACCGTCTGTTTTTACCTCGTCGTCGTCACTGTCATCGAACGCGACTCCTCGAGAAGACTGGCTCTGGCTCTGAGAGCCGGGCTTCGCGAAGGACGAGGACATCGATGCAGGTCTGTGGTGGACGAAAACAAGAAACACTTTTAAACAAGAGCAGCAATCCTCACATATGATACAACCTGAGACTCACAATCAATTGGAACTGCATAAAGTGGGGGCTTTTGAGCAGGCTTTGTGCCCAAGAGGTGAGCAGGAAAGATCAGAAAATAAAATAGCTGATCCTCTTGTTTGTTTGTCTCCAACATTTATACAGCGAGAATAAAGGCGGGGTGTTCTCTATTCGCTCAGGAGAAAGTGACGTGAACATGTTCCACTGTGAAGAACGTGATATTGTAATTCTTTTAACAAAACCTGGAAAGTTTGAATTTACAAAGGTTTGTATTAGGGGGACGTAAGAATGACTGCTACAGTGCGCACATTTTACGATGCAAGTTTACTCTCTATTAAAACCTGCACACCTTGAAGCGGGGCGGGTCGCTTTCATCACGGGGATATCCTCATCCGAGTCGTCTATGATCACCTGAAGGCAAAATCAACACGAGTGAAGACGTTCATATTCTGGTCAAAAATTAGATGGTTGAGCAGAATTTTACTTACCTCATCTGTGTACGACGTTTTCGCAGTTGTTCGGGAAGATTTCTGGGACGGAGCTTGAAATGCTGAAATATTTGTTTTGAATTACTGTTCATTACAGTAGTAATAGTAGAACTTTCCAATTTCAAAATACCACACCATTATTTGTTCCTCCTTATATTTATAAACATAATACCCTGCATGATGCTCCTGCTTTGAGATGCTGACGGCTTCTGGGCTCGGCCGCGACCGGCTGGCTTCGGTTCAGCGGCAGCTGCACCTAAATGGGCGAAACAACAGGGAATAAAGCCGTTATTTTACTTTACAGTCAACTGGCTTGTACCTTGTGGCTGCAGCGTCAGTCGTTGATGATCATCTGTTCACGTCTGATAAACAACCAGATTTTGGATTTATAACCGGAAAATCTGAAGGGAGCTGGTCAGCATGTTCTACGTTCAGTGGTCGTCAGTGAACCTGCCTTTTATCAGCCGTCGTTTGAGTTTGGATTTTAAATATATAACATGCTGTACCTTAAAAAGGGGCTGCAATGCAGAAAGTAGTCATTTTTGTTGTTGTGTGCAAATAAGAACACTGCTAATAATCTAGCAGAAAAGAAATTGGTATGGAAATTGTTTTAGAGTGCTTATCATTCTGTGTTGTGGGTACGTACAAACAGATGGGCACAGAAAAGAAACACGAAAGAAGATAAACTCCAAACAGATTTGCACCGCTGTGGATTCAAAGACTGCCAAGCGCTGCAACACCTTTCCACACAACTTCAATCCCAACTCTCACCTCTCCCCCTGCCTCGAGCTCCCCGTCCTCTGCTTCCTCGCCCTCTTCCTCGTGTAGGAGCGGGAGGTGAAAATGAGTCTTCATCAGAATTCATGTCAACGTCAGCAAGATCTTCCGATATGTCTGGATCCATCCGGTCGTCGCCACGCTCAATGCGGTGAGCCTTGGCTCTCTCAAATGCCTCAAATGGAGGAAAAAATGACAACGATCTGGTTTAAATGAGCATCAACACCTTTAAACACTGAGCAATCCGATTATCGTAAACCTCAAATCTGAGGCGTTGGCAATGCATTTCAGAATAAAATGAATGGCGAACATGTTGTACGTCAGTCATGTCAGTACAATATTGGGTTTTATATAGAGTAAGTATGCATGTGGTGACATAAAACTCAACACAACACTCACCTCTCTGATTTCATCTTCCTCCTCAGTCGTGTTCTTTTTGGAATCTCTGAATAGCTTAAGCTGTGTGTGGGGGGGGGGGGGGGTGGGAAGTCTCATTGTATCAATAATCATGAATAAAAGCACTCACTTCTGAAACACACTACCGCTCTCACCTCTGTGTCGATCTCCTGCTCCGTGATTACGCCTCTGGCCTGAAGGTGGCGCTGCGTCTTCTCCAGCTGATAGGTGATCAACTCTCCGATGGCATCCTTCTCGTCTTTGTCTACAAACTCCTGGATGGCCTTTCCCATGCCCTGCTCGGTCAGGAGGGACAGCTGCACCTTCTACAAAACACACTTCAGTTACACACAGGGGACGCGATTATAGTCCACCAATACGCCGGTGCGTGTTTTTGTGTTTGACGAACCTGCTCAGCGGCCTCAAAGTACTGTTTCACCAGGTCCTCCACTCGCAGGCCCTCAACGGCGGCAGTTTTCACCAGCTTGCTGTAGTCCACATTGATCTCATCTGAACATCACATTGAGAGACGGCGAGAAAAGAGCACACTTACACCATTTCTAAATACTAACAGGCTTTCAGAACTCGGGACGTTATTGACTTGTAGACTAATTATTTTCTCTGATATTGTGAGTTTGACCTCTGGCCTATTCCCAGCAGACATGAAGAAATGTTAAATTAATTAAGTTAATTATAATCGGCAGCCATCATGATGTGTTCCAATTCCATCGCTAAAATACAATCAATATACAAGCCTCCCCTATAAGGAGTAATGGATTTATGAAGCTCTTTTTTTTTTTTGACAAGCAAGTTTTTTGGGTTGGTAACTTCCAAATTCTAACTAATGTTAACAATTCAGTAATGACATTCACAGCATAGAAGAATGAAAACATGAAAGTAGTCATATCTCAGTAAGGACACTTTTCTACTGTACTTTGCAAATTTCCACTAAAATGTTTTGTCTCCTTATCTTTAGCAAATCAACTCTGCCACCTTTGAATCCATGAAAGATAAATGAAATATGTCAGTGTTAATAACCTTTATAGTGGCAGTCTTGAAATATGCTTTCAAAGTATTTTTCTGTTTGACCAATAATAGGATGATAGTGTACAGGCTGTGTGTGGTTCCTGTTTCAAACCTTTGATGTCTTCTTTCTGTTCACGGTGTCTCAGAAAGTGAACAATGTCCTTTGGGTTGGCCACACGGTCCACAAATTTCTGACTGAAGCGTGAGGTATTGAACGTCTCGAAACCTCCACTGTAGTCCACCTGTAGGAGTCAGTGAAGTGGATACCTCTTACAATTAAGTGTGGGTCAATATGTCGGTGGGCACACACCCTGGTCATGTGTCCGTCTCACCCTGAGACGAATCAGAGGTTTCTCTGGAGTATTCGCACATCCGAGTCTTTCTCTTTCAGCTTCTTCCAGCATCTCTAAGACCTAAAGAACAGAAATAAACTAACTGAGACCCCTATAAGAGGGGAAATATTACCAGCAGGTATTACACCATTTGTGTGTATTTATATATGACTCTGGCTTTATAACTTACCTTTGCGTAGCATAAGTCCTCCACCTTTTTGTTGACCTGAGGTGTTTCAGGTGTGAAGCGGTCTTCGTAGTCCGCCAGCACCACATCTTGAATGAAGAACTGTCGCACCGTCTTCAGGGGGATCTTCTGCAAGTTCATCTTACGACCTTTGACCTTCAGCAACCCTATGTGCCTTCACACACAAACAAACAGTCAGGGTTGTCAGCCTTCAATAAAACAAGAAAAGCAAGGCTATGAACCGCAGTTTGTGTGTGTATTTGTACTTCTTGGTAGCTTCTCCGGGAGATAGGGACGTAGCAACAGAGCTTCCAGGCTGCGTCACATAGAAGAGCTGCCGTTCATTTCTGCACGGTGCGATCAGGCACTCGTGCTCGTGACCCCAAACCACCAGGTCAAGAAAATCATCCAGGAACTGCTCGGGAATGTAATTTGTGGGACCGTGTTTACTCCTGAGAACACGGGTCAAAAATATAAAAGACAAAAACACACGAGACAGAATATACAGTGAGGACGAAGCACAACATCAAACACAAGACAGAAAAAGAGAAACTGAAACCATGGAATGGTATCCTATTTTTATACAAGCGATAAAACGGTCCGTGACATAGTGTAGCATCAAACTGTGAACCAAAACAAAAATAAACACAGGTGGTGGTTTTAAAAAAATATATTATTATTATGATTATCATCAAATTAGAGGGGGAAAAGTAAGTATTGAGGCCATAATTATCATAAATATAACTGAGAAATTATGCTTGAAACTTTGTTCTTCATACATTTATAAGTTTAAATTTAAAAAAGGACACACACACACACACACACACACCTATTCTGGTGGATGGTGAATAGGTTGAACCACCCGTCTTGGTCTTCTTTGGGGCGAAGCATCGTAACCTGGTTGTTGACAAACATCCTGTACAGGCGCTCATCTGGGATTGAGCCTTCAAACACATAATGCGTAATTTACAAGCGTATCAATTCATTCAAATGTGTAATGAAATATATTGTATATATTTTAAATCAAATGTTGTGTAAAACAGTAAGACAGAATCCCCCATTCATAGCATAAGCTATTTTGTAATATTTGTTGCTGGCTTTCCTCTGGTGAGTTGCTCAGTGGATATTTCATTCGACACAAAATATAAACTCACCAAGACCGTATAAGGCCAGTTTGGTGCTGCCTTTCTGCAGTAGGATGGGACTGATCTCTATCCTGTCCACGGAGTGGGAGTGGCCAAAGTGATTGACAAGTCCAGAAGCACTTAGAAGATCCAGTGCACATAAACCTTCAGACTAGAAGAAATGGAGAAATAGAAATGGACATGCTTTTTTTTAAATCACAAATGATTATTGTGCTTGACACGGTAATTTCTCCTTTATTTACTCACCCCAGTTGGGTCATCATGGTTGCCATGAATGCTGAACACAGGAATCGAGATGTTGAGGTTTTCATCCTGATAATTAACCCAGGGGAACCTACAATACATCGACAGGTCAAAATGATTCACGACTTCAGCAATCTCACACTTCAACACACGGTGAGATGTGGGACAGAACTGATAACCTATAGATGGGCAGACGACCTGCTCTACCACATTGGTCTCTACATCCACACAAATACAGCACCGACAGAGGAAATAAACAAACTAAGAACTGACTGTGTTGTGTTAAAGTTGACTGTCTGATCGCTGAGGATGTTGAACTGTACAGGCGAGTCTCCCATGCAGTACTTTCTCATCATGGTGATGCAGCTGTGGAGGCATCGACGTGAAGGCTTGTTCTCATGGAACAAATCACCTCCCAGGAGGATAAAATCTACCTGCAAAAAGCCAACAGACGAGCATAAATAAGTGCCAATGATAGTGAAAACGGATGATGCACACAAGGTGCGTGAAATCTGGATTGAACACGTGCATGCACCTGATGTGTCTTGGCACATTCCAAGATTTCATTGAGCGTGTGGTACGAGTCACTGCCACGGATTGCATCTTTCTCAAGGTAACCAAGATGAACGTCTGTGGCGATCAGGATCTTGAACGTATCCTCATCGCCTCTAGAAAAATAGCACACAACACAATTTGATAAAGCAGATACAACAAGCTATTCTGCAGTGAATCTGTCTTTACTTGTACAATGCTGTTAATTCAGTTACAAAATCACCTGCATAGAAACATGGACATTATATGTAGCTGTATCACATTCTGTTTATAATGCAGCAACATGTTATATGCAGAAACAATGTTGTCCATGCCCCTAATGAATGCTTACAATCAGGAAAAAAATCTTACAAAAATAAAAAGCATCTTAACATGTCAAACACAGATGTAATGCAAAAAGCACTGTCAAGAATTACATCCCAATATTGTAGCATGATAAAGAAAAGTATCACTTTTCTAAAAATACAATTAAGAAAACAATCTGTTGTAGATTGTGTTTTAAAAAAAAGAATTGACTGGTTGATTGTAATATGACTGCAACACAGGTATTTCAACAAACTCACAAGATGCTCTCGGAAGACATAATGATCTGTGAGATGAGGTGTGTTTACACCCGTAAGACGTACAGCGAATGATTTTCCACCTGCAGAAAATACACACATGTATAAAACCATGAATATGTCGTTTTCACTATCCAAGATCTAAATGTCCAACACAAATATTACAAACAAATTAACTTATAGTGTACACATGCAAAGATGTTATGTATCATTAGCAAATTGAAAAAAGGCATTAAAGTTGATAATACAGTGTTCCCCCATTGAAACTAATAAATAGACAATCATTCAGTTTCCTTTCGAAAAAGCTTGGGATGATGAGTAAAATGTTACTAAAAACAAGATCCATGAGTAATTGATAAGCCAACTAATACACTGTAATGGTACTTGGGCAAATCATGAAAACAATTATTTTATTTTGAAAGTGATGACAGCGACACATGTAAAGAAGAGGTCCTGGGTTTATTGAGATTACTCTGTATGCATACTATCGGGCAAGTTCGTGTTTGTAGAAGAGTTTCAAGATTGTTTGAAGAGTTGGTAAAAAAAAAATGTATGTAAACATTGTCAGTTGACGTCAATCAGAGCTGATGCTAAAAAAAAATAATAAATCTTCAGTGGCCTGAATGTCCTTCTGACACAGACAACTATAAGCTGAACAGTCCTGTGTTTTCTTTTCTTTTGCATCCTTGTTTATAATAACGTCTGAGAAACTGTTTCTCGGAACGGTTTCCGGAATCCAGATGCTCCCCGACTTTATTTGTTATTTAGCGCCACTTACTTTTGCAACCTTTTGTTTCGCTTGCCCTGCCGTCCTTGGCAATTCTCATTCATCAAAGATTTCACAGCCCAACCTTTGAGGAATCTGGGTGGTATTTCAAGGTAAAACTATTCAACAGAAACTATGTGCATAATGTATAACACAATAAAGACAGCAATTTAGCGATGCGTGTCGCGTTAGTCGCACTATTAACAAACCTTAAAGTAGCAGCTATCGATAAAAGTAACGTGTAACCGAATGGTAATTTACTGCAGCGATAGTAGTAAGTTAGCTTTCAGTCAAGCTAAGAACGAAGTGCACCGTATTATCGCTACAAAAGAACTGGACTTTATCTACGAGCTCAGTGTAAGTTGTGACCATTAAGTACACGTGGGCAATGTTAGAACACAGTTTGGTGTTTACGCGAGAAGCTAAAGCATGTGGAATCACAAGTCTTGGCACCCACCTCCTCAGAAGTCCCCCAGCTCGTCATAAAAATCCCGGCATCTCTTGCAAACGCTCCCCCAGGTGGTTCACGGTTATTGTAGTTCTATTTTTGTGACTCAAGCTTCCAAACAGCAGTCACCGCGGCAAGTGGGACTACATTTCCGGGGAAGTAGTTTTGTGCGTTTGTTTTTAACACAGAGCAGAACCGATATTGCTGAAACCACGAACACACGCGTAAAATCTATATGGTCGCGCGCAGGCGGGCCACGCTGATAGATGTATCATTCAACCCTTTACAGACCCGCTGGACTGTGTCTTGTGTTGACAGCATGTATAAGAAGACGGCTTTAGAAACGGTGCTCACCTACCAAGTAGTACGTAAACGTTAAAAAAAAAAAAAAGGGCGTCCGCGGGTGTATAATTCAAACTAACACCGGTATATTTGCACACCAAGGGCGACAGAGAGAGAGAGCAAACTGACAGCTTTTCCATGGAGACGCTGTCAAAAACACTCGCAGCTGATGGTGTTACGCGGGAGAAGGTAGGCGTTTCTGTTTATTTTCTTTCTAAAAGCAGGTTTATAAGATGCTGAGCTGTTTTATGCTGGTAAAAGTTGACTGCACGGAGACTTTCTGTTTCCACCACTCGATTGAAAGTGTAAGACTCCCACGAAATATGCATTTGATAAACCCGTCACTTAAAACATGCATTCTTTGTTTCTCGTCCTGTATTTTATGGGCAGATTTTCAAACAACAATGTCCTTATTGGTGCAGATGATGCGAAACTGATATTATAATGTGGAGGTTGTTTAACAGTTATTTTTGTGTTTCTTCAGGAATCCTACCCTGCACATGCAGCAGCCAGCCTGTCCCTGCCTTCTTACAAAGACTATCCTGCTCACCGTCCCTTTATAAACACACTGATGCATCACACACCACCCTCATATCGCCCATCGTCACCCAGTAAAGCCTTTCCCGAGACCAACAGTGCAGGTTTGTTTATCTGTGGTCTCCCTTCACAAAGTTTCCATTCATGTATGGTGTTTAGGAGCTCCATGGTGATTTGTGAAACATGATACAGCACCACATAAATGCCTCAGCTGCACCAGCATCTACCCATTCCTCCACATCAGTGGCTTTCAGAGCTTCCAAGGGATGGCCTGGGCCTTCTCTGGCTGGGACACGCCTCTTCACACTGTGCAACTGTGACCTAAATCTGGGGGTCAGGGGGGAAGCCTTTTCCCAGCATGTGGTTTTTTTTTTTCTTGTAGTCTCTAAAGTCACAATCAAAAATGCCATTATTTGCTTCAGACCGCAAATGTGAATTCAGATTTAAGGAAGACACATTATTACACCCTTCTACACTTTAAAACCACTGCATCGTTGTCTTTAACGCCCTCTTGCTATTTTAATATAAAGTACATTTCATGTCTATAAGCAGGTGAATGTCATGGGTGCTTTCAGTTATTTTTCCCATTTCAGTTATTGTACCCTTTTTAAATCATTTTCTTTTTGTTAAGAGGCAAGAGTCCTTTTGAAAATGGCTCTAATGTGCAAATATTAAAAAAGAAATGAAAAGGATAAAATGTTAAAGGTATAGTAGAGGATTTTCTTCTTCCGGGTGGATCATCAAAATAACTGGTCCTCCGAATTGTCAATCATTCTAGTGATATATGACGTAAGCCCGTCGAACGTGCTCGTCCCTGCGCGCAGCTCACTCCACATTATGCCGGTGGCCGACCCGACGCATTATTCTCGGACATTTTTACATTTTACACACATTTTCACCCCCTCTGGTGCAAATCTTCTTGTAAAGTGAGCTTATGTGAGCGATGCCGACTTGTGACTTGTAAACAGAGCGTGCACGAGGAGAACTGGGCTCGTGCATGTCTCTCGCACGCGTTTTAGTAGGCGTTCCGTCCCGGGAGCAGGTAGAGCGTTGCGCATGCGCATTTTTTTCAAACGGTGGAGAGGGTGGTTCTTTCCTAAAATTCCTGAAAATCCTCCTGTATACCTTTAAGAAAGCTTCAGGGAGCCACTCCAGAGGGGCTAAAGAGCCACATGTTGCATGTTGCAATACTGTGTGTGTTTCCACATAGCCATCCTGTCTGCTTTGAGGAGCCTCCAGGAGAAGCTCAGGAGGTTGGAGCTGGAGAAAAGAGAAGCAGAGCTCAGTCTCCGTGATCTGGGGAGAGAAGCGTGGCACGGTGTGCTGCAGAGTGAACAGGTCACACAGAGAGACTTTAATAACCAAACCGATGCAGAAGGAGTGAAGACGGGCAGGGCCCACTGCAACCAAGGTGGGTATATTTGTATGATTGTTAAGTTGCACAACTGTACAGATATTATTTCTTTGCCACTTATGTTATTCAGTTTCTTTTTACAGTGTTGATCACCCACCTCGCGGCTGCAGAGTCTCGCTGTTCAAAGTTGGAGCGACAGTTGGATCACATGAGGCGGATGTTGCATAGTGCCAGGATGGAGAGGACGAGTCTGCTCAAACAGCAGGTGACAACCTAAGATATAAACCCTGCAACTAAAATTAAAATGTAGAACTGCGTTGAATTTCTTCACTCCACTCTCAGGTGTCCATGGAAAAGGCAAAATCGGCTTATCGAAAGTCCAACACAGCATCTGAACGTGCTCAATTGGAAAAACTGGAGCGGCTTGAGCAGGAGTATCAAAGGCTGATACTAATGCAGACTAATGCTGAGGTACAGCAACACTGTGACAGAAAGTTTAACTGACATCAAACAAACATCTGCTCATCTTTTTTCTCTTCTCTCTGTCACCCAGCTGAAAAAAAAACCTTGTATATAAACGTTCGATGCTCATGGGAGTAACAGTGCGACAAAATTTGCTTCCCTACTGTGTGTTTTTATCCAACAAAACATTAATTTGCAAAAATCTCTATTATCTGATTTAATCACAGATGTTAATATGTAATGCTTGGGTATTGGCCTCAAGATCTGTTAGGATCTAAAAAGTTATCAGCTGAGTAAAGAGAGAATCCTTTGTTTGATTTCTCAACACCTTTACTCATTGAGACATTGGAAAAGCTATGTATTTAGTAATTATATACTGCAGATGCTGTAAAAGTGTGGGAGGAATATATTGAATATTTTCAATAATGGCTGTTTGAATTCATAGGAAAGAAAACATGTTTCGAGTCTTCTACCTACAGTTGAATTTTTAAAATACGATCATATCTGATATTTCTTGAGCACCAATGAGTTGTGGGCTAAATGCAGGCCGACAAACAGTTGTATTCATGGTTTTGCAATGAACTTATTTTATCATGTTAATTCATCACTGTTCCATTAAGTATAGATCCGGTGACTAGTCCCAGGGGGATATTAGCATTGCTTTAGAAAAAGAATATTTCTCAGTTATGACATTATCCTTATGCATCATCCAAGATCACCATCACGTCAGTATTTTAATAATATCACAGTAAAAGTAAAAAAAAGATATTGTGTGTTTTAATCTTCCAGATGAAGATCAATGAGTTGGAGGTGAAGCTGCAGGAGGAGGAGCACCAGAGAAAACTCATGCAGGCCAGAGCCAAACAGGTAACGTTTTCAGGATCTTTCCTTTTGTTTTTCTTCAGTTTTCTACGCCTCCAGACAACATTGTATTCCGTCTGAGTGCTAACTTTTTTTTTTTTTTTTTTAAATGCCCTCATTATTGTGCGACCCTCAGCTGCAGACAGGCTTGGAGACCAACAGGATCCTGTTACAGTCGATGTCTCCGCAGCCGTCCATCAGACAGAACAGAGAGAAGTCCAGCTCCAAGGTAAACTCACTGTACAGTTCATAAAGTGGTGTTCAAGTGATCATTTCAAACTGTGTGTTTCTTGAAATTAATATTTCATGCCTTTTTTTAATTAATTCATTGTAATCCTAAAAATGACAACAGTATTTTGAGACATTACAATACGTCTTAAAATCTGATTTTTTTGACCTACTGTTTAAACATGAGCCATAAAGATCACAGTTTAAATGTAAAAAAATAAATAAAATCGTTTATTTTATTTTTATATTCCTTTTCCTTTCGAAGCATCCATATAGTGAGATAGATCTTTCCTTTTTGCGATCAATTCTTAATGTTCTAAGTTTAAAACGTTTTTCATTTTCTAACAGTTTTGCATCTGCTTTTTTTTCTTTCTTTTCTATCCAGAAACCTTCAGCAGGGCAGCTGTCATGCACACAGCCACACTACAGACTGAGTCTCAGAGACATACCTTTTGTCACTGGAACGGTACTTTGGGAACCAAACAATTACGATTTTAGAATGAATATATTATGTCTTGCTCCTTCATAGGCTTGATTTCCCATACATTGACTCAACTGCTCTTTCTTCTACTGTTTTGTTTTGTTTTCTTTTTTTTTGTTGTTTTTTTTCTTTTTCAGTCAGCAGGCTGCAGCCACTCGGTCCGAGCCAACGTCCAGTCAGTGCTGTCTCTCCTGAAGCAGCACCATCCGCACCTCTGCAACAACCGCGTCCTCTCCCGCAGCCCAGACCGCTCGGGGATGGACAGCCACGGTCACTCCGAGAGCTCCTCCTCTTCTTTCTCCGGCTGTGAGGAAGACTTGTTAGAGCTGCTGCAGGCACTGCAGGAGGAGCTGCGACTCATGAGCCTGTGGGTGGAGGAGTGCACGTTTTTCATATTTGATTATTTTTTAATTAATTATAAAAAGTGCAACATGATGTTTTTAAAAATGTTATTTGTCTTGTGGGGTTTTCAGTGCAATTTTGCTAATACTGTACATAAATAGAAGAATAGTCACATCAGGAGGCTCGGGGGTCTTGGGTGTTTACATTTACATTTGAAATAATATTATTTTAAAAGTGATTAGATTTTTCAGTTTAGTCTTCATTCATAAATTAAAAATGTTTCAGGCATTTGTTGCATTTCAATTGCCACAATTAAGTTACACGCATATATACACAGCACGGTCTCCTTACCTTTTTTAATTATACATGTGTTTTGTTTCATCTTGTATTGGTTTTTATGCTGTTTTAATGTTTTGTGAGGTGCCCGGGACTGTTCTCAAAGGCGCATAGAAGTCAAATGTATTATTATTATCATTATAGGTATAAAAATTAATTTCTTCACATATTTCTGAGTTTCGTGATGCATACGATAATGGCATTTACGTGTGTGTGTGTGTGTGTGTGTGTGTGTGTGTGTGTGTGTGTGTGTGTGTGTGTGTGTGTGTGTGTGTGTGTGTGTGTGTGTGTGTGTGTGTGTGTGTGTGTGTGTGTGTGTGTGTGTGTGTGTGTGTGTGTGTGTGTGAGCTGCAGGGAGCAGGATGAGCTGGTGAGGCAGGTGGAGCTCAGCATGTCGACACAGGAAAGAAAAGATCTTCAGCGTGAGCAGGAGAAGCTGCTGCTGAAGATGGAGAGGAAAGGCGAGCAGATCAGTAAACTCTACAAACACAAAGCACAGGTACATTTTCATCCAGGAATAGTCACATTCACGCACCGATTTATCAGCCACATCTGTTACTTGTCTTTCAGGCTTTGTCCTTTGCTTTTTTATGACCTCTTGTTTCAGATAAAGAAGCTGAGAAAGGAAGCGAATGCCAGGTTCGGCAAAGTTAAAGAAGTCAGAGGGATCGGAGCCTCAGCAGCCACTAGAGGTCACTCTGCAGGAGCGGTCAAAGTTAGACCAGGAGAGAGAAGCAGGAGGAATCTGAAGCTGCTGAGGGACATGAGGGCTCTGCAGACCTCATTACAGACCTGACACCCACCACAACAACAACACACGCATATTAGTTATCCTTGTTGGTGCTATTTTCCTCCCTGTGGCCATCATTTAACCGTCAAAACAACCACGGACTGCATAACACTCAGTAAGAAGACTATTAAATAAGGGGCCTGTTTCAGCATGTGACTCTTGATTCTGTTTTTGTTTTTATTCGTAAAACTCTGCTGTCTTTACAGTCAACCCGATCACGCCAACACGCCAGGGTCCACTTCAGTTCTTCATCCTGGTGACCAATAAAAATCAGTTCAGAATATTTGAAGACAGATGGTTGAAAACAGTTAAAGATGCTGTATGTGAAATTCAGTTAAAGGCACTGCTGTACATTAGGTGGCAGTATTGAATCTGTGGCACCAAAAGTGCCTTCAGTCGACCAGTTGAAATTGTTTGGGTTTGTTTAGTTGATGATCAAGAGCTGCAGCCTTTGTTGTGTTTACTCTTTAATTTGCTATTTCTTTTATTGACTAACTTTTTTTTAATTCAAAAAGGACATACTGTACCTTTTAAAGTGATTGTGGTTCTACTCAAACGCATTACAACCATTTTTCTTTATCAGAGCCTTTTAAAAAAGCCATGTTTTTTTGAACTCCCTGTGTATTTTTTTCCCCCCAAGAACTTCAACATGTGAATTATGGTATTAATAGTTGGGTCGCTCTTATGTTTATTATTTAAATTTACAAACCCCTTTTAAACATCCAAGTAAGGGCAATGTACAAGATGTTATTAGTGTAGTCGTTGCACTAATCATTCAGTCCACAGCTTACACGTACACCTCACCAAGTCTATTACCTACAATAAACAGTGTGTTTACAACCTTGGAATCCTTAAAGTGTTTCCTTGAAGAAAATGTAAATATTTAAATTATAATTTACAACAACAGAGTGTGGATGGATTCTGTTATTTGTTGCTGGTGAGTGCATTTATTTGAAAAATAAAATTATTATATTTACATATCAATGCAAAAGGAGCCTGGATTTCCTTTATTGATGTCATTTTCATTATTGAACATCACTATTGTGTATTTGGATATCTGATATGTACATACTGCAGATATGGTATATTTATTGTGAGTGAAATTATTGTAATAAATAATACATGAAATAGCTATATTTAAATGAGTCTGTCTAATGTTGATCACATTGAATGTGTTATTAAGACCATTTTAAGTCATTACATTACTCTAAAACCCACTGGGTTTGTATTCACGTGCCAGATCATGTCTTATTTCAAATAAAAATGATTTAATTGGGAAAATGAACAGAGAAGAAAACTAAAATTATTTTACCAACATATTTTCAAAGTAAATAAAACAAAGACGCCAGCTGAACACCAGCATGTTACTGATTTCCTCTCAGAAATTACAATTGTACAGAGAAATTGTCATCAGTTTCATCCTGAGTGCAGAATATGTTTATATTGATTCTAGTGGAGGCTCACATTTGAGAGCGTCTCTCCTGAGGAGGATGTGAGGTCCACTGGTTGCTTCAAGCTCTGTGCACCGCCTGGTGGAGGAGGAGCTGCAGAGTCCTCCATCACCCAGCCTCCGTGCGGCTGCACAGCCTCCAGCTGAGAACCACTGTGGTGGGATGTGATGAAGGTGGATTCTGGACAGCCTGTTTTGGATTTATCAGAAATATGGTACGATGAATTGAGAGATTTTTTCTTTTAGTTGACCCTGTTAAGGAACTATCAGATTTAATCACAGGCTCCTGTTTGTTTGTTTGTTTGTTTGTTTGTTTGTTTGTTTAACTCCACAGTATGGATTTATTAACACCTGCTTGAAGTCACTGGTGGTTGAAAAGTTTGGTGAAGAGACATGGCTCAAACTCAGGTAAACTACTAAATATGATCTTTTTTTTTTCCAAAGCAACCACACACTTAAAGTGACATCACTGATTAATATTTTATCTCTGTTAATCATCTGATGACATGCCTTTCTGTGCAGTTGTAATTTTCAGATTATGTACATGCTTCTTTACAAATTCCAGTAGAGAAAAAATTTGGTTATGAGTTATTGTGTGCTACTGTCCTGGTGGAAAAAACTGTATACTGAACATAACTTACTGAAAGCATTGGGAATATATTTGAAGGTTTTTACTACCCTAGTACCATTTATTATATTTGTGTGTTAAATGCACTGATCAGGTTAACCAACTGCAAAAAAAATGCTTTTCCAGGGAAAGCAAGCAACACATACCAGCATCCCTCTCGATGTTTAGCAGAACACTTTGAACATGTATTAATGGATTGTTATTAATATGCAATTATTATTTGAGAAAAAGCAGAAGGTATTCAGAAGTTACCTGATATGTTTCACTATTGCCCAATAAAGGGTTCGGTACAAATGACACCATGTCATCTAGATTTCCATTTTGTAAATTATCTGTTGCATCTGAGAAGCCCCACAATTTGAATTAATATCTTCACATCCACTTTGCCTTTTTATTTTAACACATAGAATTCCTGCTTTAAATGCACAGTTTTATCAAGAACATTTTGAATAAAAAAATCACTCATTTAGGTAAATTAACTCAAACTCAAATTGATAAAATGCAGCTAAATTGTAACTCATTTGAAAAAAATATTTGTACTCTCATGACTCTTTCGCCTTCACTCTATTCACCAATTTCTCCGTCCTGATATCTGACACAGGAGAGAAGCTGGAGTCCAGGACACTTTCATGACACATCAGGTCTATGAAGATGAAATCACCATGCAGCTGGTATCTGCTGCATGCAAGCATTTAGGTAACAAATGATGCATTTTTATTGCAAGAGTTTTCATATCAGACATAACGGTGTGTTGTTTTCTTTCCCTGTAGGGGTTGCACCAGAGGTTGTTCTGAAGCAGTTTGGAGAGTACTTCTTTGAGTTCTGCAAACGCTCTGGTTATGATCATATGCTGCGGACTTTAGGGGGAAACCTCTTTGAGTTCACTGAGAATTTAGATGCCCTTCACAGCTACCTCTCCCTCTCCTATAAAGTACCTGCTCACATATCTGTGTTGCTGTGATTTTGGTTGCATTTGTCACGTAGTTTAATAAATTCTTTCATCCGGTTGAATTTTGCAGGAGATGAATGCACCATCATTCCGGGTGGAAAGAAATCCTGATGGCACCCTGCTTCTCCATTATTATTCAGACCGCAGAGGCCTCTGCCACATAGTTCCTGGTTAGTAAAAAAAAAACAAAAAAAACAAAAAACTCTTTCAGTTCATATTAACCACAACTATTGTTCTGACACCATTCTTCCATTTTTATTAATGATCATGAAACGGATCTGTGCAACATTTAGTAAGAATGAGAAGTGAGACCAGTGTCTTTTGCAGGTATTATCAGCGCTGTTGTCAAAGATTTTTACAGCAGTGAGATAACAATGGAGATAGTCAGCCAGCTGGAGGAGCTGGAGAGGACTGGGAAGAAGGAGCATGTGGTTTTCTTAGTGAAACAACAACCAGCTGCTGATCGCTCCAGTGTGGTCAACAGTAAAACAACCGTGAAACAACAGTCCTCTCTCAGGGACCAATCAGTGCAGCCTGCCACTAAGACACACGCCACCATGATTTCAATCAAAGAGGTTTGTTTAATAATCATACAAGCAATATTATTGTGATGAATTGAATATTTTAGTTGGGTTTTTTCCAAGTATAACGTGATAAAATAGCATTGTTTTGGTAATATATGTAGGAATGACATAATATGCAGGGAAATTCTAACAGTAAAAATTATGAACTGACTTTGTGTCCTCAGTCCTCCCATCCTCAGGGGTGTGGTTTCTCGGTGCATGGGAGTCATTGGGAGACAATCAGGAGCTTGGTTCAACTCGGAAAAGGTATAGGCTTAAAAAGACATAAATGATGCTGTGGTGGGCTGCAAACAGGAGCTAAATCCCAGCAGGTGTGTACACACTTACAACTGTCTCGCCCATACAACAGGCAAGTTGCTGCGAGGCTTTGAGCCAGTGTATCCTGCAACTCTCAACGTTGACACGAAGACTTTCTGCCACGTTTTTCCTTTCCATATAGTCTTTGATGAGCAGGTGAGATGTCTCAATAAAACTTCGTAAAAGCCAGAGTGTGTGAACAATACTATTATTACATTTTTGTTTTTGATGAAGAGAAACCGTATTTGGATAAGTTTAAATTCACTGGAGTGATCTTGAGTTGTGTCTGGCAGCTACTGGTTCGCCAAGCTGGAGTCAACCTCCAGAGGATCGTCCCGGGGCTCCAGACAATGAACATCCATCTGGACCAGTACTTCAGCATTGTACACCCTGAGGTCACGTTCACCATCTCCAGCATCAGGAAGTTCATCAACAGTCACTTTGTCCTGCAGACACGCCAGGACATGATGCCTGAGGCCTGGAAGGACAGGCCTGTTTTACAGCTCAGAGGTATACTCCTTTCAGTGTTGTTTTGTTAAGTAATTTCTTATATACAACTTGTATCAAGCCTTCTTGTCCTCTTCCTGGGTAATTCATGCCCAGGTCAGATGATCTGGATGCCGTCTATGGAGTGTATGCTCTATCAGGCCTCCCCTCTGCTGAGAAGCCTTCAGGAGCTGGAGGAGAGGGAGATGCACATTTCTGACATCGCACAGCACGACGTCACTCGAGACTTGATCCTGCTAAACCATCAGCGGCTGGCTGAAATGGAGCTGTCCAATCAGCTGGAGAGAAAGAAGGAAGAGCTCCGCTTGCTCTCTCAGCACCTGGAGGAGGAGAAGAAAAAGACAGAGACCCTGCTGTATGCCATGCTGCCCAAACACATAGCCAACGAGCTGAAAGACGGAAAATCAGTGGAAGCAGGTCGGTGAAATGTAAATGTTATTGGAAGCGATGAATCAGGCGGTTTGCGCTCATGTGATTCGACTTCTGATAATCATCTGGTATGTGTGTTCGCATCCTACAGGAGAATTCAAAGAGTGCACCATACTCTTCAGTGATGTGGTGACCTTCACTAATATCTGCGCCGTGTGTGAACCCATTCAAATCGTCCACATGCTCAACTCCATGTACCTGCGCTTTGACCGGCTCACAACCGTACACAATGTCTACAAGGTATTAACTCCCTTATACCCTTGTTTTATGTCCATGATTGTTTAACACATACTACAATTCAACTTATATATTTTGATGTGATATTTGTTGTTTTCCAGGTGGAGACCATTGGAGATGCTTATATGGTGGTGGGCGGAGTTCCCATACCGGTTGGCAGCCACGCTAAGAGGGTGGCCAACTTTGCTTTGGGCATGACTTTAGCTTCCCGGGAGGTTATCAACCCTGTGACTGGAGAATCCATTCAGGTACAAGAATGACTTTGCTTCATGGATCAATTCAGTGGGGAAAGCTCTGTTTTTCTGATGTTTCCATGAATTATGTTTTTGGTACAATACTAAATGTCAAATGCAACAATTTTTCATTTATAGTCTGTTTTTCCTGGCATTACTCATCAGTCACTCACTTTCCCAGTTCAATAGAGATGCAATTACAACAAATTCTATGACAAGAATAGTTACAAAGTCCAGATCATGATAAAAAAAAAAACAGACAACATTACACACGGAACGGGCGAAATCAACTGACATGAATCTGACAAAACAAGTTCACTGGAGTGAAACAAACTGACAGCAGACAATCACACATCACATGATTAGAGCAGGTGTATCCAATCAGAGAGGAAGCAGTTTGTGATCAGCAGGATAAACACGCACTGGGTGAAGAAAACAAGTTTTGTGTTTTTCTTTCTAGATCCGTGTGGGTCTGCACAGTGGTCCTGTACTGGCAGGTGTGGTCGGGGAGAAGATGCCTCGCTACTGTCTGTTTGGCGACACTGTTAACACTGCCTCCCGCATGGAGAGCCATGGCCTCCCCAACAAGATCCATTTGAGCCCATCGGTATACGAGTGAGGAGATTTGCATTCAAAAACATCAATATGACATATTTATTTGTGTGGCACTTTTCACAAGTAACTGCAACACAACACGCTCATCCTGGGATCTTTAACGTACAAAACCCCAAAACACACACATAGTAATGCATCTGCACATACAGAGGACGTATACAGTCATACACTCACAACATGCACAAATACACGCTCAACAAAAATGCTGTCTTCACCCTGATGTGTAAGTGGGAAAAAGGTGGAGTCGTACATAAAAAAATGTGAAAACATAAAGCGATAAAGTAAGATACATAATAAAAAAAAAAAAGCAGATGTCTGAGTGCAGGTGGGGAAGTTACTTACATAAGTTAATATAATGCACAAAACATAAAATGAACCTGAGTAAAATTATCATGCCTTTTTTTTTTTTTTTTAGGATCCTGAAGAATACTTGCTTTGTTATACAGAAGCGGGGAGAGATTGAGGTTAAGGGAAAGGGTTTGATGACCACTTACTTCCTTGAAAAGAATGTTGGCGTCAGCGATCACCAGATTCTGGGTCTTCGTGACTCACATGGACAGGAGGAAAGCCACACGAGTAATAACAAAGGTACAGTGGGACACTGTCTTCGGCTTTTTCATTGAATGGTTATGTGGCCTTTAAATCACACTTTGTGACCACCAATCAGGAAGTGTCATTTTTTTTTCCCTCCAATTTGTAGCTCAGACGTGGGTACTCATAGTTGGAGGTGACACATCAGTCTCTTCATCATTCTCCCTTCTGTTGCAGCTCTTCAGGGGCAGAATAAAGATGAGATTCTGCTGATCCCTCTGAAATATGAGGATGACCTTCCTTCATCACAAATGCCCGATGCCCAGATTTTTCCATCTCTCAAGCCTAATGACTCAGACGGTTATGAAAGCATGTGCACAGAGGAACAATCAGAGGACCAGCTGGAATTGACAAAGGAATTTGATCAAATGGAGCAGAAAAATGTGGGGGGATTAGGCAGTGATGTTTACACACAGGAGCAGCGCTTGATTGCGGCATCTGTGGAAACTAACAGTCTCGCCCAAACCAAGATCTGTGTGGTCCTCTGAGCGGGTAACTACTTAAATCAATGGCTGACTGACTATGAATGATTAATCAGGAGTGTATTTAACACTTGATATGTCTGCTGAATAGTAGCTACTGTGTAAATTGTAGACATTAAATTGCAGCATTGTGTTTCGCACATAGGTTATTACAATCAGGTTGACATTGTATGCTTTGCTTGAATCATATGTATTCGACATATGAAATGACTGGAATATTTCCTGTAAATGATCTCTATTGCATATACAATATATAGTCTATTTGGCCCCATTACTTTTTTTTTTCAAAACCGTAATCACCACAACAAGTCCTGTTGTGCGTCCTGCACCTTTAAACATGGCAAGCAGTAACGCTGGACAACCGGGATTCAAACCCAGATCCCTCAACACTCAATGGTCATTGAGATTGAAAGTGATGCACCACCAGGTGAGACTTGTCTGTTGCAGTAACATTATCAAAATCTCCTCTATATGTACTGTATGTATGTTTTATGATAAGAAAATGACTTGCACCTGTATGTTGATCTCTGTCTGCAAAGTGATATTTGGATGTCTGTAATGAAATCTGCCAAAGGACATTGTGCATACATATTTGTATGTTCGAAGCAAATAGGGCTTGTGTAATTATTATTGTGGACCGTGATCTGCAAGTGGAATTAGCCACTCTCCAACCAAGACGTATATTTTTCTTTAAGTGCAGGCTTTGTTTGTCCTCACTGTAGACTGGCATGTTCAGTTTTGTCAAGCCAGGCTCCTTTCATGTTATGTTTGAAACCACTGAGCAGTGGTGCTTGATGGTATGGCAACTACATACTGAAGATACAGTGAAGACCTAACAGCAGAGTGAGAGTGAGGGTGAGAATGCCAGTTCTAACAAGGGTATTCAACATCTACACTTTTAAAAGCCCCTGGTTTGCTCTGAGGTTATATTGGCCTTTTGAAGTTTATATACTGCATTGTATTTTGAATTTACAGTTAACAACCTTAATATTTGGGCTGCACATTCATGAGGCATTTTGCCCTCAGTTATGGATCAAATCCAGGCTAGGATTTTCTCTATGATCAGTGTATTTGAAAAGTTTAGGTTTTCGACAGGTACCCCAGTTTTCTCCCAGTCTAAAAACAAGCGTGCAACATTAATTGGTGGCCCTATATGGTCCATATGCCTGAAAGTGAATGTTTGCAGTGTGTGTCTGTCTCTTTTTGTTTGCCCTGCCTTGTCCATTCGATACCCTACCAATAGTAATCTGGGATTGGCTTCAGTGCCCTGCAATCTTGAACAAGATAAGCAATGTAACAGATTTCATGTGAAAATTCCACACTGTTTTATTCGAGGAAATCTTACATGAAAATAAAGGTTTTATGTCATAAGGATGCGATATGGACTACAAAAATATACTCTGTACAAAGTCTTTCAGGAAACAGGTCACATCCTCACGTGGCCCCCTTTTGTGCAAAGAAACAGAGATGAATAAATAATGGATGTGATGTTGCTCACGAGGCCTGAGTCAGCAGCCGCCACTGTCCGTAAAAGGGTCGTCACCTGCAGGTGTGTGTATCACTCCGATGCAACACCTGAGCTCGGGAGAAGAGTCCAGACACCTGATCCTCACTGCAGAGGGCCACATGTCTCATCACTGTTGACCAGGCCTGGATTGCCATGGTCAGATGAAAACAACACCTGAAACCAGAATCGTCTGGGATTTTTTGTGGTCAGGCGTGATAAAAATCGGTCTGCTGGCCTGCTGAACAGCTAGTCTGCAATTGGCCTAGATAATGAGGCTCAATTGTCTTTGGCCACAGAGACTTAGTCCGTGTCTGCATTTTGTCCCTCGGCCACAAAGCATTTCTTTAAGAGTCGGTCTCAGTTATGGAAGCAAGATGTGTTACTTTAGGCTCCTCCAGATGTTTGGTCAGAACTGGCCGGCTGGTGTAAATGTCATCCACGGGAAGAAGAAAGGTGACCGTTTTTACCTTGGTCCTAAAAGGAGAAAAAGGAAATCATAACATTGTATCATTATGTTTTATTTAGATTATAATATATTTGCTGATTCAGCAATTTGAAATGCCATGGTCAGTTACATTTACACACTAATGACAGCAGCGTGGCCTTGCAAAGCACTCGCTCATTTCGGAAATGAACTTTAAGTTTAATTGTCTTGATAAAGGATTAGATGGCAATTGAATCACTAAACTTGGGAATGGAAGACAACATACTTTACTAACCAAGTGTCAGATGCCCCACATTTAATTAACCTGTTTCAAAGACATTATATCTGTGCATTGGTCTGTCTATCTCAGCAAACATTTATTTGTGCTGCACATAGAATCAGATCCAGAGATGATGTGGGTGCCTGCACTTATTATGGACTTGCTCTGTATGGGACATGCTGCCAGTTGACCTGAGGTAAATCACAACTGCAAGAAACTAACTAAAATCATTATTTTCTTCAATCGAAAGACCTTTGTATAATTGTTGTTTCTCAACAATAAAGATGAAAATTAACCTAGTGGGAGGAAACAAAGACTGTAACATCCAAAACTTCAAATTCCAACTATGAAGCTTGAGATCTTTGACTGAGGTGCTTCTGTACCTGTTTTTATGGACATATTCCTGCAATGAGTGCCGGTTGGTTACTTTTTCTGCCTCGCCTGTAGCCGTGCTACCAAAGACCCCGCTGCTGCCAGCATTCTGCATTTCATCTTGTAGCCTTTCCCATCCAGAGTTTGCACGCCGACCCCGGTCAGTCTTTCCCTCCCTCATGATCACCCCGGACAGGTTGGAGCTTGTGGAATATCTTCGCACAGTCATAACAGTGGGCTCTGTGGAATAACACAATTAGGATTAAGTGGGAATTATATGAGTTTATAAGGAGACCCTTTATTGGAAAATTTGACAATTTAATCTCAAACATAAAGATTTTGTTTAAAGGATTAATGGGAATAAGATCATTTTACCACTTACTGAATGTATACTGATTTAATAAGCAATCACAATCCCAACATATATGTAGGATTAATATCATTTAGTGAATTGCCATAATTATCTTGTATTAGAAGTAACTAATCCTTTGAGAAGTTTTTGAGATTTTCACATGGGCATCTCTAATCACAGCTTTCTTAATAGAGTACACTTTAAGCAATGTAGTAATTCGTCCAGTTCTAAATTTTTACCTGTTGTCAAATATGTCCATACCTCAGAGGATAAAAAAATGCATGAGTGGATACCATGGCTTATTATACTAATAAATCAAAGTCAGAAAATAATTAGGTTTTTAAAAGTGATGCTGTCTAACGCAAATGCAAAGCTATTATATTATTATTGTTGTTATAATTATTACTGTTAGGAGAATACTATGAGGATTGCACTATGTATTGAATAGCACATGTTTTTAATGATCATTGGTTTTTCACCATAAAAGAAAGAAACTGATTCAACTTACATTTTGTTCCTGGGATACAATAAAAAAATGTCTGAATTTCTCACAATCCACCGAGTTACATGCAGTGTAATAGAGATCAGGGTGTCTTACCTTTGGCAGACTTCCTTACCTTTATATTGCCCCTCCAGCAGCGGTGCAGACACGTTCCTCCTCATGTTGACAAAAGGATTTTCCTCCAGCCCCGCCTGGTGCTGCTTGGCTGCCTGGGCCAGGGGCCCTGTCCCGGGGTCCCCAGGTGTTCTCTGCCCTCCGTCCCCCCGCAGCTCCCGGTTCTCCGCCTCCAGCTTCTTGATCTCGTCGCGCATCTCCATCATGACCTGCGCGAGGCTGCGCGAGCTCTCCATGGCGCTGCTGCTGCGCTGCCAGTACCACGGTTTCCCGAACACCGGCGGCGGGTCGTGCAGGAAAAGCTCCCCGCGCTGCTGCCGCGGTCCCATCATTCTGTCCGCGAGGCTTTTTGTGGCGCTTCCTGTCCGCTCTCTCCGCGCGCCCCTCAATCTCAGCACAACGTCTTGTTGTGTGCGGGGAGATTATGCCCTTTCACCACTTATACAGCTGAAAGAGCTCCGGTGATCATCCAGCAGCACGCAGAGGATGTTTTATTCATCACAGCCGGCGTCCAGTTTCAGGACAACTAAGCAGGGGTCGGAAATGAAATGTGCCCCGCAGAAGCGCCTCAGTGGCGTTAGACCTACTTAAACCATCGGGGAATTATTCTTTCACATCCTTTTATGTTTTCTGTTGCAACTTTGTTTCAAAGACCAATACAAATTTGTGGCAGATTGTATTTTTGGCAACTCGTTCCACCTGCTGTAATGGCCATGTTTCTCCTGGGATTACAAGATCTGCCATCTAAAATATTAATTATATCTGTCAGCAAAGTTACATCTAGGGAGGGAAAAGGTCAGTCGTGTAGGATTTGTTATGTTCGTTGACCACAAAATCAAAAGGAAGCATTTTAAAAGTGGCACAAGTTTCAGATTTATCTCACAATACATATATTATAATGCGGAGACACGAGAAGGAGCTTCTGATTACACACATTGATGATTCCTTCGGGTTCTACAAGTTGAGTTCATTTATTTTGATGGACCAATTTCAATAAATGCCTCATATTTATATATAAACAGGGGATGTGAGTGTACTTCTATTTGTGCACTTTCAAAATGCTTTCTTGGGAAAATAAATAACTTTAATGTCTTTATATTAGCTAATGAAGAGACTAATTAGTCAATGGGGTTAATGACTCCTGCACATACACACTAATACACACGATTGGGCTGGCTGCCATACAAATCAGGTTGGACACATCAACATATAGACAGGACGCACTGGGGAATCAAATCACCATATGTGATACTGAAGGACGGCCCACATTGCCCACTAAGCCAAATTCCCATGCATGGTTGGATTTGAATAATTCATATAGCCTTTATTTGAAAACGTCAAGATATTTTGTGTGCATGTGAACACAGTGTTATATCCTGTTCTGTCATGCTTTACACTTCACATAATTCACAAGTTCAAAATAACAGGCAGTGCTACTGTTGTGGAGGAGAGCTGAAGTTGCCATGTTGACTGACAAATGTGGATTTTCCTGGAATCCTGGACTGCTCACAGGAAATGTGAGGGTTCGAGACAGAAACTGACTTGGAAAGGAATAAAAATTGTGTATACATCTTCAACATATCTCTATTGGTGTATTTTCACCATAATTTGCACTATAATTATAGAATTATTCGAATTATTTGACATAAATTGGCTCCAGTCCCCGCAACCCTGCACGGGATTAGGTGGCATAGAAGATGGATGGATTGAATATTTAATTCACCATGATTTAAGATAGCATACATTATCTCAAAATATTGGAATATTTCTTAAAATGCCATGTGGTATCCTCAAAATTAAATTTTAATGTTATTCACGTTATTTAACATGCACCTGTATGTATGTAGTTTAAGGCACCGATCAGAACCAGCAATTACAAGCAGACATACAAGGGGGAAAAAACCCAACATACAAATAAAACAGTTTGATGAAGAAAAGAAGAAAATAATCACAGTAACAAACATTAAATACATGCCAGCTGCACACAAAGAAGAAAATGAGCAGTAATTACCCTCAATGGGACTTTAGTTAGACTGAATGGTCAGGTGCACAAACAGCGCAGCTTGTCACCGATTCTGAATTGACCACAGCCTATGAATGCACCTGGACCTCAGCTGAACCAGCTTGAACCACAAAATATGAAATCAAGAGCCATTAGACACGAGTTCGGCTTGAGACTGTGCTGACAGTGTGACCGTGTTTTGTTATGTGTGACTGAGCCTGAATGCTGTTGGCTCACAGCAACCTGACCCCCACCTGAGGCCAGGCCACTGGGAGGGAAGGAGGCAGGTACCCGTAACCCAGTCTGCAGACAGGAGAAACCCAATCAGCTTCCCCTTTCTGGTTCACAAAATAGGCTACAGAGACGGAGGGAGGCCAGAGAGATGAGACGGAGGGAGATAAAATACTGATTGGCCAGCGAGGAAACAGGTTTGTGAAGGAGAGGGGTCGGTGCAACTCAATCGGCTTCATACGGCAGGAGCGACGGGGAGGGTGAGGAGACGGAGACAGAAATGTGCCAGTCGTCTTGTCAGGCGGTGACGAAACACACGCTGTCTTTTACCTCCAGCTGCATGTTCAGGACTGTTTCACCTCTTTAATACGTGCTGTGTTCCAACCTCTGGCTGAGCATAAATAAATAAACAACCACTTGCAGCTCTCTGTGTATGGTCAGTAATTATACCCAACAACCCGAGGGGAAAAAAAATAAACGGTCACCAGATCTCATGGAAAACTCTCCTTTGTCAGAGTGCACGCTAAATTTTAATGACATTTTACTTTCGGTGAAACTGCAACCGTGAGTTAGTTAAGGAACTTAATTCAATGGATCAACTGGTAGAAATAAACAGCGATGGAAGTGACTTGTGGATGTTAATAGAATCACTAACTTTGAATAACCCATTTCAGCTGATTTTCATGTTTTTATTGAACGGCTTGTGTGCGTGTTGTTTGGGTCGTTACTTCATGTCCGAGGTGGGTTTCCCTCCAATATCTTTGACCACCTCCTCTTTTGTTGTTATTCAGTTGGTTGTGTAGGGCTTAACCTCCACTTCCTTCTGTGTTTTTGTTGTTACAGCAACGATTCTTGGCAGGATAACTTTTAGAAAGCCTTTTTAATTCCCTAAATGGCACCATATCAGTGAGGAACGTCGATTTGTGTTGAGCAGAGCTGAGCTTGAGGGTCAGAGAGGCTCAGCAGAAAAATACACTTGGCATTGAAAGAAGAAGATCTGGCATTCTTTTTTTTTTTTTTTCCAATGGGTGAACTCACAAATTCTACTGCTCATCCCACTAATCAAAAAATATGGTGCAAATAAAAATGCAAATAAACAGGCTTCTCAACGTGGCAGACCTGGAAAACCACAATAGCACATTTTCAATAAATATTGTGCATGTATGGGAAAATACACTGTCCCCGAGAGCTGCAAGAAAAAAAAGATTTGGGAACCACTGGCACCATCATTGGGATTTGCAGTGGATACGAAAAAGCACATACATCTATTGTGTTTTGAAGAACAAGGAAAAGCTCATTTCATTTTCTATTTCACGACTTCATACACCCATTGTGTGCTTCATAATGAACCATAATTATCTGCTGCCTGCACTCAGGCTTGGTCAATAGCCAGGACATGGAAGGCAGCTGTGCACAGCTGCAATGAGGCACACATTCATTTTAGAAACCTCTTTCATAACCTATTTCACCATGATTTGAAAGCATTTCCATTAACTTAAAGAGTTGCATGCATGAGAGCAAGAATCTGAAGGTGAGGTCAAATACTAGGGGACTTAAAATCATCGCAACATCGGCATAACCACGCTTGAAAAAAAAATCAAGGGAAAAACAGTTCCATGAATTTTGGACATTAACAATTTTTTATTTAAATGTTATACATAAAACTTTAGGTTTTTTTTTTTTATTCAGCTAAACAAATATTTATATATTGTATGTTTTATAAAAAGAAACATTTCAAACATTTTTTTAAATATTAATATTTCTTATTTACAATTCAAAACAGTACAGGAAATAATAACAGTAACAATGCGATTTGAATTATAAAAATGTTACAAAACATATTTTTTTGTGTGTGTCCGTTTGAAAATTGGCAAGCTGATATTTCCAGAATGTTAGCAAGGATACAAAGTCGCAATGTGGAGCAGCTCTACATTCAAACAAGAACTGGAGGTGCGTTCAACTCCTCAGATTCTTGGATAATTAAAACCTGTATTGAAATCCTTTTCTTTTTCACATTGGTCACTCCTATTAAAGCTTTCCAAAGCTTCAAATGCAACAAGGTCCCACAGGAAAAGTGTAAAAAGTGTAAAATGCACCAGAAAGCTATACATTACATTTATAGCTGAACGCACCTGAAGCTCGGTAAGGTCACTGTTTCTCTAAAGGGTTCAGGGTTGTGGAAAGAAGGCGCATGTTGTGTGTTTGCTTATGTGTGTGCATTTACCAGTGTGTAGGCTGATGAGCCAGGGCAGAAGAACCTAAACGACACATGGATCAAATCTCTAAAACCAAAACAAACAGTAGCTAACAGTCCAGCAGCCTGGCCTCTACTGCAGACAGTCAAAGTTCACCAACAGGACTACAGACTACCACAACCACAGTCTACAGACGTCTTCCCTTGTTTTTCTCTACACTTGCCACCAGTCACAGTTCCACTTAGCCCGCTGCTCTCTGCAGCAGGGAGAACACTACAGTCAGAAAACAAACAAACAAGCCGCTTCAAAGTTCAAACTTTCTGGTGAGTCTAATGGCCATTCAGTAGGTGCTGTGCCGTTCCGTCCCTGGTTGTCTTGTGTGAGGAATCTGCACAAGAAAGAGAGAGAGAGAGAGAAAAAAAAGAGAGCTGCCATTGGAACGTGGAAAAACAAAACAAAACGTAATGCAGAAGAATTATCAAGACTGGCTCCTGAGACGGGCTCGGCATTTGAGGGAAAGCAAGCAGCAAGGTGATAAGATGCCTTTTGAAAAGGATTCGATGACATGACATACCAGTCTTAGAGAGAGTGGACAGAGAGCTGTTAGACAGAGGGGAGGCACTGAGGGCAAGAACACTTTTTTGAAGCTGCAATGAGAGAAAAGGTTTTGAAAAGATGCAGAAAATACTATGCAGTTGTAACAGAAACTGGTGAAACTCACACAAATGCAAAACGCTTCATAACATAATGCAGTGGAAACGATGGTGCACAGAATGCCATGCTAGTAAAAAACAAAAAACAAAACAAACAATAAAAACAATAGTAATTTAGAAGAAAGGAAAAGCCACAGTATGCTAAAACAGCATGGCCACACATTGGTCACCCTGTAGTGAGACCTGTTCGTTCATGATGCCGGACAGCTCCAGCAGCATGTCCCTGTAGTGAGCTCTCATCTCCTCCTGGTACTCCAGCTGGTCCTCCTTGATGAGACGCTCGTTCACATCCAGCGCCTGACCACAGGCTTCTGCAAACTGCCTGCAGATGGAAAACAAAAACCAAAACAAACAAAGACAAAACAGTTTAACACACAACAATGATGGTTTTTAACACATTGAATTTTCTGAATTAATAAAACTGACAGAGATGTTTTGTTTTGCTATTGATTGGCGAGAACCACACCCGCCTGAAGTAAAAGACTTTCTTTTCAATTAAAGATTTTTGCGATCAGCCGTTGTGAACGTTCAAAAGATGACGTAATAATAATCCGACGTAGTGACATCAGCCATGGTGAAACAAAAATAAAAATGTCCGAAAATTAACTCCAAAAAATGCATTTGTAACCCTTTCCCCTGCGCCTCTAACCATTGATATAATCTCAAGTATCACAAATTTTAAATTGAAATCAAGGGAAAAGGGGCTACCAGGTGAATAAATAATCAATCAAACTGAAAATAGGCTGCACAAAAAGTTTACTTTACTGTTTACAACATCCACATAACCATATTCACCATAAAACTGATGAGAAGTGTCAGTCATGATAACATTAGCTGACAGAGCAGCATTTCTTTTATTAGCCCGCTGCTTGTGACTCATAATACCATCTTGACAGTAAGAAAGTCCTACCTGAAGATCTCCTTCAGAAGCTTGACCTGGTTGTCGGGATATTTCTTGGCATTCTTCTCCTCCAAAAAGGCCCTGGCATAAGCCATCGGACCTGCATTCACCTGCACACCGAGGATCGGGTGAGACCAAACGAGTCAAGCAAACCCAAAATGTTGAGCATGTGCAGTTTGGCCAGAATTCCCACCTTGACGCTGACACTGCCTTGCAGTTTCAGCTGCAGCCGGATCATGTCCACCTCCTCCATGTTGCAGAGCTGATTGAGCTCGGAGACTTTGCGGGACATCTCATCAATGGCCACCTCGATGGGGTTCATCTCTGTGCTTTGCTGCTCCACCACCTGGATGCGCTTTTTCAAGTACGGGAAGCTAGAACTCGCTGAAGAGATTTAAATAAAGCCGCTGGTAAGAGAAGATACAAGTCCTCCTGGCAGCTGTGTTGTCTGGTGATTTTCATTCACTGAAAGCAGAAACAAACTCACTGGTCAGGATTGTGCGTCTCTTGCACTGCTCCTCCACGTCTCCGTGCTTCTTCCCGGACAGGGTGAACGGCGTCTCAAACACAAAGCGGTTGATATTGTGGTGCCTCTCGAAGTCTGTCCTTTTGTCCTGTTGTTCTTTCTCGTCGAAGTAGGGCACCACATATGTCACCTGGATGTAGGCAAACTTGGGGTCCAGGTCTTTAGGGTTTACCTGGTTTGTCACAGTGATGGAAAGTAGTAAATTGGAGAATTTTCAGAAAACACCTTGGCCAAAATCACAATAATTAGTGGAGAGTCATCATTTCAATTTCTTCATTCTGTTATTCACCTTATTGGAGTCCTGAATCATCTTCACATTATCGGCTCCAAACTTGTCAGAGTAGAGTTTGAGTAACCTCTGAGAGATTTCTGACAGTCCGGTCAGCTTTGGCTCTTTGTAGATGAACTCTTTGCTCTCTTCCTCCTCAAAGAAACCCTAAACACACACACACAAACAAGCACACAGTTATATATTTGCTAGAAACTGAATTGTGATGGATCCTTTCACAGTAGTCTGGTTTTATGTTGCCCCCTAGTGGATTCTTGAATCATAAGCGATGCATTACGGAGAAACAATACATTTCTTCCCTCAGTTGTTAGAGCAACTCAGCACTAACAGGGAGCCCATGTTAAGTTGTGGAAGGGAGAGTGCAGAGGTCAATCTCAAAGTGAGCAAATGAGGCTTTTCTAAAATATCTTCCTGCTTGACGTCAGCTTTTTTTTTTTTTATATTTAGGGAGGAAACGCTTTCACCGTCAGGAATTATGGGAAGTAAAATGGACCACAGCAAGCTTGAGACACACCCTTCATTGGATAAGCGCGGCAGATGTTAATAGTGGCAGAAGGAGGGGAGAGGTAAGAGAGGTTAGGACAAAGGACAATGAAAAATTTGAGGGTATACAAAACTTACCGCAATCTTGATACAGAATATAACAAAAAGGAAGAAAAAGCAGACAGAAATTAAGGAAACCGACTCAAAAAAAAAAATTTAAAAAAAATTTAAATAAAATGTTGTTCTTTTCTGGATTTTCTCTCTAAAAAAATTTACATTTTCAGTTTTTCTAATTTAACTCAAAGGTAAAAGAGTAAAGGAGAAATGCCCAATTTCTACTTGGGCTCTCTTATAGAAACAAACTGATTAGTTCAATTGAGTTTTGAAACACGAAAATATGGTGTTGTTTTCCCTTTACATAAGAAAGACTGGATTTATTAGAATTTTATGGCTGTAAAATTGCAAAAAATGCAACAAGTGAGTGCTCCGGCCCCAAGACCACTTCAACTTTGAGTAATCAGCATTACTTCAGAACAGTCACGTGATAATACAACCCATCTCTATTTATAAAGCATCACAGGGAGACAAAGCCTATACAAAGAACACAGTATTATTGAATAAACGGATCAATTTGTCTGTGACTGGAAGATTTTACTAAGAATGTTCTGCGAGAGATTGTGACGAGTACATGGAACAGTGTATGAACACAAAGCTCTATCTGCTTTTTGTTTACTTTTCCAAAAATGTTGTAGATGTTAAAACATTCTTAAAGTTATAGTTATTAATTATGTCAAGTTTACAAAACAACTCCTGTAAATTACAACTAAAAAAGAGGAAAAGAGGAAAATAATGGCTTCTGTGCACAGACACCTCAGTACTTTGCAATTGTTCAGAAGTAAAGTCAGTATACTCTGGTCTGCTGGATATTGCTGTGTATTCTATTTATTCGAGGTATGTGGAGCGTGTCAATTCAATTAATTTCATTCCTTATTTATCCCTCACCTGTCCATAGAAGGCTACACGGTAGTAGCGACCAAAGAGACGCTTTTCTGAGTTCACCACCTCCGTCACCTTCAGGTACGAGCGGTGGATGTCATAGTACAACTCCGAGAGCCTCTGCAAGCAGACACAAGTGGGAGATGTAGTTTGCAGTCAGCTCAATACAGACTCCCCAACACGAGGACACAGGATGGGGGACAGAAACACACACCTTGAAATCCCTCCTCTTCTCAAAGACAGCAATCACAGGCTTGTTGATGTCAGCAATGAGTTCGTGTCGCTCAGATTTCCACAGATAGTCCACACACAGCTCCAGCTGCTCCACGAGGGTGTCCTACACAATATTAATGAATTCACAGAGCATATTGCTAAAGGTAACTGTCCAAAATATTACCATCACTCAAGTACATCACGTCTTTGTTCTTGAACTTGCAACAATGGTTACAATCATAAAGCCATGATGTTTACATTTTTTAAAACACTGACCTCAGTATATGGTGTGTCCTGAGTACCAGTGTCCTCTTTCATGGCACCTTCTTCCTTAACATTCGGGCTGATGCACATAAACGCTGCCCACCCCATGGAGAAAGAAGCTGGGGTTTCAAACAAGTGAGAAAAATCATCAGGACTTACCCACAAAGACTGCACATCTTTGCTCATGTTATATATTAGCTTGTAACATACAGATGTATTAGATGCATCCAGGTCAAACTGTGTTTTTAAAGTAAGTCTTTAAAAAGTACAAAATTTTTGGAGTAAAGCATTCAACATTTCAGACACAAGAGTAAAAACAAAAAAAACAATAAAAAAACAACCAAGTGTGATTGTGATTTACATCAAACTGGTGACACTCAGCATCCTAACCAGACTTGTGCAAAAAGTCAAACAGTGGTTGCTGAAGTCATCAAGGCAAGAACAGTGGTGGCAAAAACATTTAATTGTACATTAAATGCTTCACAATGCAGAAGAGGGAAAAATGTGAACCTCTTTCCTTTGTTCTAAATCATGTCCATCGCTCAATGTCAACGCCTTGCACCCACTGGCAAGAGCTCTAGGAATCACTGCACACCCATGATCGCCCAAGCTCTCTTGCCTCCATCCCTCTGTGCTGAACTCCCAACCCTTTCACCCAGCAGGCCCCAGGCGCACACACTCACTGTCTTGATCTCGGGAGGTAGTTAGTAAGGAGCTACATTTAAAGACAGGGCTTTCCTCGGGGGACACACTGGACATCCTGGCCTTGTCAGTTCTCCAGTAGCCTGTTTGGTAGGAAGGGGGGGAGGAGGAGGAGGAGGAGGAGGAGGTTTACAAAGTTCGAGGCGACTTGCGTTTGCTTTTTTCGACTCAAAGACAAGGCTTGTGAATCAGCCAAGCTACTGGCACGCCACGCTAGCTGCTGACGTGCCGGCTCAGTGAGTGAATCGCATGCAAGAAGACGTCGGATGCATACGGCGGAGGGACACATGGCGGTGTGGACAAGGAAGCATGCACACGTAACAATAAACTCCATGCAACCATAGCAACATGCAACACAACAAAGCTGTGGACATAAATCTATAACCCTATATCACAAAGACTGACCATCTATACAACTTCTCAATTCCCCAAATTCACAACTACTATACATAACTCCACGCTGATTACAATGAAATCCATTTCAGACAAAAACATCAACCCTCATGAAAGTATGAAGGATGAAACTCCGAAAATGACTGTGTTAGCAGAGAAAGAGCAGAGCTTTCTGTCTGACAGAAGAGAGCTGTGAAAAGGCTGAGTAGATGCGCAAACCAACAGAGTTTGCAGCGCTGCATATGGACAGTGGAAATGCGCATACACATAGTGGCACAAAACATGCTGCAAAAATGCTTATAAAGTGAAGCAGAGCAGCGAGATAAGCACTCACCTCTCCTCTTCAGCGATTCAGCAATCAGAGCCGAGATGTGGATGTAGCACATAGCAGCCTAAAGAATGATTTAAAGAAGACTCAAAATCATTGGTTTTAAAGAATATTTTCTTATGGGCATGTGCAGAAAGAGTATAACAACAGGAAAAAAATATGAATAACCTCTGAAAGATCGCCGTTACGAACATGAACTTTGGCCATGCTCTCTAACCAGGTGCGTCGAAGTTCGGGTGTGCTGGCGTAAGAGTTAGCAAGACTGTACTGCAGATCCACCAACATCTCAGGATCCTTCTCATGCTCCTTCATCTGAGCTGTGGCCATCAGGACTGTTCTGATTCGTTTAGTCAGGTCCTTCACCTCAGCGGGGAATGGGGTGTTCTGTCAAAAAATTAAAAAAAATATGTTTGAACTGAAAATGTGCAATAACTTTCATTTCAAATACCGTCAATTCCGGACTATAAGCCGCTTCCTTTTCCACATGCTTTGAACCCTGCGGCTTATACAGTGACGCGGCAAATTTATAGATTTTTACAGGTTAATGGGCTTCATGCTTCCAGATTCTACTTCTGCATGTAAATACATGCTGTTTTTAGCACCTCTGCTTCTTCAAAACACTCTAAAAGTGATATTTCTGATTGTGACCTCATCTTGTGCTGCTTCTGCGGTCTGGAATGCCAGCATCTGATGCCTGTGAGTGATGCATTTAGGTGCATCATGTAAATGCGCCCTGCTGGAGTCATTGGCTGAGAAATATTCCTCCTCAGAATCACAATAAGCCGATAACTGATATTATATTTTATCAACAAAGATAAAACCCTCGGTGATTGTGTATTTCCATGTCTCTCTCTCTCTGTTTCTCTTTTTCTCTGTCTGTCTGCAGGCTTCTCCGCAGCAGGCGGACAAAGCAGGAATTTCCAGCACTATGAAAGACAGATTTGGACGAATTGATGAAAATATGAGTAATCCCTATGTTCCTGCAGTGAAATTCCGGGGTTGTAACAACGTGGACGCCTACAGCTTATAGTCAAGTGCAGGCTATTTATGTCCCTTTTTTTCCTTTAAAATTTTTTGGGATACGGCGTATATTGCGTTCAATCGTCTGAAAAATACAGTATCTGGCAGGGATTAAATATGTTTCTGTCTGCATGTTACAAATATGGTTATATTTACCAAAAGCTTGTTTTGGAATTTTCTATATACCATGAATCCAGTCAGCAGTGACATGATAGGAATATGTGGTAAGTATAAAATCATTATATTTTAATCATAATTAATAATGACAGTACCATGATATCGAGCTTCAAATGTGCTGTACCTTCAGTGGTGCGTCTCCATTGGCAAAGTTATTGATGATGGCCAGAGATTGCTGAAACCTCGAACCTCCGATTCCGGCATCCGCTATCAGCTGGCTCACTGCTTTGATAACCTGTAAAACAAAGGTGAATGATGATTTGGTGTCGTTCTGAGACCTTGTTTCACATTTCACACACAATACACAAGTTATATACTTGCAATATTGGAAATCAAGTCCGACTGACCTGCAGATGTGAGCGAACTATCGACTTGCCCTTGGTAAACTCAAAGTTTTTCCTCATGACAAAATACAGCAGGGCAGCTGCCTCCATCTGGGTGGAGCTGGACCGATGGTTACAGCACTTGAGGATCTCATAGCACAGACAGCCACACAGGTCGGCTTTACCCTGGAAGAATGCACTGGGAAACTACAGGGAAAGAACGGAGTGAGACCAGGCCTTAAAAAACATACATTCGCTTAGAAGAAATGTATTCATTTGATGTTTGTTTTTTTACCTTTTGTACAAATAGCCTGAGGGCTGCAAAGACATGCCGTAGAGTCGCAGTCGATTGGTTGATTTGAAAGAAGAGCATGTAGGTGTCCAGCACCTTTTTCATCAGTGTGTTCTGGCCATCATCCAGCAGCAGCTGCTTCTGTACAATGGGACACCCAAACGCAATAACAGCTGATACTCCCACAGAAAACCATTTTGTCCATTGTTAAAGGTTTGATGGAAGGATTACTTTACAGCTTAATACAAGGAATTTACTTTTGCCACCAGGTGGCAGTAAAGTATCACTGACTTGACTTACTAGTGAAACATGTCCATAAATTAAAGGATATTTTTTTCAATGAAAACCCTTTCATTTTTAAATATTAAAAAGGATTTAAAAAAAACCCCCAACCATTCAACAACATCAGACATACAGTATAATATTGAATTGTACACATGTGAAGTGTACAACATGGATATTCAGCACATAACATTGATTTATTGTAGGTTGCCTGGTATCAAACGACCACAGACCTTGTGGTGGTGAACAAAGAGCTCCAGCACATCCAGCACAGTGAGCGACACCTCCGTGGACAAGTTTGCCTCAACATCTGTGGGACTTAGCGAGTCCCCGTCTTGAATACTTCCATCTAAAAACAGAACCAGATGTAAACACTCACATTTGTCTCTTCAGTTATTATTTGGAAGTCTTTGAATGCATATTTGCTAAAGTGGATGAAATCTGCTGGGAGACACTAATAAGGAGGACTTGTTGTTGAGGAGATAACAATTAACTCACAGTGAGTGAAATAAATACAATTTGATGTGCAACATGTTTCAAGATTGGACTTAGGTTCTAGTAAAGGTTACGGTAAGAGTTAAGCAAGTAGAAGTTATTGCTGAGTTCTACAGGAAATGTCAGTCAATCCAATGTCTCAATGCAGAAAATGTGCAAGATGTGTGTTTGTGTTTATCAGTGATACCTGTGTCCATCATCTGCAGCAGTTTGGGGTTTGTGAGGGCGTTCTTGCCCCTGATGATGGGCATGGTTTGAGAGCGAGCGTGCCGATGGCCTTCGCCTCCAGACGCCATCCTGGAGGCAACAGCAGAGATTAACAGTTAATATTAAACCACAGAGGTCACGTTTATTCAACACTTTGTATGCAGTGCAAAGACGTGGACTGACAAATCACACAGAACATTGCAGGTATGAGGAGGGGCATGCTGAATACAGAATAGCAATCCTTAACAGGGGAAACACAATGATCACATCAACAATGAATATACAGAAGATTGAAATGTATCTGAAAAGGTTTAACCTGTATTCAAATCAAATAAAGTGTTAATGTCTAATTACATAAATTAGTCAATCACTAGACAGCAATATCAATAAGTAGCCAAAGACTCATTCTACTCATTTGAACTCTGTCATCTCAGTTGTTGTGTTTTCCTGGTGGAGGGTGATTACCATTGTGGGAAGAGGCTGGAGGGTTGAGAGGACTGGGAGGGGTGGTTAGAGACCTTCAGGGTGCCATTGGCCTGGGTTGACTGGGCCAGCTTTACTGCCGCTGCTAGCTTCCTGTTCACAAGCCAACCACATCAAAGCTAACATTAGTTAGTTTAGTTAAGACCATCATTGTTAAGCGTATCCCACCTTAGGTTATTCTGACTGAGAGTGGCAGTTAATAATAGCCAGTTCAAGCTGGCTGCACTTAATAAAAATGGGTCTAAATGTAAACACTTGGCAAATAAAGAACTATTTTGCACTTTTGTGACCTTGCTACATATTTATAGCAGCTCGGTCACATTGCACTCTAGCAGCTAAATGCAATGCTGAAAGCATACAAGATCTCCAATTTGACCTTGGTTTGATGAGCGGCCGGAGTGGGAAAAAAAAGATCAAACAAGCTCATATCGAGAGGAAGGTCAGCCAGATGGAAATGCTGGAGGCACAGCAGAGTCAATGGTTTCAGTTTGCCATTAGTATAATATTGTGCAAATGTTACATTAACTCTTGGTAGAGAGTTAGTGGGGAGCAGAGACTTGGGTTGGTATTTATGTAAAAAAGCGGTTAGCATGGGAATTAAAATGTATTGATGTGATGGAGCTGAATGTCAGTTAAGCCTCAGCGCAAATCAGCTTAGGAACTGGGTCTCAACAAACACATGTCCAACATTTCATGTTCCTATGATGTGCAAAACTAGTCTCATTACAAACTACAGCCAGTCTGAACAAAGCAAATGATGCCTTGGATAAACAAAAAAGGAGACAACTGTGACAAGCAAAGCAGCAGGTGGAGCGGAGCGAGTCAGGATGGAGGAGACGAAGACGGAGGTCGACGTGCAGCATCAGCGAGTGAGATGTGCTCAAAGAGCAAACCAAGCTTGCGTGCAAAATATCCCACAACACACATCTGTCTACAGTTTGTATCAACACAGGAAGGCTTACTTGATGCAAAAAAAAAGAGAACATCAATAAATGTGCGGTCACACTGACAGTCCATTAACAGAGGCTGCATGCACAGAGGGGGGAGGACATATGCATGCACTGTGATGAAGGCTACAACAGCAAGGTCGAACATGGAGACAACATTAGAGCTGTTACTTTGTGCGATGCGCTATGGACTGTGTAGGTGCAAATGTGTCAGTATAATAACAAATAAGATAAGATAAGGAGAGGTTTCCTGGACAAGGACAGACACACACACAGTATCTGCTACAAGAATAACTGGAATTAAACAATATCAAAGTCCATAAAGGCCTAACTATGAGCAACATTGTCATAAATCAATGGTTCACAATATATTTTCCTTGGAGCCACCTCAGAATGCATCTAAGAAAGTCTGTGGTTCCACTCTTCCATCTTTGATTTGCCAAAATACTACAGTGAAGCCAAACACCGGCAGACACACCCACTCTCACCAGCACAAACAAAACGGGAGCCTTCAAAATGAAAGCAGAATGTAGTAAATGAATTATGACAGCTAATATGTCCATTCTATTGCCTATAACATCAAGTTAACACAGTTACAATACCCCGATTAAACAGGCTCACAGTCTTTTATGTTTGCATTAAATTCTGACTTTCTTAAGAGAACCTGGCGGATTTTCCATATTTTCTGTCATAGATATCATAAACAAAGTACAAAAAGTAAGAACTTTTATTATTTGTTTTGTTTTAGTAATAATGCTTGATTATAACATCTTGTATCTCATATGAAAGCCTGTTAATTTGCCTTAAATTATGCCACATTTGTAAAGAACAGGTATTTGTAGGATGAGCAGCGTGAGGGTTAAATCAAGCCACTCTGCCTATGTAAAAGAGATTTTGCTTGCTTCTGACTTTGTGGTTGATTTGATAGTGAGAAAGTAAGTTGTCATCAGTATAGGATGTGGTAATGTTGAAACAAAGAAATAATCTGAAAACACAATTGCTTTCTTTTTGCACTGTTTTCATTAAATTCAATATTGCAAATATCCCACTGGGCTCCACAAATTTAGTAAAAAATTATTGACCTGGTTTCCTAAATAGCGCAAAGATTTGCAGGGGTTTATAAAGAAAAGGGAAAATGGATGAAAATGGAGCTGCCAGGTAAGAGGAACGCCAGTGAGGAGGATCATGGATGCCCTGAAAAAAGACATGCAGGCAGTTGTTGTGAGGAAAGAGGATAAAAGAACCAGAGGGTATTGGAAGAAGATGATGCCAGCGGTGACAATAATGGGAAAATGCTGAAAGATGAGAATGTTTTTGCTTGATTCTTAATTGGCTTGGATAACTGCAGCTGGGCTGTTGCACGTCATTCCTGCATCTGTTGTAAATTTGTAATTTTATGTGGTAAATTAATATCAAGCAAGAATCATATCACATTCATGGAAACCCAATTTTGCCTGAAGTTTGTCCAAAATTCTTGCAACATTCGTGCAACATACACAAAGTACTGATTCAAAGTGATTCAAAGTTTAAAAAAAAAAGCAAAAAAAAAGAAAATCTGATAGACTATCATATTTCTGTGTTTTTGTTTGGTAATGAAGTAGAGGCCAGTGAGATGAGGGCTTAAACAAAGCTAAAGTGATGTCTTGTGGAGGAGTCTCAGACTGATGTGAATACTTTTCCTGGATCAGTTAATAAAACTGACATCACATATTGCTTTATGATTAACAGTGTCAAATTACATGCCCCTGACACTGCCTATCAGCAAATTCAAAGAAACGGCTCTGCAAGCTGATCAATAAGACAAACACAAGTTCAATCGAGGGAAATAGGTTTAATGACGACTGCTGAAAAAGATCTCTCATGAATATCAAAGAAATCCAGGAAATGAGCTTAACAGATCTGTTTTAATATCCAGCAAAAATATTGACCATTTCTAAACAGGTTGTCAGAGGCTTTAATGACTTAAGGGTCGTCTGTTACGTTGGCTGAGTGTCTTCCTGTCTGTCTGGCTGGCTGCCTGGCTACGCACTGCAAGTGTATTTTATCACTCCTGAACTCCAATGGGTGCCCACACTGACTCAGCCAGGCATCAAAGAACGCACAGAGAGAGACACCGAGACAGACACAGGCGTTACACTGTGAATCCCCCAATGGCCTGGTATTACAGATGAATGTTAAGTAGCTTGCAGGCTCAGAAAGACTCAACTACGTCTGAGAGCCGCAGCTACACCTCCAGCTATCTTTATTCAGTTAATACCTCCACACAGCGGTGTCTTCTCTCAGCCTTCTTTTTTGTTGGCTTACATCTCAGCATCCTACTGCTGAGAAGGAAAAAAAGAGGGCTAATTTAATTAGCTAGGAGGAACCAGAAGATGGAAGAGTCTTGCAGTGCCAATGGCTGAGCTCCAGTAAGAGCTCTCACACACACACACACACACACACACACACACACACACACACACACACACACACACACACACACACACACACACACACACACACACACACACACACACACACACACACACACACACACACACACACACACACACACACGATAACCTCCAACCTGTGCTTGCCAACAACTACAGTACAATATCCAGCAGTGATTCTCTCTCAACAACTCGATCCAGGACTTTCACCTCCCCCTGCTTCCTTTTCTTCCCCCCTGAACCTCCTCCCCTCTTGAAGCTCATCCCTGACTCTGCACACGCATACAGAACACATATTAGTATTTCAGCTCGACGGTGCCCGATTCACTTGTTTCTGTTCGCTTTCACCAGTCAGTGTGTGTTCTTGGTGGCCACATTTACATTTGTGTCCATCCATGTGTGTGTAGGCCTCATTATATGAATTATGTATCACAGGGTGGGGGTGTTACAACCTTTGGCTGCAGCATATATGTTGAGTTAATAAGCTGTTTCCCTATCTGCAGCACTATATTGAATAAACCAAAGTGACAGCTGATCCACATCTTTGTCAGAGAACGCAGGAAGGAGCACTGACTCACCTGGCTATGTGGCGTTTACCAAGGAACCTGAAGTGCTGGAGGCATAGCCTGAGGAGGGGGGGAAAGAAGCCAATTTAAAAACATCTTCGTGGAAATGTGTTTGTCTTCAGTGTTTTTTAAGGTCAGAAGTGTGTCCTCAAACTGAGCTACACCAGAAGCGTTTCAGTGTTGTCACAAACAGGAAACACACAAAGCCAATTTATTGCACTCTTCTGTGAATAGGAAGCTCTTGTTGGAACTGCAGTCTGCTTTTCTTCTCTCACTCACGCTGGGTCATTATTTTCATCTGTTCTCCTGGCCACATTCCCCCTCTTTTTCCCTTTTCTTCTCTGCCTGTTTTGATCCCACTGCTTCTGTTTTTTTTCCCGAGCTGTGTGAACAGTTGGGATCACTAATCATCTCAACAGGGCCTGCGATAAATGCTGTGTAGTGAGGAAAAGTAGAGCTCTTACTCCAAGATGTTAAAGAAGTCTGAGATCTCCTGGTGAATGGCCCGATGCCAGTAGGACACCAACACATCTGGAAGGAGAAGACAGAAGACATCATGCCACACAAATCAAATCAATCTTTATTTATATAGCACTTTTTATACATTGAAGTAACACAAAGTGCTTTAACAAGAATTAAAAACAGAAAAAATAGATGAATAAAAAGCAGATGAACACACAAGCACAAGGCAGCAGTCAAGTGCCAGATACGTTTTTTGTAATGCAAGGCAATCTGTAAAACTATACCCATATCCAGAAATCACTGCGACAAAATAATCATACAAGAAAAAAAAACTGGTGGTTTTGTTTGCGTTTTTAGCAATAAATATTGTAATACAGTGCATTGTCACAATGCTTTCAATTGAACTGATTATATTTTCGTAATGCATCAGACTTTAATTCATCATATTTTACTGTAATGTGTTGCATCATTTTGTGATGCATCATATCGTAATGTATCACTTTACGATATTGCAATACATCATATAGGAATGTTTTGTAATGGATCATGATTTGTCATGTATTGAATCTTATCGTTTCCTGATATCATGTTTCAAAATGTATTGTAATGTATCATATTGTGTCATGATGCCTTATGTGTCATATTGTATGAAGTCACTGTTATTGTTTGACAAGACATGTCGCAATTTGACACAATTAACATTCTTTGACACCAGTTATGAACTGCAACTCATGTTGTTCTTTTCACTAGTAATATTTTCATTTCACAAGTTCACAGGAGGCTTTTAGTTAATTTCTTGAATTTGACCTGCTTCATTTGTCAGGAATTGTAAAACACTGAAATCCAGCTGGATTATATGACGTGTTGTGAGCATGGCAGACTGGCAGACAACATGTCGTTTGATGCTTTGCAGAAGCTATTGTATATTATTCTACATGATAATTGTTACAAGTGGGTGACATCAGTAAAGATTAAGAAAGGCTGATGCTCTTGCACATATATTCATTTTCAATTTCCTCAATCTTCTGTAGATAATATATAAAGTAATATATCATCAGCCAATTGACAAAGTGGATGCTCCAGTTGAATGACCCATATTGTATTTTTAATAAACTTCCAAACTTGAATGTGTGAATCCGGCAAACAGATCAGAGTCAAGTGCATACGCTTACCTTCAGATATGGTTTTCATGATGTGCAAAAAGCACATTAGGAGACTGCGGGTCTCTGCCTGGTCCAATTTATCACAGCGAGAGCCGTAGCCTATCAGGGACTGTGGTCGGGCAAACTAAGGACAAGCGTCCAAACAAAGAGGGGGTGAAAGATGAACCGTTGGTATCAGGGTTGTGACTACCGCTGCAGACAATGAGGTCATGTCCCCAGTATTTACATTTATGTGGAATTAAAACAATGTGGAACTGAAAACATGTAAAGGATTTTTTTATTACAGTAAATTATAGAGCCAATTATTTAGCCAACAAATGTTAAAAAATACATCTCTCAGGGGTTTATTGCCAAGATTTATGGAAAAGACTTGTAAAACATCACGTTGCTCCCATTAGACAATCACAGGGTTTGTAGGAATAACGACCGATGGTTGAAATCTATTTTAGCCATTTTTTTTACTTCTTGTAAATAAAATTTGGTGATAAGTGGTGTAAAATAAATTTTGTTGATATTAGGGCAAAATGATGTGTCCACCTGTCTGCATCTCGGCCTACGCTTCATGAATATACCCTAAAACTTACGGTAACCTAAACCATGATAAATAACATTACCACGTTGAAATGTTCTTGTGTTGTTTTTTTTCCTTTTAATTCTCTTTCCTCGACTCACCTTCTCACATCCATCCATCTTCTCGCTGTTCCTGTCACTGTTGCTGGGGTTCGAGTCCACACTGATCAGAGAGCCTCGGGAGTCGGTCTGGTTGCCTGTGGCAACTGCCAAGGATGAGAAAGCTGGTGTGTGGAGGGGGAGGGGAGTCTGCATCAATGTCCTGTTTCGCACCTCTACCTTGTGTATGAACATGATGAATGCATACTGATCCCACAGCAATACCTGTGATGGAGTTGAGCACTTCTTTGGAGAAGGAGGCATCGACAGAGTTTCCATGCCGAGTAACAGGAATCACTCCTCCGGCCACTCCCCCTCCCACACTGAGGTCATCTCGAGAGCCCTGATGAAGGCACAGTGATGGTTCAGATCAAAGTTTAGTAGCTGGGTTTATGGTAAACCTTTAACAACTCTTAGTGAGAACCTACCCTGGAAGTAATGTTACGATAACAATCACAAGTAATATCAGAAATCAGAGTGTGAGGTCTGAACAACCAAACTGAGCAAATAATGTACAAACATAATGCATTTAAAGTCATCACATTCATTAAACAATAAGTCTTTCAAATGAAGAGCCTCACTTGATCACTTGAAGTGAAGTAGATGGGGAAGAGATCTCTGAGGAAGAAACGAGGCATGTTGTCCAGGATCAGTCCATACAGAGGCAGGTAGAGAGACGCAATCCTCGCTTGCTTCTCCTGGAAATACAGCCAATCAAACAATTGTCAAAACAGTCTTAGTGAGAGATGTGTACCATTATTTTCCTTGTTTGCGTGTGTTGTGTCTGTGTCAATATTCCTAAAAATACATCTACAAAGCCATTTTGTGAGAAGCAAGGGCAACACAAGCTTGAATCTGCAGCCACTTTGCTCCAATAGTTCATATTGAGCTCAAGAGAAAAAGTGTATGAAACTATCGCAGCACATGTTGCTGGATCATTATGTGTATGTTAGTCTTTCACATGTTTTTCACAGGCTTTTTAGATTTTGATCTCTTTTAGTTACTTTTGTAATTATTGCACTCTTGCTTCTATGTTGTTTCTTGACAAAGAGAACTTTGATTTCACTGGAACTCGATAAGAAAGCTGATGAGAGGCGTGGCCACTTCTTGGCATCAGTTCAAAAATAAAACTCTGCTTAAATGTGTGGATCGAGATAATTCTTTATATATTAATGTGCTCCAGGGGTTTTTAGCTGGAGGAGGTCTAATCCACAGATTAACCAGGTGACAGAGGGTCACAATTTTAGAAATGATAAAGAGGACCTCAACTACAATAGATTTTAATTAGACTAATTCCTAGTCTGAACTTGTCCAATGACAAAATGAGAACCAGAATTGAACAGCAGAGGCAGCAGGCTGCTTTATTGTACGTGCTAGAATTACATGGAAGCCATAAAATGACAGTGAGCTTGCAGGAACTTGGACGCTCAAGAAATTATACAGCTGAAGAAACATATTTGTCAACATTAATGTGAAGAGAAACACACTGGCATAGAGAATTTTGTTTAATTCTAAATAAACTTCAGGCTGTTTACATTAGGTTTTGTAAAAGAATTTTGAGTGTTTTGTACATATTTTGACCTTAAACTACCAGCTGTCAGTATTTATAGGTTATTTAAAGAAAATGTGGGATTATGTAGAGTTAAAAATGAGCTTGGCACCCCTATTTTAAGCAATTGTATCTCTTAGTAATTAGTGCAAAAGAAAATTCTTATTTATACTAAATATTTTGTTGTACAAAAGATTCATAATCTCCCATGTATTTGGTTTAGCTTCATGATTGGTCTCTAATCCTGCTGCTGTGTTGTGGTTGCCAGTGTTTGGACCGAACAGAGCGCAAAAAACTGACTTGATCTAAATTTCCCACCATTCATTAGGACGCCCTGTCTCATGTAAGCAGCTGCTTCCAACACTCACATATCTGCGAGTTGGTGTGAGTCACAGGGGAACAATCCCCACTGTGTGCCCATGACTCATTTTTCATGCCTTTTAGTTTTCTTCCATATAAACATGTCTGTCTACCTTGGTGGCATAGCGTGCATCCAGCGAGTGTTTGGCCATTAGAGTCTTGAGCGTGGCCAAAGCGAGGTGTCTCAGGTCCTGCTCATCCTGCAGCGCCAGCCCGAGCTCTCTCAGCAGGAGGCCGGTGAGGAAGTGTTTCCTGCAGAACTCTCCGGTCAAGTTGTACTCCGGCACCGACACTGAGGAGAAACGTTGTGAACAGATTCACAGTTCAAATAGGGAATAACCAAACTATTATTTAATGACACAAAAGCCAGTGTTCACTTTTTATAGCATGGATTAGATCAATTCTTTCCTGAACAGAAATGTGGTTACAGTGAACAAATAATGTGGCAGTAGGGCTGGGCGATAAAACCGTCTACAAACACAACTGTGTTCAAATTTAGCTCGATAATGATGATGAGTTTTGCGTGGTGGTTTTTGTATTATCATGTGTACAACTGCAGCTCTCATCAGCAGTGCTTCAGGGGCAGAGCTGTTGCTGACTCTAATAACTTGCTTTTAATGTGCTTTTGTCACACATTCTGGGATTATTCTCAGTTTTGTATAAAGTTTGAATTTAACACGAGTCCACATTTATTTTTTGCCTTATTCAAAGATGGAAATAGGACTAAATACATAACAAAACATGATATTCAAAGACAAAGTCAATTCTTCTGTTTTTATTGTAGATATTCTATACGGAAAAGGCTTTATTTTTTTCTTAAATAAGCAGGTGCAACCCAAATTACAAAGAAGTTGGGATGCTCTGATACAAGCTGAAAGCAAGGGTTTGAAAAACTCATAAAGCATGTTTTATTTGAGGAGATAAACAACATGTCAAATAATGTGCAAAATTCAAACAACCCAGTGAGCTGTAGTTGAATTGGAGCATGAAACCACACAGGTGATCACTGACAGTCTGCTTAACTTAGAACCACTACATACATTCTTAGCATATTAAAAAGTCATTTCCACTTGTCAAACTCAGTCAGGTTAGTCGGTCAGCTGACATAAACACTAAAAACCTTTGCGATAAACACATCACAATCATTATTTTTGCCAAATAGCCCAGCCCTATGACACACTTCAGTGAATTCCAGTCACACAGACACACACTGCAGCACGTTGGACACTGCCAAATATGAGTGGACATATTTACCATGAGTGCTTTGTGGCTCAGGGGATGCATGGTCTGACATGAACAAACAAAGTGAGAGAAGATGACAGGGGGGAGAGTGAGAGAAGATGACAGGGGGGAGAGTGTGAGAGAAAGACGGAGTGTTAATTCACAAATGAGTGTGAGATCTACTTGATGCATGACAGTTACCACATAAACTCTACCGTCGGAGACAGCGTGTGTGTGGGGGGGGCTCGTACCTGTGATGCGAGCGGAGGGTAGGGGCAAACTGAGAGGGATGTAGTGTTCATGGTTGCACACCTCTCTCAGGAATTCAAATTTCAGCTCACACAGCACCTACCAGCCACACATAAACACATTATCACACCAGAAAAACAAATGAAGTCATACAACTGTAGCAAACGAGCATTCAGTTACTGACGCAACCATTTTTCTTCCCCTTATACAGTGATATATCCAGACATTTTAGATAGATTATATTAGTTAATTCATAATAATCAATTCTTAATAATATAAAGAATCAAGTATAGATAATCAAGTATTGTAATTTTTAAGTACTTCTTTTAAGAGATTTGTTTTTCCTATTTTAAATGTAGTAATTTAAAATAAAAGAAATACTTGAAACCAGTTAGCGTATTCATCCGTAAAAGTTGAAATGAATAACAAAGTTTTCAATGATACTAGATGTGCATCTACCTTGCTGTCAGTAGCAGTGATCATATTTATGTAGTTGCTGATGAGTTTGAAAGTGAAGCCTCTGTCCATCAGAGTAAAGCAGCGCTGCAAAAACACACAGGAAGAGTCTCAAGCCACAGATCACACTCAGTTAGAGTTAATTACCGTTACACACAGATCATTTAACACAGAACAAAGAATCAATGGGAAACAGTTTTTATATGCAGACTGTTTATACAGTTTATATTGATCCTTTAAAGAAAAAAAATGCACTCAGTTTAATAGCACAGTTCAAGTTTCCTTTACATGCAGTGAAATATGACAGATTCCCCGGACACAATTTATCTCATGGTTTCATATTACAAGTTAAATTAATTATCAGATTTCTAATGATTCCATTTTACCTTCACAAAAGCAGCCACAGCTAAGTTAGCACTGCGGGTTTCTTCAGCCAGGTCTTTATTTTTCCAGAAGATGTGTTCAGACACGGTTTCCACCAGAGTCTCCACCCGGTTCAGATAAGATGAAGGGAAACGCTGAGGCCTCGGGAGCTGGAGGGACACAGCAAGTCAGCTTAGTACAGTCATACAAGAGGAGCAGAGAAAGGTCAGGAGAGGGGGCCTGCATACCGCTGCTCTGGAGACTGGATCAATAACACAAACTTCATTTTGAGTTTATAGAACTATTTGTATCTTTAACCACTGGAATGGCCTTTCTATGTGGAGTTTTCATGTTCTCTCTGTGAGGTTTACTTTGGGTCAAAGGTTAATAAAGCTATAGACATAGAAGCTGGACGGATAGATGGGATTGGATGAGCAAAAAGCAAAAGCGTCTTACCTTCACCTTGTCAGAGTCGACCAAATGTTGTGCCATAGACTTGACAATGAGTTCAAAGAAAAACCAGGAGAACTGAAACCAAGAGGGGTCAGATTAAGGACAGTGTTACAACCTTGAATTAGTAAATAACAGATCTGTGAGGCAAAAACAGTTTGAAGCACTAGAAAAAAAAGAAAAAAAAAGGCCATGTTGGAATAAATACAGAATAGGGTGGGGATGAAGATCAAGACAAACCTTCAGGACATTCCTGACCGCTGCTTGCTCGTTACTCTTCAGGTCAAAGGTCATCCCCTTGGCAAGCTCTTCATGAACCGTCCTGAAGCCGTGAGCCTCTGACTTAAACACGTACTACAGAGACAAGGAAGCAGTGGAAATCAACAAGCTTTTCCTATTCGTAATTTTCAGTGATTTGTTTAGGTACTGGACTGACCCTCACTGGGCAAACAACTAAGAGCAATTAATTATAAGAAACAGAAAAAAAAACCTCCACCCTAATAATTAATTGATTGTGAAAGCCATTTTTCAAGCAAAGTATCAAAACAATAGAGCCATTTATTTTTATTCAGTTTGTAGAAAGAAAACGACATTGAGACAAGCCAGTTACACAATTTCCACAGTTACCAGTACATAAAATTTGCATTAAAATGTTTTCCTGTGAAATGTAGTAGAATGAAACTGGAAGAAGCTGGACACCGATAGCAGTGAACATCAGCCAATCAGTTGCTATGGCAACCCTGTTTCCATCAGCCCTGCTGCTCCTCTTTGCTCCTCCCATCTCTCCTCTCAGCCTCTCCCTCCTCAAACCCTGCGGTTTCCTTTGGCCGTAGCCAACATGAAACAGGTCTTGTGGTTTCTCCTGCTCTCTTCTCTAATCCTCTCACTGATTTCTACCCCTAAACAAACATGCCTTGTGTTTCGGATCGAGCAGGCCGAATGTCCCAGTTTGCCTCCAACTCAATTGCTCTTTCTTCTTCGTCTCTCCCTCTCTGTGAGTGTGTTTGCACAGCGTTCTGGGCACGTGGCCCTAGCCACACTCCGGCTGGCCCAAACACACACAAACATATAAAGCCCTCCTTTTGGGTTTTTTTCACTCGACAAATCAAATTTGCCAGTGCAGATTCCTCTCTTTTGTGGAAAACAACAGCCTCCCAAATTACATCATCCCTGTGAGCACACAATGCTACCACAGACCCACAATTAAGCATACTCTACTCTGTGTATGACTGCACAACACTTAGCCTCTACTTTACCTTAATATAGGAGTGCAGGTAGTGATCCAAGTTTTCTTCATGGCACTTTGCAACAATGTGAACCAGCACTCTGAAAACACATACACACACGCACACAGAGATAACAAGAATTTAGCTGATGACAGCATGTAAGTCAGAAAATTAATCAGTATTGACATCTTTATTATTTAAATCACTCTGTTTTTATCAAGCAAACATTAAAATGCGTGACATAAAGTAACGGGCAATAAAAACTGTATTGCGATTTTACAAAAGCACAATGACTTGTGTTTGCATATCTCAAATTGTGAATGCATGTGTGTGCATTTGTGTGTTTGTGATGAGATTTGCTAGTCTGTACTTGGATGAGTACTTCCCATAAAGGACCTGTAAGTTCCTGTCTTCACCTCCACCAGATTTGTCTCTCCCACGCAGGGAGGTCTGCAGGACCTTTACAAGGGGATTTCATTGCTCTCTTTTCCTCGACAGAAAACTGGGTTCCATTTGAGCATAATGTGAACTAATTTTGGCTAGTTTGGTCATTTTGGTCAGCACTGTGTTTCCTCAACTAAAGCCTTCATAATGCCAAGCCACATTGTGATGAGTGATTTCAAAAACTGCATTAGACCTGGCTTCACACAAAGGAGAGCATGCCTGAGGACAAAATTAACCCATGTTACAGATAAAATAAAAATCCAACAGACTGAGAGGCAGACTTTATATTGACACGAGAACAAGGACAGTTTCAGGTCCTTGTAGGAACACACACGTCTCAGTATACACACAGCATACACATACAAATCCCATTGTGCATTAATCTAAGTGCACACTGACACGCAAATAATACTATGTACATATTAATATCAATCTATATAGACAAATAGAGAATCCCACACACATCTCCCCACGTGTCCCTCTGCTCCCATAACAGCATCATAAAACTGTATTTTTAAACATTGGATACTTGCACTGTGTATTTTACCACATCCACTACTTGTGGTAGTGCTCCTGCCTACCTGGTGGTGGCAGTAGTGACTTCATCATTGTCATTCTGAGTCAGAACCTTGAACAGCTGGTTGAAAAGCACTGGCAGAAACCTGACTATCACTGGGATTCTCTCCATGCTGAGGAGACCCTGGAGAGGGGGGAGGAGGAAGTGGGGGAGGAGGAGAAGACCGAGTGAGAAGGGCGAAAATGAAAACTACAAAGAGACTGAAAGGATTCTGACGCGACGTCCCACTCATTAGACGACACCCTGCTGGGTTTCTTTTTCTTTCCTTTTGAAAAAATAAATGTGTGTCAATCAACAGCTTTTCTCTAACCTTCAGACAGTTGAGGAAGTTGGAGGTAGGAGGCTGAGAGAGGTCCAGCTCTCTCTTCTGGCACTGCTGGAAGAATCGGTTCAGGTGGGGGTCCTGCCACAAACACAAGCACTCATGAAAATCAACAGCCAAACTCTGCATTACCACTTACTGGATTTTGTTTTTTGTTCGGTTACAGCTGAAATTTGAACTTCAATAACTCATAGGTAAGTTATTAACTGGCTCCAACAACGAAACAGCTTCAAAATCAGGAAATGACTAATAGCTTCATATTTTTAGCACATAATCATGCTATTAAGATAAATTGTATTCATGTTATAACATGCAATATACAAAAATACAATAAAATCAGCTAGATGTTCCTGAAACCTTTTTTAATATTTTCAAATAATATAAATATAAAATGATCAAGTAACATTTGAAGCATGAAGAAAGAAGTGATTTCATCTTCGGAGATCTGGATCATTTCTTCGCCAGTCTGAAATATGAGCTCTCTTAGTGCCTTCTTCATATTTTAATTAAAAACATAAAACCTATGATGAATTAAATTGTAGAAATAAGTGTTTCAATAAAAGTTAGTGGGTTCTACACCCAACTTATTTCTTCTTGAAAAGAAAAAAACACTGTTGGGAAAAGGCATCCATCTTCTGACTGCCATAAACCTAAAGCACTGAGTTTAATACGACTCACATTGTTCATCGTCATCTCAGACTACAGATCGAGTGGAATGTCAAAAAACTATCAGAGCATTAAAAAGTGAAGAATGCTGAACCTCTTTTACCTGAGTGTAGACTGTGGACACCACATTGGTGGAAACTTTGAAGATAGCTTTTCCTCCATCAACCCATTTCACATCTGCACCATTCTGGGAAAAACAAAAGAAAAGCTTCATTATGGATCAGATTTTGTAACGCTCTACAAGTCATATATACTATTGTACATTTGTTTGTTTTTTTCCCCCTCCATTTTCTTCTCCCCTCTCACCTTGGTGTTGCCGGCTTCCTTAATGGCAAGGTACCCCGGCGGCAGGTTACAGGAAACAGGGATGTTGAACTCGTGAGATGACACGCGACCTTCTTTGAGTAGAGGCAGCCAAGAATACCCGACTGAAACAACAAAGGACAAATACTATAAAATAGTGAAAAACTCCAGCGCAACATACAGCAGCCTTGCTCAGGAACTATCACTCCCATACCGGGCGTCTCCAGGGCTTCTTTCCTCTTAGCGTTGGTCTTGGCATTGATGTCACAGGTGACGTGGTAGAAGGAGAACAGAAGATGGTGCTTTTCGTGGAGTTGGGTGGGAAGCTCGATTTTCACCTGAGGACACAATTGCATTTTATAGGTGAAACTGTATACACTTTGTATGGGAGCTGGTGGGAAGAGGCCTGACAAGGAGAGGCACTGCAAGGTTAAAGACTTCATCTCTTTGTGCTCCACTTAATGTGACTCCACTAAGTAGCAGTGTTGGTATGACTGTGGTCATGTTGATTTGTTTCACTGATAAGAAAGTGACACCACTGTAAACTTAAGATTTGTGCTTCAGTTTATTAAATCAGATTTATGTTCATGGGATGTGGTTTGGATTAGAGGCAAACTGCATACAGTATTAAACTGTAATATAGTCACATGAGACTTGGGGTAGCTGGGGTAACACCAAACATGTGGCCACATTTAAGTTCAATGTAACAGGAGTGCAGAGCTTGCCACAGTAAATCCGCAAAGCACAAAATATACCTCGACTCTGCCCCAAATTGTGAGGGAGCAGATAAATGCATTACATTGATTTCGACATTGTCCACAGCTTGAACTGGCCTTTTAGTTTTTATCTGTTTTCAATATAGCTGGGTAATGTAATATACCTATATTATTGGCTTTATTGGGAGCGTGAGCAGCTTCTATGCAAGTACTGCTTCACTAATATGACTGTATTTGCAACAAACACAGCGTGGCAAATAATAATACGATAGTCAAGGACTTTTTTTCATCGTAGTAAAAATTTGTGCACTTTCTTAACCTTTACTTGCCGATTTGGATAATTTCCCAGAATTATGGATGTACACAGTGCATGTTGTTTAGGTAAACCCTTTCGATTTTGTAACTTGTTTGTCAAACAACAAGCAGCACTTGTGTTTGAGTTGCACTAAGCCATAAACAGAATGATTTTCTTCACTGTGCTTTCACTATAGAAAATGTATTTTCTAAAAGATGCTTCCCACTAAAATCTTGTCAAGACAAAATTGTTCCATTTCCGGGCTTAAATTGTTTCCACGTGGTTCACAAGGCCCTTCCTGTTTCTCCATTCACCTCATCGTAGAAATCAGGGTTCTGGGAGTGATGAAGGACTGTGGAACAAGCTGCGGTGGTGAAGACTGGCCCTCCTGGCTTGCCATGGATGCACTGTGAAAAACAGCAGTTTCACATCACACCGAGAGCTCGAGTGGTGAAAGACTGAGTTGTACAAAGGCCAATAAATGTCTCATCAGCATGTTTTGGAAGAGCCTTCTACCTTGAGGGGTTTGGCAACTTCGTCATCTGAGCTGCGAAACTCAACATACACTGCAAGGTTACGAGCCTGCAACAAGAAGACCATCGTGATATAAATGAGTGATACACGCAGTATGTTAAACACAGAGGGAAAGTCAAAAGTTTTAAAAGATATCTTAGCTTTTTGTAAAAAACATATTTTAGGATGCCAAAGGTTTTGTGTCCTACCTTGGCGAAGCTCTTCTGACTGTCATATTTGAGGTGTTTGGGGTAGACATAAATGTGGTTTCTGTAGACACGGTGTGGCTGGATGAATTTTGTGGTGTCCTGGACAAACTCCTCCACCTCCACGGTAGGCTGGTGTTTGCTCTGATCTTCAAACGGCTTCACCGGCACGTAAGAGGACGTCACACAGTCTGGGAAAAAAAAAAAAAGAGTGTTGGACAAATGTCAGGGTGAAGGAGAGAAGGAGACACACGGCAAATGTGAACGGACAACTCGTCCACAAAACTGCAACCCTGGACAACTCGTCCATACGGACATCTCATCCACGACAAATGTTTTCAGCATTATTGATTGGAAGGATTGGATTTCAAAGTATATTTGACACAAAAACATGCAAGTGTATTAAGGTCGACAATATTGTATATTTTTAGAGTCTTTGATATTGTAAACAGAGGATTTGTTGGTGCATAATAATCAGCTTGATTTATGAGTCTAACGGCCTTCTTCTGAAGTAACAAATGGGATGTTTGATTTATAATTATTTCCCCATATTTCCACACCACAACTCAGATATGGAAGAATGAATTGGGTAAATTTTGATCCAATACTGATCTGATTTTACACATTATACTAATATTTCTTTGCTAATTTTAAATTCAGGATATTTATATGTGGCTTCCAACTGAGCTTTTCATTAAAAGTAATTCCTAAAAATGCATTTACATGCACTTAAGAGAATGGTAAACAAAGAGAAACAAAGCCATATAATACTAAACTAAACTGAACTAGATATATGAAAAATATATAAAATATTAATTAGAAATAACAATATGTAAAAGCACATTTTACAGGATTTATTTTCTCAAAACAATTCTGAAATCTCCCCCATGGACAAGTTGGGTGCTGTACATGGACGAGCTGTCCAGGGTTGCAGTTTTGTGGACGAGTTGTCCTCCAATCCTGACATACTTGGGTGCTCCAACGGAACGTGGTCCACTGCAACGTCTAGCGCCCCAGGAACGGTCTGCAGCTTGCTGGTCTTCTCAGCCCTACAAAGATTAAAAAAAAAACAACAACCACAAAACAAACACTTCATTTAATAAATTCTAAATGAACAAGATGTTTTAAACACAAGATGCTTGTACTAAAAGCACACCTTATGATTTAGATTGCGAAGTTAACACGAGCAACGGTGAGATCACAACTTGCGCGCTCATGAAAAGAATTAACACTTGCATTTTGCAGTTAATCAATTACAAGTGATAGTGTGATTGACAACACATGCTAATGAGCCTAAATAAGGGTTTTACATGCGCTACTGCTAGAGTTTGGCAGAGAGAGAGAGAGAGAGAGAGAGAGAGCTGCATGGGAGCAAAATTACAATTAATAACACAGAAATGGACAGGTTGGTAGAAGATGTTAAAAAAAAAGCAATAAAGGAGATGGTTTATCACACAAGTTTACAATGTGGGAAAAACAACATGAATAACACAAGAAAATAAGGTGGCGAGAGCACAGAAAGAAACATCTGATAAAATTTAAAGTGGTTTTGCACAAAAGAGGAAATGCATCGGAGTACAACAATAGCAGAAGCATCTCTGCTTTAGGCTGAACTGATTTGATTTCAAATGTGCCGAATATCATGCAATCATAAACAACAAAACTGCTTTTCCGTGGTTTCACATTGCATCTGTTTCACTAATATGTTAGAATAAACTTCTACCAGTATGTTGGCCATACCGGTAGACACAATTTATGAAAGCCAACATGCCCAATGATTAACGCTTATCTTTTTTCTATCAGGTAAAATCCTTAATGCGCTCAGGTGTGTGGAAGCTGAATACCATTTTTACCCATGTAAACAAACCTTTAGTAAATCAAGCTGATAAAGTTCTTTGTCTTGTGCCAAATCATGTTACATTTTGTTTTATCCTAAATCTCATTTATTAATAAACTTTTTTTAATTAAAATAATTAATTCATAAAAGCAATTCTTTGTTTCTTTTTTAAATGTGTCCAGTTGAGAAAAACTGTGCTTTTATGTGATGTGAATTCTGTTAGCCTCTGTAAATTTTGCATAGATGTGTCATCACATGTTGAAAGAAAGTTTCTCCAGCCTATTTATACTGTGTCGTTGAGTCTACAGGTCATCTCACCTCCGGTACTCGGACACCAGTTTGATCAGGTCATCTGTGGAAATCTTGTTGCTCTCTTGTTTGAAAAGCGGCGAGAAACGTGACTCCCGGTCCAGCGCTCCTTGGTTGTCTTTAAACACCGGCCTACGGACATCACAGACAGTTTTGTGTTCAGACATTATCCTGTGAGGACAACACAGCAGAGGCATTTTCAAATAGCAAATGCAGAGCCTTCAAACACTGACCTGACAGACCAGGCAAAAGGCATCCGGTACTTTCCCAATTTACTGCAGAACTGTTTGTTGGACTTCAAAATCTTCTGAACAGTCTGTTTGAGGCACAAGCAGAAAGACAGGGAAGCATTAACAAGAGGCCACATTCCTTCGATGGGATGTGATCAGCCCAAAATCTGGTGGCCGTAGGCAGGCAGACGAGGTAAATTAGAGGGTAGTTTAATACAGCGACTCTGGCACCAGGTTGAATGTCTGCTGATTCACTTTGCCTTTAAACATGAACAACATGGAGCGATTCCAGTGGGGGAAAGGCAGGAAACATCTTGGATAGTACCGTGGAAAAACCAACATTTTCCTAAACTTTCCAACCTGACTAGCATTCAGTGAAGAAGTTAAACTCTGGCCTAACTGGAGAACCTTTCAACCGTTTCACTTGATTAAGCTATTTGACATAAACAGTTAAACAGCATTTCTTCATGAGAATTAATTTTTTTTCTTTCAGCAAAATAAGACACTGTACAAGGTTTTAACCGATGTTGTTTGTGTGATTATGATAAACTATGTGAATACTGACACAAACCGGCAGTTCTGGAAGTAAAAATGACAAGAAGTGGCCGGAAATGAAATCTGACCTTGCTGGAGTCGGTATTCTTTATATAAGGTTCAGTTCCACAAGCGATATTCCCCATCAACACCTTTTCCACTCTCGCCACCATCACTATGTCTGTATGGGGGTTGGTCACTGAGAAGATAGCCTGAATGGGTAATAACAAAGAGGCATATTTCAACCGTTCTGCATGTTAATGACACGATTAAAAAAATCTGAGGGAACAGAGGAAAAGTTCTCTCATTATTTCCTAAAAAAAAAAACAGAATGTAGGAGTTACATCCTTGTACCTGTTTGGGAAAGCAAAGCCAGTGCTCCAGGTCCAGGCTGAGGTAACAGTCACCAGGCTTCTTCTCAGCAGGGGAGCACAAACCATTTTCCTGACCTCCGACCCCGGTACGAGGATCTGCTGTGCCATTGCTGCAGCCTCCAAGCATGAGACGCACCGCCTCGTGGTTCAGGTCTACGTGGAAGTCTGCAGACACTTTTCTTCCTTCTCGTACATCCAGCAGAGCCAGCGACACAAAGAATGGTTCAATCTGAAGGAGCAGATCAAGCAGACAGGAGCCATTATACCGACTTTCATTTAATGCTTCCTGTAATGCCCTCACACAGGATAAAACCTATGAACTGCAGGAATTCAAAAGACAGTGTGACACCACATATACATTACTAATTTGTTTACCGTATAATGGTTTATCTGTACCAGGAATCTACAAGCACTAAACCTCTCATTATACAACCAAGCAGTTATAATTTTGGAGATAATGCCTATAGGATCACAGATTTTGGCCAGGTTTTCATTAATCTTTTAAAAGCTCCAACTCATCTTTAAATGCCGACATAATCGAGCTCCTTGTGCGTTCAGTGACCTAATAGTTCTCATTTGAGCGCCAACACTTTTTTTTTATCTTGTGCAAAACCTCATTTAGACAAACATCTTTTTCTGTGTGTGAAGTTCACTCTGCCTGTAGAGCTCAAACTAGATTCAGATCATGTTCAATTCAAAATCAAGAAGAATACAGTCATGGGCAGTGCTTGTACTCTTATTTGTGTAGAAAAGAGAGGCAGTACAGATGAGCTCAAACTATTACATGGGTGGCATTGATTAATGGTGTAAAGTTTGACCCACAGAAAATAAACATTAAAGCTCATTTAAGCAAGTAACAATGTTTTTGTACTTCAGTACATTTTAAAACCAGACTCATTACTTGTTCAACATCTGTGGAGGACATTACAGAGTCACACAGAAAGGACCAACGGAGCTCAAGGTAGCAAAGATAAAAACAAAGGTGCAACAGTGGACAAATCAAAGTCATGAAGTTCCATCAATTATTATTGATGGAACTTCATGACTTCGTGTCAATACTTCCTGTTTCTGATTTAAAAAATAAAGTTATAAGAGTTATTTGTGTTTGTTTTGATTTTTTTTCTTAAAACAATGAAATAAGTTGAATCGTGATCAGTGTCATTGCTAATGTTATAATGTATGTGCTTATGAAATCCCACCTTCTAAAACACACCAACGAAAAAAGTGTATGTGGGTTAAAATTGAAAAAATAAAAAATAAAATAAATATATATATATATTACATATGTATGTATGTATGTATGTAAAAAAGTAAAGATGTTTAATCGTTTCTTTTACTTAAGCCTTTTCATGCAAGTATCTATGAAATTATGATTTTCTGTTTTTTCGTATTAAAGTTTCGGGGAAAACAAACATTTCTTTGTCACAGTTCAGCACTCAAGCATTCACAGGTTGTCCAATTATCACCAGCATTGAGTCACAACACGTTTACAAAATGACTCATTTTAACCTGGTTGAACACCAGAGAGAGGTGACATATGGGAAAGGCTGAAACACTTCTTCAACTCACATTGGTGACGGGTCCGGTTTCACTCTCGTTGACGCAGCCCTGCAGCATCAGGTTCAGTGATCGGCAAGTAATCATAAACCTTCTGCCTAACTTCTCCTCAAACGGCCGCACGGATGAGCTTTCGCTCGATGAATGTTCAGTTCGAGGGCTCCTCAGAACCTGCGGTCAGTCAAAAACAGTTAATTCAGAGGCTTTTTTTAAAACTTTATATTGTGGTGAAAAACAAGATGTGGTTAAAAGTGCATTCGTCAAACGTAAAGCCATGAAGTACAGCACTGCGATTCTAACATGTATATTGTGTACTGGGAGGCGTGTGGCTGAACCCTCCATGCTTACAGGGGTGTCAGGATCCAGAGAGAACAGATTCAACCGCTCTTCTCTTCTGGAAGTACGAATCCCTTCATCCGTCTCCGAGATATACTGTGACAGAGCAGATGGCAGGAGAAAAGAGAGAAATAGGAGGAACAATTCAACGCATAAAATAAATAGCTTAATGTCACTAACGATGCCAATAAAAACTGCTGTGATGCTGAAATGTGGCTTTGACAGTGACTACTGGCATGTGGGGTTGTGTTACGTTGGTTTCATGACAATATGTTTGGATGTTTCTCCCGTGCTTTTTTAAAGGGCCTCTGGAGTTTAGTTGTGAAAACACATTATTACATTTACAATAAATATTTCTAATAAAAAACAAAAAAACAAAAACTAATCTGTGTACCTGTAGACCCTGAAAAAAATCTCCCAAAAAACAAATGCCCAAACTATGCTATTATGGAAAATTTAGTGAGAATCTGTGATCCCAGTTCATTTAACTTCCTATCACCAGACACTTTAGAAAGGTAGTACTGAGAATGAAATTTCAAATGCAGGTACAGCTCATTAAATTGTTAATGAATTCACTGTAAAACAAAAACTTGTGTGGAACAAGCGCAAACAAGTTTTCTTGGTCCAGAACAATGATTTTGAGTGTGTTTATTGCACTGTGGAGGATAAGTTGTAAAATGAATAATGAACATTCCCACCCTCGACACAAACTTCTTCAGCCCCTCCCCTCTGGCAAAAGGCTCTCGTCCATCAGGACCAATACCTCATGCCACCAGAACAGGCTTTTTTCCCTTTTAACACCCCCACCACCCACCAACCCGTAATGGATTTATCTGATTTGTGCACATAATATATGTACGACCTCTAAGTGTTTCTAATTCTGATTTTGCTTTAAGTTTGATGAGGTCTAAAGTGTAGGAAGCGTAGATGTTGAAGAGCGCTGGGCTGAATACAAAGCCATTTTTATATGTTCACCTGAGGGTTGAAAGATCTTAAAGATCCTAATTGTTTTAGTTAAGATTGATCTTTGTAAATATGCAGTTTTGTGTGCGTGTGTGTGTGTGTGTGGGGGGGGGTGTGGGTGTGTGTGTGTAGGTCTGCCTTAAAGCAGTTACAAATTCCACCAGTGCCATGTCATAAATATTTTTAAAATATAATGTCGTCTATCATAATAATCAGAAGCATTGTGTTGTGTCTTGTTGTAAACTCATGGAATCATGAAGTCATCATTGAGGGTGACCTGTTGAGCGTTGATCATGGGAACTTGTTTGCCACATGAGAGACTTCATCATGAAAATATTGTTTCATGCCAATAACAGTGTGAATTTGTCTTTTAAAGTTACTGATATAGCTCATTCCACTATATATAAATAGGAAAAGTATGCTGTGACAAATTAGTTGAGCTGTCAGTGTGAGTCTGATTCACTCAATGCATTTAATTAAACCAGGTGGTTGAAAGCCAAATGTTGGTCTGTTTGAGCTTCAAGTCTGATATTTTAAACTGCATGTTTATTGATTAGTTGCTTCTTTATTTGTACAATATCGACAGCTGTTGGTGTAGCTGACCTTTGCTAGCTCTGGATTGATGCCATTCTCTGTAGTTTCTTCATTTTCCTGCAAACAGCCGTCACTCAGCGACAGGTCAAACACATCTGTGGAGAGAAGCAACACAATCGCCGGTCACGAGTGAGTGGCTTCCATGTACGAGTGACATTTGCTATCACTGAGAGCATGGGAAAGTTTATCTAAGCAGTTTCTTTTACATTAAAGGCCACATAACATTCTCTAAAATCGGTTCAGGGGTACACCAAACAGAGTTGACAGACATATATCAGTACCAGAATAATAATATGACTCAATTTGTGGTATTCAGAGGTAATCAGGAAGACTGACTCCTGCAGAAATATAACCCTCATGCTGCCTGGAGCAATTCTTGCTGAAGGCCATGCTGAACAAAATGGTTCATTAATGGTAGGTCAGCACACACCCGTACACTGATTTAGAGCCATGCCAGCAGACCGCAGAGCCATAACGGCTGAAGCTATTACATCATTCCCTCAACTCTCAATAGTCTATCAGTGTTTTATGTTATTCCACAGACCGTGGTCCCAGGCCTAATCTCTCATAGCGGCTGGCACACAAGGTTTGTAATAACTGCATTTGATGTACGAAACCGAGGTGGAGTCTCTGTGCTGTGTCAGGTCTCATTTCCTAATAGCGATGTTATAGACGAAGCCCCAACCCAGTTGGAAACTCCCATTAAGATGATGGCAAGACGACGGGTATTATTTAGTTGAAGGGAAGTGAGGCGGTGAGGAAAAGGTCACGTCTTTGCTGAACACAGCATATAAACTTCTGCCTCTTCTTAAGGCAGTATGATTTATCCATATGTCTGAGTTATGCAAAAAAAAAAAATCTATGCGCCTTATTAAATAGATCTTTCGCTCTAAATTATTACTTACGCTTTGCTTTCTTTTGCTATTTCCAGCTGTTTTTTTGTTTTTTCAATGTGTCTGCAGCCATTGCAGGTAAACTTTTGTTAAAATGCAAATGATGTCTCAGATCTCACCCTGCCGATGTTCAGTGAGGTCCAGACTCTTGCGATCTGGAGCTGGGCCGTCAGGAGGGCTGATCTGTAAGATGCGTGTCAAGGTGCTGATCCACTCCTCCATGTCCTGCTCACTTTCCGCGGCCAGCACAAAGTATGTAACCTCGTTCATCTTCAGCTCGAAGGCGTGTTTCCTCAGGCGGTTATTCTTTGAGGGGATGAAAGGACAAGACAAAGGGAGTATGCCAGTCAGATGTTACACTTTCTACTAGTTTTGAATGCTGGTCATTTCTCAGTTCATACTTCTTTATCACAGTTCTATATTAGACCTTTGTTAGGTAAAAGAACAATTTCTACTCACCTCTTATTGAGATGTTGAATCTAACTGACTATTTCTTCATCAATGTCAATGGTCGTGATACATTAGGGAGCATGACACTACACTACTTCCTCAAACTTGATGTGTTAGAAGAAGAAAAATTATCAAATAAGAATTTGACCAAGTCTCACAACAGTCAACTTGTGCTGGTGAGACAACTGCATCCAAATGTTGCATGTGGGTGGTTGCTGGTTTTGCAGTGGCGAACTGGTGAACTGCTGAGAGGCTCATGAGCAACATGGAGAGTGAAGCTATCCAGTGTGGTCAGTTACAACAAAGGAGCTACAATTGATTGACTGATTGATCGGTCAACTGAACGACTGATCGTATAACCGTGTGGTCGACTGATTGACTGTTCGAATGATTAAGACATGGATGTTACTAGAGTAAGGCAGAAAGGTCACGCGCGCGCGCACGCACGCACGCACGCACGCACGCACGCACGCACGCACGCACGCACGCACACACACACACACACACACACACACACACACACACACACACACACACACACACACACACACACACACACACACACACACACACACACACACACACACACACACACACACACACACACACACACACACACACACACACACACACACACACACACACCTCTTAAAAACCCACCTGTACAACACCGGTGCACGAGTCGAGAAAGATGCACCCTTTGGGCTCCTTGGAGATTTTCTCATCTTTGTAGAAGTTCATGATGTAGGAGTTATCGGTCAGCTGAGTGAGCTGGAAGTACCTCCTCTTGAATGACTGCACAGAGACATAACACGAGACATAACACGATCACATCACCCTAACATAAACAACAAATCGTCACACACAAATAAGCTCATTTGAGAAACATTTTGACCAAATAACCTAAAAACAATAAAGTATGGTTGTGGGGTTATAAATGTGCGAGAAAATCTATATGGCGAAAAAAAAGTGTCAACAAATCAAGTTCAGAAAGTTAAACAGGTCACAGAGTCATGCTCAACACAGTAAGTGAGAACAGGTGAAGACCTGTAACGATACGGGTGAAAACACAAACCAGAAAGGCGTGTGTGTGTAAAAGAGAAACCATCTGACATTTCCTCACCCGCACAGTGATACTATTGTTGACCGTGCTGTTGAAGTTTCCTTTATACAGCCAGCCGGAGCGAAATACACCAATCCCTCCCCCTCCTCCTCCACCGCCACCTCCTCCTCCACCTCCACCTTTGGAAGAAGACAGGGAGGTGGTATCCTGTAAAACAAACAGAGACACATTAACGTTCTACTGTATCTGCAGCTCTGGAGCCACATGGAACTAAGCATTTTTTTTAAATAGCATTTTTAATGTTGTTGGCCAACAGACAATCTTTTAAAAGGATTCTAAACTGAAATGTGCATCACACCCAAACATGTCTTTCCAATCAGGTGAGGAACATTGAGTTTATAACCACGCTTTTGTTAAGCATGAAAACAATTTAAATTAAACTAAATCTGGAAGGAAGATTCCTATTCTTATCTGTTTGGTGTAAGGAAATAGTAAACAACAAAGAAGTCATGCTGAATGTCGCTAAAAAGGCGATGACTTCTATGATGATGAAATTACTTCATCAACTAATGGTGCCAAAACAGGATAAGTGTGTACAATTGTTAATTAACACAGCTAAAGCTGTTAAATGAGCTAAAAGGGCTGAAATGGGTAAATTAAAATGGTTAAATCTTATTCAATGACGAAATAAGAAAAACTGTGGTTCTTGATTGAACTTATTAAATGTTGTTAATATAATAAGATATAAAAAAAACAGTTTAGGCATAGAATAAAACTAGAATTGTAGGTATATAAGCTGTTTGGAAAGTGGTTTCAAATGTTGCAGACTGTCTTTGACACAGAAGAAAGAAGATGATCGATACAGAAAAAGGAGGCGTTCTCTCATTCTCTTATAGGATTGGCATGAAATTACACTCATAAACAATGTCACACGGACCTGTAATGAACTAACGGATGTCACAGAGTATCTTTTAACAGCTTTACAGCTGCTCTAAACTAATTTGAACAAGAAGCGCCCGGATGTAGCCAGTATGTAATGCATTCGCTCCCAAAAAGCCTTTGACATGAGATGGACATTACCGACCTCATCCTTGTCCACATCTTCATAATCGATCTCGAAAGAATGGGACGGAAGCTTCTCCGCTTTGTACAGCTTCCTAATAAAGAAATAAGAGAGCAGGGAGAAAGCACTGAGTAAATGTATGATAATACGAGGCAGTGACAGAAGAAAATGAAAATTATTTTTGAAATTCAATTATTGCAGTCTATTTGAGTGAAAATGGGAGTGGGTGGATGAATCTGCCTCCCCTGTCAGGAGTCAACAATAGGTAGTCCTCACTTGATCCCGCTCCACTGATTTCACAGGCGAGCCGGTCTTTGTGTGTGAGCTGTGGGATAAAATGTCTTTGTGTGTGTGCTGTGAGCTGCAGACAGCCAGGCTGCAGTCTGTGGAGGGGAACACTGGAACCACCCTCGGCTAAAAGTCACACAGTCGTAAAAGCAAGCCAACAAAATCTGCTGTTGGACAATGTTTGGGGGGATTTCTGACGATTGAGGGCTGGACCGCTGACACGAGAATGCTAATACTGGCCTGCACGAGTGAAGCTCACTGCACTCAAATCACAGCAGTGACATGCACGCTTATTCATTGGCTGCACATCCACACTGGACAATGGTTTCTAAGGTGTATTTCACTTCAACCAGTCCTATAAATCTGTTTGTATAGTGATTGTGTTAGTTTAGTAAACAAGCCTATCAACTGTCACATGTAAAAACACAGGAACTTAATGGAATCATGTTTTAGTGGTGCTATGTTCTATCTTGTGTTTCAACTTATTGAATAACTTGTCCTAAATGTCACTGCAGAGTTCATGTGAACCAAGTATAAGAATACAGTGGTAACCCATGGGACAGAGGGAGGACATTCCTGTGGCTGAGAAGCTGCTCTGGGTCAGTCTCACTGGGACTTATAAAAACTCTAGTTGAATGACTGACAGGCCGATTTAAACAAATGCCTGTCTGATTGAACAGATGTCTGAGCGGATGACTGACGTTCAAAAAAGACGCGAGGGAAGGAGGGAGCCCTGAAAGTAAACTTCTCTAAAAAGTGGAAGGCCTTCCCTCTCCGACTCTGTCAGTTAACAGCCGCCACCATCTTGCTCTCGTTACTGACCTCCCAGCTCCATGTAATAAATTGTGGTTATCCTTGATGTTAGTGGCCACTTATGGGACCGGGAGCTCACCGGGAAAAAATGCAGCACATCGTTTGTCAAGTCCGCAAGTCAAACAAAACTAAAGATTAATTTTGAAAGTCTCCCACATCCCATTACATGGAATTAAACAATACATGGAATAAAAACACGATTCCATTCATAAAAACATGTGATTTGAGTGTATAGACAAAAAGCTGAGCACAGAGGTCACAAGCTCGGATGAAATTCTTAATGTTCTGAGACTTTTCAGTCGCCCTGTTCTTCTCGTCTGTCTTTGCAGAATGCTTTGTGGTTTCTGTTTTTCTCCTCTCCAAGTCGTTAATGTTATTGTTTATGAATTTGGTTTTGTTCCCCGTTACTCCAACAGCAGTGTGTTGTCATCGGTCTCGAGAGTTGCCAGTCCTCTCGCATGTATTCTGCCAAATGTTCGATCCAGTCATTTGCTTGTCAAACCTCGTATCTTTTGTTACATCTGGTTAGTCTTAACCTTGGGCTCCATGCCTGCCTTCTGACCACAATTTGGATTCTCTTGCATATCTGCCTGTTGGACTGATGCTCTTTGCGAGCTTGTTTGTCCCTTACCAAAACTAAACTGCCGAAACCAAGTCTGTCTGTCATATGTTGGTGTCTTCAACCTGATCCTATCACATTATTGTCAAAAATGTACACTTGAGTGTTTCTCACCATTTTCAAGGTAACATTTTTTAATTTTACTCTATGTTTTGAACTGTACATACTGAAAAATGGATGACACACCGATGAACCAAAACCCATCAACATTTCTTAAGATGAACATAAAGTATGTCAGTTCACAGTGTCCTTAGGCCTTCAGCTGTCACATTCAAATCCTTTCAATGGACAGTGAACGTGTGTGCCAAATATTTTTTTGGCTTTCTGACGCTATCCAGTGAACAATGTGAAAACCTTCACAACTTACTTACTTTGTTACTGACACATGAAGTGAAGATATAAACATTTTATTTCCCAATACCTCAAAACGTTCCCATAAAACTTCCCATTTTTTACAAAGCTTTTTATGAAAGTGAATGATCTTTAAAAAGTAAAATCTTTGGCAATTAATGAATTTGTTCCTTCGACAGCACATGAACGCTCAAGCCAGTGGGGTCACAAGTGTTTTACCTTGGCAGCAGACGGTAGTCTCCAGCATAGTCGTCATACTTGAACTGGACCACATTTAGCGCAGAGTTATAATACTTGCAAGCCTGGGAGAGAGGAAGATTAAGTTTAAATATTAACATGCTAAAATGAGGGTCTCACAGCTAATCATGGACATGAAGCGGCTGAAATATCTGCAGACAATGAAAGGGAGCAACTTGCAGTCTGAGGCCTGGTTACTAATGTGCAGGATGGGATTCATCATTAGATTACTTAAATAATAAAACGGAATTAAGACCGTGTCCCCAGGGGGGGTCTATAAATAAGAATATCTTTACATATCTGAAGATCACATGTCTGGATGAAGCAGTGTCCTCATACAGTACATAGACTGCAGGATAGTTTCACATCCTGTCTGCTGGCTAAATGTCGGCTCATGATGCTCTCAAATCTATGAAAAAACATGTTGACTTTTTGTTAACAATATCAGAACTTGTAAACAGACAAAGTATTATCAAACTTAACTAGGACATCTCATACATTCTTGCAAATACAGTCAGACAGACATGTGACGCCACTCTCCGATGGGTTTCCGTCTATTCAGATATTACCTCGTCCCTGAATCACCATGTTTGAGGCTGGTTGAAATAGAATGAACTCTGATGTCGACACACGTGATTTATTTTTGAGGTTTGAAAAACCATCGCATTGACGTCAGGGTGCCCCGTATTAGGATCAACCTCAACTGGAGGTTACAATACAATAGTCTGATAAGAGCCTCACCACTGCAAACCGAAACTTCTATCTACTCAAAAATCCCCCCCCCACCCACACACACACACACCCTACCTGTCTGACCAGCAGACATTCAGCCTGTAGCTCCGCCCCTTCAGGAACTGTCGACTTGAGAGTCCTTCTCTCCTGAGGCACAACAGACACCTGGAAGAATGAAATGAAAGAGCAAATGTCCTTACAATGACAAATACAGAAGTGGTCAACAACCTTTTCTGTAATACAGAACACCTTCTCACTCTACATTATATGGTTAAAATCTGAGGCCCTTTTTTTAATGTGGAAAATCAATATGAGCGACTGTAAAGAATTGTCAAGACTTACCGATGGACATTACCGATCAGAAATAATTATCTGTACTGTAATTTGTCCTTTTGCCGGATGTAAGACCAACATTCACAAAAAAGTGGTGGTAATCAGCCAGCCGCTGTCTGGTGGACAATTTTTCATGAAGGCTTAAGGTTAAGGTCACTGTTAGCATGTGAGATGTTTCCATTGTTGCGATGTTGACAGAGAGGCAGGACTGAGGCTTGTGTCAGAACAACAAGCATGACTGGCTAACACCACAAAGCCTCCATGTCGTTAAACACATTTTGATTATGGTGGATGCACAATAATTGATACAATAACATTAATTGGATACAATAGTCTGATAAGAGCACAATGTTATTATTAGCCAATGAACAAGGACAAGCTTGAACCTCGCACAGCAAAAAGCCTGGCAGTAGACTCAGTTTTATTGTGGTTTCTTGCTTCAACGTTAATATCTCATGAGAAATCAATTAGAATATGAGCAATCAGAGATTTCTGACCTCCACCAAGGGTGGATATGGACAGACGGAATTGACACATACTGTATTCCACATCAACTGTCTTTTTTCATTTATTTAGTTCGGTGATCACATGATTTTATTTCATAATTTGAAAAGAATACAAGATAAGACAATGTATTGCAAAATTACAATTTTCTATTGTAACAATTATTTTGATCTGGATCATCAATGGAATTTAATGGGTTCTTCCTTTGATCAAAATGCACATGTGTACCTATTTTTATGAAAATCCACTCATTAGTTTTTGAGATGTCGTGTTAACAGACAGACAGACACACAAATAAACGCGGATGATTTCATAACCTCCTTGGCAGAGGTAAATATGGGAAATGGCAATTCATTACATCAATGTCTATTCATTTCCTTCTCTCGGCATACAATGACTGAATAATTTAGGGGAAAGATCTTTGCATGCATCAGCTTTCTCAGCACTGACTGGACTAAAAACTAATAAGCTCATGTCTTAATGCAGTTTGCATGAATAAATAACATGGCTGCATGACCATACAACAGAAAAACCAACAATTAATTGTTCAGGTGGGTGTTTATAATCATAAAGGGGTAATTACATCCACGCAGAAAAAGAACAGAAACAAGCTTTCTTATGTGCAGACAAGCTTCGATTTACCCATAATCCACTCAGCTCACCAGAGCACTGAGTTCACTAACCCATTGGCAAAGAGAGGATCTAGTAAATAGCTTTCGTGCATTAGTGCTACTCTGCCAAACCACTTTTACTTACAATTATGGAAACTGACTGGAGGCTGCAGAGATGAAGGGAGTCAGAGGCGATTGTTTTTCAGCCAGACGGAGCTGTGAATCAGCAGTCGTGCACCAAAGCTACAGCTCAGGGGTCCACACGCAAATGAATCCTTTTACCACAAGGAGCCAATTAGGCCATTTTAATGTATAGGGGATCTGTGCATCTGCAGCAGTGCATTAGCACTGTAATGAAGGTGCTAATGAACAAAGACCCAAAGAGAGCCAAACAGAATAAATCACTGACCATAATGAAAAGGCCATAATGCTCGACATGAATGATTAGCGTGGACAAATATGTCACGCTGAGTGCCATATATTGCCTTTTAAATGTCAGTATATCACTGTCAAATTAAAAGGAGACTTTTTGGTACCATTACTGTAAATCAATGGTTAAAAAAAAAAAAAAATTGGAAAAAAAATAATCCGTCTGAATTCTTATTGCCGTGTGGGGTAATGAAGTCCTTTTATTCAGATAAATTCTCAAGTCTTGCCCGGAGCTTAAGCGTGAATTATAATTGATACACTAAGCCAATTTGGAGTCGCTGCTGATGTAAACCACCTAACGTGTGGCTGAGTGCCGAGGAGGTATTTGTATAACTGGGTTCATTTATTCTTTGCCAGCAGGTTTACTGGCCTTAGAAAATGTTGAAGAGAGAGACATTTAAGTACAAAAGTCAACCAAAGGAGTTTTCTTGCATAAACAGTGTGAAAATGCATAGTGCCAACTGAACTATGGACTCACAACTTAATTATCTGATTAATCGTCCATTATTTTGTAACCATTTCAGCAAATCATGTGTGATTGTGGCTATTGGCTTCTTGTTGCTGTAAGTAGAATAACTTGGATAACTTAAAGACACAAAGATGTCATAGAAAAATGTTGTTTATAAGATTTTAGTTAAAAGAATTTTGCAGTTATCCTTCAACTACCTACAAATGGCTCAAAGACATTGAAAACTCACTTTAAAAACGGACCAGTTGCGGGGAAATCTATACCAAACATACTCCAAACAACAAAATGAGGATTTAATGTCATAATACAATAATTTATTTTACCTTTCTATCAATGACTGAAGCATCACATAACCAAACAGGGATACACACACTTACTGAAAAATCATTGTCAGGAAATAAAAGCAGGTCTTGAAGAGGGTCTTCCTTCAGCTCATCCCCGAGTTCAGAAATGACCGCCTCATAGTCAAGGGGATCAATCAGTTTGGGCTTCTCTTGCTGCAAAAGGAAAGACAGGCATTTGATTAGTGTTTATTCGTGTTGATACATTATGAAGTCCCACAAGATTTAACAAGTTAAGATCATATAATGCAGTGGAAAAATATTGGCTTTCATAAAAACCACCAAATATGTGGTGGCCATACTTAAAACACACACCTGACCATTATAAATAATACATATTTACACAGCTTCAAGTAGTTTCAATGCTCTTCACATTCACACAATCACACACTAAAGATGGAGGCTGCCTGGTAAACAAAATGGTTGCAAAAAAATGGAAGAAGGTTGGGCTCAGTGTCTCGTCCACATGCGCTTTAACATATAGACAGGCGGAGCTGGAAATCAAACTGCCAATCATGAGATTGGACACACTTCACCACAGCCAGCCACAGTATCATACAATGCAATAAAACCTGATGTGAGACAGACAGACAGACAGACAAGCATACAATATATTGATAAGGGGAAGTAGGGGATTCAAATACTCAAATTAAAGATGGAAGACGACCCACTGAATAGCAGACTGAATAACAAATGTTGTAACTTCAAGCCCAGTTGAGGTCAAATTAATATATCACAATCTTTCAGCCCACAAATGTCAAGCATGAAAAATGGTGTTGCCTGTGAAACTTCCTGTGCTTTTCTGTCACGTCCCTCGCACCTAAATAAAGTTGGTGAGGAAGTAACATCACAAGTGAAGCGAGAGTTTGACACACCCAACAATACAATATATATGAGAAGTCTAAGCTTTTAAAACAACAGAAATGACTATTAGTTGCTTGAATTAATTCATTTTACATGGAAGTATGTGGGGTTTCTCTATTTAAAAGCCAATCTCACATGTATAGCAACTAAATGAAAGTTTCTGACATTTCTTAGAACTTGACTTGAAACAGGCCTTATACAAGTCCAGCCACTAAATGATGGCAAGTTCTGTTTTCACACAGCCCTTCAAACAACAATAGCCAAAAACCACAACTTGTAAAACAGAAATGAACATACACAAAAAGCATGTCTTCATTGCAGTCCAACTTTCTCTTCTCTCAAAGAAATTTAAAGCTGCAGGGAGGTAAGTTACTTTTGTCACTTAGAGAAGACCAACAAAGCAGCAGCAGCAGAACAAGAGCTGGATGTGGTCAGGAAAGCAGAGGAAGCAAATGATCTCTGGTTTGGTTCACATGCACAGTTTTACCCACAACAGCCACTAACAGCTCTAACAGACTCGGTGGCCGAGAGCCAGCACAGAGCACCGGGGGAGAAAGTCAAGAATGTAACTCAACGCAAGGTGATCCATGCTTCATGACAACTCACGGTGCTGCTGCTACCACCCAGACTGCAAAGTATTCACTCCAGCGCAGCATTACAAGTCAGCATGCTTTATACTTCCTGATACGGCCAGAAAAGTGTTTTGAGTTAGTGCTTCAGTCGAGTTTCTCTGTTCCACTTCTTTTTTTTTTTTAACCTTGTTTTTGATTAAGTAGACCCTCACTCACATCTTTCACAATGACTACCAACATTTATATGCCCACAGGAGATTCAGGGTCCTCAGGTACAGGCACTACAAAATCTCCATCAAGCTCATGAACACTGGCAAATAAAGTGGTTTGAAAGCTAGTTAGATAACCTACTTTGTAGCCATATAACATGCAAAATATGCTTAAGCACTCTTAATATATTGACACTATTTAGCATGGATGTGCATGTCATTCCTACATGATTATTTTTCTGTCTGCTACTACTCCATTTGTGGCAAATGGGACATTTTATACTATCATAAATGTGTAAATCAATGTAATATGACTCCTTGTTTCAATTACAAATACAGCACTACCAAATAAAACTTACATAAACCTAATATTTTCAGCACCTACTGTAATTGACTCAATGTTTAATATTCTATACTGATGACATGAAACAAGCACTCAACATCATGTTCATTCAGGGTTTAGTGGTTCTAATGTGGGACAGGTCAGGTACAGTGGTCAGTAGAGTTACCATGCTTCACCACATTTGCAATAAATGAAACAAAGTGAGACAAGGTGAAATAAAGTATATGACGAATACGTGATATGAGAAATAATCTTTTACTTACGAATTATCTATAAAGTTAAACAAAATTGTCTTAAAATGCACTATTATGGAATTTGAAGAGGTCAGACCAATTACACAAGCTAACTGAAATGAAACACGAAGACGTTTTAATGTGTGACTGGTGACTCTGCTGCGACGCATGTGACACCAAAGCAAATGTCTCAAGGGAAAATTTGACTACGCTTCCAAAATGACATCTGTCAATGACGGATGTTGCATCTGCTTAGTTGAGTAGTGTTACTCTTATTATTATCATACTCTCTGTACTTAGCTCTTCACATCAGAGCCTTTATCAATAAGCTGGTAAAAACAAGTCTTTAAAAGAAGAGAACACCGGACACATCAATTATCAGACACTCTTTTTGAGAGCTTAGATTCAACTTTAATCCATAAATAATAGATGAGTATGACTACCATTAAAGACTATGGCTGACAGTAAACACGAGCCATCGATTGTAGATAGACTAGACATGACCCGAATAGGTAGAAAGACAAAAGTATACAAATACATACAATACTCAGCCGGTTGAAATCCGATCGCCCCCGTTTGCACTTCACTTTCTTCCTGAAGGTGATTTTACTCCTGAAGCTCATTGCCATAAAGACGTAGTGTCACAATCGCCCAAGATACGACATTAAATGTGAACTCGACCAGACACACGTTGGAGGCACGTGTGCTGTCAAAAGCAGAAGTAGCACTCAATACATTTATGAGCTTGTGTCTGCACACGTGGATGAAGAGGAAGTTGACGTTTGATGTCCCATACGCACACACACACACGCACGCACACACACGCACGCACGCGCACACACACGCACACACAAAGCCACAAATGCACATATGATGGCAAAATCCCCTGCAAACAAGACATCTCTCCACCACGTTCTCCACTTCTTACACATTCAAATGCTAGTTACAGTCGTTCAGCCTGTTAACTTGAGCTAACAGCATGCAGAAAACCAACCAAGTCTTAGTCGTTATCTGTACAATATACAGATTTGAATGTCAACCGATACCTGCTGGCTTCTAGTTATAGGTGAATATACACATAAAACATAAATACTTTATTAAACACCAGGTTGAAAAAGAGTTCGGCGATCCAGACTGGTGTATTTTCAATCTACAGGCATGTAATACAGATGATACAATAAAGAGACAAATTCTATATTTGTTTATCTACGAGTGCATGCATGCAAACACACTTCCCCACATTCGGCCTCAGAGCAGAACAGAGATCTGCACAAGAGGAAACAACTTTTGATGATACATCAAGCCTGTACCTTTTGTTAAACTTATTCCATAAGAGATCACAAACTTAAACTTAATAATTCATTTGCCCTTAGAGTGCTTATATGCTTTTAAAAGTATTGTCCTTATGAACAACTTCAAGCAATTAGAGAATGAACCACAATTTCTTCCTTTGAATGACGCATAAATATTTGTCTTAACTTTTATAAATGGTTGATGACACAGTTGTTTTAAAGCCATTGTGTCTCACGTGTTAATACTTGTGTGGTTCTTTTGAAAATCTACCTGCTTTATTTTATGTGCTTTTTTAAACAGGGTAACTACATCAGAAGCTAATCTAATAAAACATAAACTAACTTAATTGTTTCATTTTGACTTCATGCAAGAAGATGAGAGGCCTTGAGAAAAGAATACCAGATGGGCATGGTTATTAGGTCTGTTGTTCCCAACCAGTTTTTACTGGCGCCACTTCATATTGCCCCTAAGAAAGGCAGAGGGCCCCCTTAATCTCTGACTTGCCTAAACATTACACTGAAACCAAACATTGACAGACACACCCACCTTCACTAACATATAAGTAAAGAGTTTTCAGTAAGCAAGCAGTCTCTTTCGTAAAGAAAAGCTTTCAAAATTCATATACATTCGTGCTTACAGCAGGTAAAAGGCAATTTTTTAGTCAATCAATATGAAGTTCCGGTCTTTTTCGTTTTACTTGTAGTGGACATTTTACACCAACTACAAATGTGTGGCATTTAAAAACTCAAGTGCAGAAATCGAATCGTCTGCAACTGATGTGTGTGTTTCGGAAAATATAGTGAAACAACAACAAAAAACAGTCAGAGCAAATCCACCTGGACTTTAAACTGTCAAATGACCCATTCGTCTGCTCCATGTCTTCCTGTAACGTTTAATGATGTGAAAGAGTGAATCACAATTACACTTTCAGCAACGCATCCCTTTAGGCCCAGCTTAAGTGTCTGCAGCAGCAAGTGCCAGCAGTTGCACCCACCTCCTCTTCTTTCACTCCCTCCTTCTTCTCTTCTACACCAGCTGCCTCAGCCGGCTCCATCCCTCCATCCCGCCCTGCTCTCCCCCGCTGTAGCTTCCTCATCTCATCAAACATCCTGAGCAGCATACTCCTTTCTTTTTTCCTTTGATTCTACCTCCATCTCTCCCCTTGTTCTCGCCCTGTTTAACATCCCTTTTAACATTTCTCTTTCAGTTCACCGTGCTCTCCTTCTGTTTCCATGTCGTGGGTTGTGTCGAGGGCACAAATAGATGGGGGGGGGGGGGGGGGGGGGGTACAAGTGGAGAAGAGGCTGTTTGTGTGTTTTCATTTTAGTTAGTTTCTTTGAGTGTGGGTTAGCAGCAGGAGTTATTTTTCAAAACAGAGGTTTTCCTTTTAATTTTTGAGAAGAAATAGTGATTAAAAACTTGATGTTGACAAATTGACATTACAACATAAACCTTGGTGAAACGCAATAAGGTTAAGTGTTACAACAGTTGCTTTCTATGCAGAAAAATGCACCAACATTTTCAAATGAAAAGCATCTAAAGAGCACCACAGGGCCTTTGGAGCCTGACAGATACGGACAATAATATATTACAAAATGAAACAATTGCTAAAAAAAAAACATACCACTTGCCATGAGAATCAGGTTCAAGCTCTCTGAGACTCTCATCCATCTATTTTGAAAAGTCATTCTCTAAATTTCTTTAGAAAGACAATAAATTAGTTTTAAGAGCTCCATGAAACCGACCGAAGGCAAAGACAGAGATCAAAAGTTTCACGGCTTTTTACTGACCGCAAGCTGGTCTGCGTCACCCTCAAGTACATCTTTAAAGGCTTATCATCCTGTTTAAAGGGAAAATGTGATGAAAAGTGTGACAAATGCAGAGAAAGAGGGAAAGCGAAGACGTAAAAGGGACTGATTAAGGGTAAGATAGGAAGACAGACAAGCAAAGAGCGGGCGGACGGAGACGGCTGCTGAGACAGCAGAGAGGAGCAGAATCCAGACATAAGCCATCTGCTTCACATCAGTGGAGAAACACAGGATTGGGTAAGAGATGCATTGCAGTTAATGGGGGCTGATAGTTGGAGGAGACATCATTCCACTGATGAGAAACAGAGTTTGCTACCTCTTCAGGGCCAATTGGACATGTTGAGTTGGTGGTCCAGTAAAACCAAAGTTTGTCATGAATAGATCACTAACTGTTTAACACGTCACCAACACCACCATACTTATAAACAATCTGAAGGCATAATGAACCAAATTACCACAAACGACTGAAGAATCGCCTGGAGACAACAGTGGTTTCAATGTGAAGTAATGTTTTATAAATGCATTTGTGTTGGCAATGCTTCGGTTGCCAATCAATATGATTAAAAAGATAAATATTAAAAGTGGCTGGCAAATAGCAAGGAGAGAGCAGGGGGATGACTAACATGTGACTTTAGGAGTGACAGAGAAAGTCAAAGATGGGGAGGAGAGGGGATTTACGTACATTACTTTTTAAAAGGTACGGTAGATACTATTTAACCTGTTGTAAATTGTCCACAATAATCTAAAATCATCTGCATTAACAACATTAACAAGCTGCCACATCCTTACTTGACACTCAAAGTCAAAAACGTGTCTTACCTTTGGAAAACCCACACATAAACAAGGAGAACCTGCAAACTCAAAAAGTGCAAAAGAAAGTGGCATTACTTAAATCTTTCGCTCTATACTTTCAATCGCATATTTTTTTGTAAAGGCTCATAACATGCACAGCATCTGAAATGAAAGTTCAAAATAGTTACAGTAAAACATTTGAGTGAGTTTTTTGTGTAAGGACAAATTTGGGAAAAATACATACTCTTCATACTGGAACCACCGTATAATGCTGACATCGGGTCAGTTTCCAATTGGTTTCATTCACATCTTCACAACAGGACTTAATGGAGTTCACTAAAGCTTCATTAGACCTTTGTGTGTCTTCATTATGCAGGTGACTTGTAATAATTTGTTCTCATTGGTTCTCCTAATATCCAATTACCTCACTTACTTTAAATATCTCATGCAATTACATGCTAGAAAACCTTTACAAGTAGTAGTAATGAGGAATCTGGTTCCGGCTTTTTTTATTTCAATCACCACTAATGGATCACAGATGAGTTCACAATCTATAAGCACCAAACTTGCAGAAACCAGAGTTGCAGACACTTGCTGTTGCTTTTTAAAAAAGTGAAAAACTCGCATATAATGTTAAAAAAAACAAATTCCCATCATCCTTGCATTTTATGACGGTCTTTAAACTGTAAATGTTTCAGTGAGATTTAGGCTCTTTTACAGTGACATGAGAGCCCCGCATGAAAAAAAAAAAAATCGCCCCTAAAAAAAAGACAGAATTTGTGCAATACTCCAGCACGGCCTGGCCTCAATAAATGTGCCGACGTAGGTTTATTTATTGTAACAGAGTCTGCAGGTATCCAGGATTTTGTGGACAACTATTGTGAAAACAGGCTCCAAATTATGCAGGGTTTGTGGCGACAGAGAGAGATAGAAGGGAAGAAGGAAAGAAAGCCTAAGAGGCGACTGTACAGACGACATCACTGCCAAAAGTCTAACATTTTTCCACCGGGCTTACAGAAACTAGGACTTTTCTGGGAAGATAATTGTGGTCGAGGCTTGATGACAGACACACACAACACATGTCCAACATGTAGCACTAATGCTGAACATTAAAGTCAGTATGAAGAAACATACTTATATGTAACTTATTTATCAGTTCCTTTACTCGATTAATCAGTCTATTATGCATTCATTCATTCACTCAGTCAAACCGCTTTAATCCACCAGCTTCGTAATGGTTCTGTTTAAGTGGCTATTTTTATCGTGTTCCCTGTCAGCCATATGCAGACAAAGCAGATTTTTCCCACAGAAAGTAGATTCCTCATGTCTGACCCCACCATCCCCCTCGACTCTCCTCCTTTCATTTCCGTCCTTCTGCTTCTCAGCAGCGAGGGGAAACAACCTGGCATCGATCACGGATCATACATCAACTTCAGGAACATGGAATTAAAACGTAGAACTGCTGCATAAGGAGAATTGAAAATGTTGAGAAAATGAAGAAAGACGGATTCACGCTCAGTTAAAGTTATTGCTTCAAACTGGTTTCAAACATGTAACTTGCATTAAAAGATTCAAAGTTGCAGCAGATCACAGCGGACCAGGGGTGAAGGCAGGACACACTCTGGACATGTCAACAGTAGATCACATGGCTAATGCGAAGAGAGAAACAGTTGCACACACTGTTATTCACATCTACAGGTAATTTGGAGTCATCAATCAACCCAGTATATCAGTATATCAGGAGTATAGCAGTTGGAAAAGCTGTCACACACGAACGGTGAGAACACTGACTTGTTAGGTGAGTGTACTAAAGACTACAACATGTGACCCCACATAAATATACTGTACATCTTGTCTCCCACAAGCAACTCGACTCCAGAACTCCCAGACTTGGACTCTTGTTGGATAAACACTTGGTGAAACACGCCGACATACTCCTGCTACCTGGCCATACATGCATTCACAAGGTAACAGGGACTTGTGCTGGTTACCATTACAATGATGGTCAGAGGTGAGGCGGTGGAAGTGTAACCCTCTAGGGTGGGTGTTGCAGCATCCAGCGACATCTGGTCCTGTCGCGAACACATGTGTCCACAGTCGGCCCCGCCCACCGAGCGCAGCAGCAGGACCACACTGGCCGAACAACCCATAATCCACTGCTGTCAGCGACTCCCAGTCCAGCTAGATCCCGTCCAGCAGTGTGAAGTGTCACCTGAGCTGAGGTCCCTGCTCTGTCTGAGCTCAGCGGTCTCTGGCCTGAGGACACAGTTGAGTTTAGCCCCTCTGGTCCAGCCAGCGGTGCAGTGCTCTGTTGAAGCTGAATGTGAGAACTAAGGCTCCATCCTGCTCCCGGTGTCCTGGATTTACCTCCAGTTTCACTTTCACCAGTCCAGTTTCACACGCTTTGCACAACTGCTCGGCTCCAGTCTGCAGCCCCGAATGTTGCTGCTGCTGCTGAGCTCACACACTGGCAGCCTTACATCTCTCTCTCTCTCTCTCTCTCTCTCTCTGTCTGTCTCTCTTCCTCCAGTACACGCACACAGACACACAGACTGCAGCTGTGCATGGTTCAGCCCAGCTCATTCAGCAAATCGTAGCCTCCAATAGCAATCAGCTGACCAGAACCAGCTGCTATACACACACACACACACACACACACACACACACACACACACACACACACACACACACACACACACACACACACACACACACACACACACACACACACACACACACACACACACACACACACACACACACACACACACACACACACACACACACACACACACGCGCGCGCAGCGTAGGGCAGACATATACATCATTTCTGATGTCCATTCCCTCTCTCTCCCTGTCTCTGTCTCTCTCTCTCAATTAAAGCAGGCAAAATCAGAGTTCTGCTGGTTGTGTTTGTGATATTGTGGTTTGTAAATTAAAAACAGCCTAAAGCGCTGTCATGCATTCTGGCTGATTGGGTAAAATAAACTGTTGCTGAATGCAGTGATTGTAGTGTGTGTTTGTGTGTGTGTGTGTGTGTTGCACTAAATTCATGGAGGTTGGCAGAGTGTGTGACGCTGTAAGGGAGAGTGTCTGGGAGTAGTGAGAGAAGGGTTACTGCGCAGAGGTGGATGGAAAGTGGCGAGTGGGTGTCTTTACAGATGAAGCACACATGCAGAATTTTTAACAACTGCTGAGGCAACATGTGAAATTCCCCTTTTCTCGGTGCTGAACTTGAAAAAAGCAGCAGGATATCGAGTGAAAAATTCCTTGAATAAAATTCCATGACATCACTTCTGAAGCCTGGGATGAAGCTAATTTTTCTCATGTCACTGACACATATGGTTATATTTTATTTTTCATGTTTCATTTTCACTGTGTGTGGCTGAATTGGAATGAAATTGCCCTCTAAGAACAAAATGGTTTTCATGTGTTTTGCAGCTATTTGAAAATCCTCTTAGAATAAAGCGTCTTTCTTTTCCTTGCCAGTTGTACTTGTTGAACCGACGGAAAACCAAAATATAGGTTTTAGAGACACGATATTCCTACTCGGAGGGCAATTTATGACAAATCCAGATGTTGCAGAGAGGCGGGCTCCATTTTCTGTCAGTTTTGAGAAGTAATCATGATTAAAATAATGAACATTCTACATACAACATCCGAAATCCAATGGTTGTGGGGATCCATATAAAAATGTACCCGACTCTTCACAGGTTTTCTCGTGTACTTGGATCCAAGCAGCTGTTTATTGTGTTGAGTATTTGTGTTGTATCTTAAAAATGAAGCATTTTGCACAAAAAATGGTACTCAACATGAGGCAAAGTATGTCTGCATATGAGTTTAAGTGTTACTTGGATGGGTTAGAATGTTACTCTAACAATGCATGATTTTTGCCAAGATTTTAAATGACATTTATTTTAAGTTTTACTGTCCAGCCTGCTCATGAAAAAGCTTCAATCTTTGTGATTATGACAGATTTAAATACATTACAAAAAATAACTTACAGATAAGGAATACAAATACAAGATGAGGTGTATCGCCACCATCCCACCAAGTAAAACACACCATCCTGTCAGCGAAATGCTAATAAAAATTAAAGATGCAGCAATGGTTCTGTTTTCACTGTTGTCTGCCATCTTGACATTTGTTTTAGACAGAAATAGCAGACCTATAGTGACAGACTAAGAAATCTATCAATCATCAAGCACAGCTTAAAGACATATTCCTCTCAGCCTCATGCAGGCAATGACTGCCAACACAACCAACGAGACTGATAATGAGGAAGTGAAACTAACTTTACACGCTGAAATAGATTAATTATCATACTGTATGTCAGTGTGGTAAAACTGAAGCCATTTTCTTTATTTCTACACTTATATCCTGCATCGTAGATGGTCTCCAGCAGCAGAAAACCACACAAGGTATCGCTTCTGTCAGCTCAGAACAGGGAACTGAGGCCACAGTTCACAAAGGTTCACCAAAACTGGATATCAAAAGATCGATCACATGTTGGATGAGACCAGATCTCTCACCTTCAGAGGTTTGCAGAAACAACATGGAAGCATGGATTCATCCTGCCTTGTATCAGTGGTTCAGGTTGCTGCCGTGTGTGTGAGGACATATTTTTCTTGGCACATTTTGGGGCCCCTGAATGTGAATGTAGCATTGTTTGGACTTCACAGCCGACCTGATTATTGTCCCTGACCGTGTCCATGCCTTTCTGATGACGGTCTACCATCCTCTGACAGTCGCTACCGACAGGAAAAAAGCTCCAACCATCAAACATTCTTTTCAAAACATAATGATACATTTATTGGACTTAAAATACCTCCATAGTTAAAAGAGTTCAGTCCAAAAGAGCAACCTTGTGATGGTTGATGCTGGAACCAAAATCTTTAAGGAATATTTTCAGCTCCTTGTTGAATCAATGCAGCCAAGATTAGGATGGTTCTGGTCTGTTACCAAGGTTGGACGCAGTGTATGTATATCTTTTTATCTTTGAATAGACAAGACCTAAATCAGAGCACTATATTTATGGGTAAGCATTAGCAACAAATCAAGATTGTTTTATGTATAAAGCATTAATTGAGATCAGGTTACATGTATCCCAACTGAACATAATATTTTAGCACTACAGTATGTGGATCGTGTCCAAAGGCCATTTGCACACTCTTCGATCCCTGCAGAGAAGGAGGTTACCATGGTGATGTTGCTGGGTCATGATTAAGGTCATTAGTGTCTGTGTCAGTGTGGCAGAAATCCACACCCACCACCCACATAAGTGTTCATTATTGTAATGCCTTACATAGCTAAATATAAACAGCACAACTCACACAAACAAGCAACAAAGACACACAAAAAGTGTGCACATGTGGAACTGTAGTTCCTCTCCCACACAGTGTGCAAACACTAACAGGAGAGCGAGATGACAGTGCATGTGTCCGATGTGGCATTCCACGTGGAGAGAAAGAGAAACATTAACGGCACCCACAGTCACCAGCCCGCCTGCTTCCAAATCCACTGCCTCTCACTGAAGGCTCTTCAGTGCAACATGCCTTATAGCAGCAGCTCTTACACACAGAATCCACAGAGATGGGCTTTGTTTTCGTGCCAGGCCTCCACAATGGTCCTGTCATGCAAATATGCCCACACACACATGCCCTCAAGTCCCCAGTGAAGTCCTCATGTTACACAGCTATCTTGATATTGTATTATTATTGCATTCACTCCACCTGACTTCATACTGTTTACATACACAGGCATTACTTGAATTTGTATTTATTGTACTCGACTGACTTTAAGGCAACATAAAAATACTAAGTTTAACTTTAGGTTGTCATTTTGAGCAATATTAAGGCTTGATTGAACAGTAATAGTGGAGATGAGCAGGATGTGATGAGGCAAGGGAAATGTATTGAAAGGTTGGTCAGCTTCACAAAATTCTCTTCTTCTGGGTACACACACTCTACCAGATTCTCTCTTAAATTACTAAGCATTATCTTCACACTATGTCTTTATGGCTGACCTGCTTGGGCAGTGCAAAACACTCAAGTTTAACACTTTATTCATATGTCTATCCTTTTGTTTTAAATGGAAGCGAGAATATGTCTGGGAACATGTGTTTCAAAATATGCTTGCTTGTGTGTAACCAGAGGTTAAGCTGTGTGTAAGTCTGAACCTCGGTAAAAAATGACATCATCAGGGTGTATAGGGCACTGTGCTGCCATCATTTGCAGAGTTAATGTTTTCCAGCTGTGGAGCCTCACTCTTTATAATCCTCTGTTCCAGGCAGAACTACTGCCTGAAACACTAAACCGTGCTAAACACTAAACCGTGCTAAATGTGACAATTTACATGGTTTGTACACTATTTTCATTGGTGATTAAATGCATATTTGCATGCTACAAATGCATGCCGGTTAACAATTCAGGCAAAAGGCGAACATAGGCCATTTTACCAACTTCAAATGCCTCCTCCAATGAGACCAAGTCGGAAACCACAGTCCATTAAGTGTGCTGCACACTGCCTTGTAAGCAGTTAGCTCTGCTATAGTTGGGCTCCCTGTAGGCATGGAGGCTGACTCATAGCAGTGGCTTTTGATGTGGTGCAGAGTTTCACAGGGTTTAGTTGGGAAAACACTCGGCTGTTCCCATGGTGACCACAACAGGAAGGATGCTGTCAATCAAGGGGGGGCGGGCTCTCAGCAGACGAAGGCTCAGCCCCCTGGCAATCGCAGAGCAATGAGAGGGACACAAGGTCAACCTCTTTCAGGCTGCATGACTCCAAGAATTCTTTCACAGCATGTATACATACAGGATTTCTGTTGGAGACGTGGAGAAACATTGAAAATCTATAAAGCTGTAGATAATGTCAGAAATGTATTTTTCTAAATATTTACTTGTACCCGCACAGCTTTCAACATGCAGCGGAAAGAGCAAATGTGCTGCAAAACAATTGACAGACGAGGGACATTAAATTAATTTGGAGGAAAGGATGTGGTCCTATTGAAAAGTTGAAAGTTTCTTGGACAACCTTCCCTTCCTCCAGGGAACATAGGTCTCTTTGCAAGACTTGAACAACCCTGGAGGTTACTTGAACTGAGACCCTCAAACCAACAAATGAAGGAAAAGGTTAAAGGTTCCTCCTTAAAAGACTGGTGAATTATACATTCAATTTCCTTACAGACATTGACGATGATGATGATGGTCTTGTGCCTGCGTCCTTCTCGGGTTGCCACAGTGGATTCTGAGATTTGAGCCAGATTCTCTTCAATGTCTTACCTCTGGATAACCAAGACATGTTTTCTGAGAGACTTTACGATAGTTTAACCTCACAAAGAAGTGACTATAGGGCTACACAGTGGTATAGTGGTTGGCATTCCTCCCCAGTTCTCATTCAGCTTGGGGTTTGCATGTTCTTCCTGTTGATGCATGGGTTTTCACGAGGTAAACAGTAAATGGGCTCCACCTATGTAGCGCTTTTTCAATCACGTGAGCAGTCTCAAAGCTCTTTTTTTTCATTTGTGGTTAACTGGTGACTTTCAGTCACACTGTCTCACACTTTGGCGTGAGTGAGTGAGTGAGTGAGTGAGTGAGTGAGTGAGTGAGTGAGTGAGTGAGTGAGTGACAGTTCATGGATTTATGTCCGTGGCTGCAATACGAGCAACCTCAACACATTATGATTCATGGGCTACATATTCATGTATTTATACCACGAGAGACTCACTAACATTGCCACACCGGCGCTGATATTGTTGCCTCAAAGTCATTCTGATGTGTTGGTAAAAACCTCTGTGTGCGGATGCTTCACCACACAACACCATCACTGTCACAAACAGGAAGGCAGAGTAGCTGTAATCTGAGCTTGTTTTGTTTTGCCTGATACAGTAGGCAAATGCCCTGCTGCTGTATAAATGATGGTGCCAGACCCCTGTGCAGCAGGTGCATCCACAAAGTGCTTGGAAACCATTTTGGCTCTCGTTTGAGAATCTGAACAAGTTATTTGCAAATATGAATCTTTAACCATCTTATTAATTTCCACCATGCTTTTCCTTTGAAAGACACTACAAATTAGACCCCCTTCTTAAATCACTGGGGAAGCTTCGGCAGACATCCCACAGTGCCAGTCAGGATCCCTCAAGATATATTAGAAACTTGGACTTTAAAAGTGATTAATCATAGTAGTCTACTCAAAGGTCATTATAATCTGAATAAGATGTTGTAGACAAGATAGGAAGACAACGCGTAATGTCTGACAGAGTTTCTCTTGCGATAACAGGAAGAGCAGAGTTCAAAGCTGCAGCACACTGCCAATGCCATCTAGTGCTGACATCTCAGAACCACAGCCTGTGTGAACGAGGAGAGGAGGGAGAGGGAGCGTCACAGTGTCGCCCCCGTCCACTCCTCAGTGTGTTGCTTTCATGAACCACCTCTAGGAGGCGCTCCATGGCAGAGATGCTATCTGGTCCTCTGGCAGCCAGATTGTTTAGAAAAGGAAACTATTAAAATGTCTTAAACTGAGAACTGAAGTCCCGAGGCAGGAAGGGATGTTGGAGGAGGGAGATAAGATGAAGAAAAAGGGAGAGGGGTAGTTCTGGGGTAGAGGAGTGAACTGCGAGGAAAGGGGAGGGGGGCATTGTCAAAATTTTCCATTCATCCCTCTTCAGACTGACTTCCTTTCTGAAATCAATTGAACCTCAACTTTATTGACCAGGTATTTATGTTATGATCTTAAAACAGTGGCACTCTCCCTTTTATGTAATATTTGAACTTCATTCCAGAGGAAGGAAAGAAAAAAAGGATATAAAACAAAGTTTATGAATGCAGCTGTATTCGGCTGAATGTTCCCTGACAGAACAACAAGGTAATAATGGGAGAGCATTTGGGGGCTGAGACACAGAAATCTTAAGATCAGGGCTGTTAAACTCATTTAGGGGCCACAAACAGGATAATATGATTTAAATTGAGACATGCCGGTATAATGATAGCACTGAAAAGTCCATCTGGCAGCGGCTGCTTCTTTTTACACAGCAACTCATCACAACTTGCACCATAGACTTGACTAGTTTATTTGCCAGATGCCGTTCCTGTTTGATTCATTCCCAGGTGTCCACAAACTCAAGGTAAACACTTAACCTGATGCACCACCGGAGGGCAACTGCAAGATATAAACACACCCTTAAAATGTCTACATTTAATGTGCGCCAATATATATTGTAATATCCAAATGTACAATATAAATATCACAGACTGATTTAACTGTAATACATAATACATGTATGCACGATGGATCAATGCTCTGCAAATGCAAAGGACTAAGTTTGAAATATGAAAGACGGTGCAGTTAAATAAATGCAGTTCAAATAAATTGAGTTCATTTACGTACATAGCACTTTTCCACTGATGGGACCCAAAGTGCTTTACAACGTTGGTCAAAGTTACACACTCACACTGCAATGGAGGAGGCTGTGCCACAGCCACTTATATTAGTTATTATTTCATAAAAACTGTGAATAAAACAATTAAATAACTCACAGGAAAAGAAAGGCTGCTGGTAATTTTCTTGGTGTTTTCATTCCAAGATTGTCAGAGAATTCGATCGAAAAGATTTGGCTTCTTTGGGCTGTACCAGAGTGGAGATGAGCTTTCACACCTGCACAACAAAAGAAGGTAACTCTGGTCGGGTAGCCATATTTGCTTAGTTTTTGGTGTCAAAAAACATGTAAATAGGCTACTGTGCCTGATGCAGCCAAATTCCCAGTAAAGCATCCTGATTTATCTTGAGTTCCAATCAGCTCTGGCAACAGAAGTAACCCTGAGTGAACATGTGTTTACTGTGTAAAGTAGAGCCTACACATTATTCAAACACCGTGATTTTATAAGTATTATTCCTTTAACCACTTTGTGAACAACTTCCCTTATCTGGAAAGCAATGGAGGTAAAGGTACCAACAATAACACAGCTTATACCTGGTCTCTGACCTGCCTCATTACAATAATTCTCCGTCTCTGGAGACAGCAGATAATGAAAGAAAAATCTGGCTTGCAAGATGTGGAAAGTGGGGTATTACTCAACTGCCGTGCTGCAGAGGCAACAGTCAAACACTGCTACTGTCACAGCGCTGGGGCCTCATTAATTCATTCTCCCACATGGCATCTCTCCACAACTCCCTGCTGTCATCCCCCCTCCCCTCCCCTCGAACCCTATCCCGTCCCAGGCCTCAGCATTAAAGCACAGACAGCTGAGGTCAGTGGATTCTGGTAAAAGATGTTTGTGATAATATTCATCTTTGAGGTGGCACAACTTTTTTTGGGGGGGGGACGGGACAGAAGCTTACTGTTTATAGAAAATACTTTACTTAATCAATTCCCTTGGGGATATCATCCATCTGCACTTGACTCATCCTATATATTTACCATGAACAACACAGGTTATGGAATAATGCAATTTGATGTTGACTCGCTGCCCATGCTACAGTTTATTGCTATGAGGAGTAACCAAAACAAGCAAGCTTTTCCTTTGGTTGTGTTTTTCCTTCCAAGAGAGTGAACGATAATTGGAAACAGAAATAGGACCTTTTACTGCTCACAGAGGAGGCTACGCCAGGGCTAATCTGTTCATCAGAACCTGATAATGCTGGATAGAGAGGTACTGCAACATAACAAATGCCATTCTCGTACAGTGCACATGATTAATCCCTTAGTGTTGCTGTGTAACTTTGGTTTCTTTGTGCTCTAATCTGCACCATTTACACAGCTGTGAGGCCTCCTCTGTTTCCTGTTCAGGTAAGAAGGTCTCAAGCCAACGAGACGACAGAAAGCCAAATCAAACTATGAGCCACCCGAACCTTAAACTACACGCCTTGGCCACTGACACTATGAAATCGTACCTATTCCTCAAGCTATTATCCCTAATGATTTATGTTTCCTGTAACTGTGTTAGCTAGAGAAGTGTGTCCTTACTCTGAACCTGAACATATTCATCCTGATTCAGACAGAATATTTATTTTTCAGCAGTACAGTAACTCCAAAAGCGCATACCAGTAAAACAGATACTGTCGTAATCCACTACTACTGTTAAGGACAATATAAACAATAAAATCAGCTTCATTCCAAGATGATTAGTGAAAAATAAATCAAATGGCAACCTCCAATATTCACATTTAATGCAATGAAAAAACTCTACTTGAGTTGCAAGTTTGCAATTAATCATTCAGCTGTAACGCCTTCATATGACACCTACACAAAGCCTACATGTAACCTTTGCGTGACCTTTATACCAGCACTAACAATCTACCAGACGCCCACTCAGCACTACTCCCTCTCCCTAAGGTCCCAGTTTAGACCGAGGACGCAGCTGTTCTAAGTACTTTTCCTCATGCATGGCCATGTGTATTATCTTCTCTTACCTTTTCCCATTCGCTCAGCCCACCCCCCATCCAAATCCCTCCTCGTCTCCCCCATTTGCCCCCGTGCTCTCTTTTTCCCCTATTTCTTTTGCAGATTCACTTTCAGCTCTCGAGTTGACATTTGAGGCATGCGAAACATAGAAAGGGGGACCAAATGGTGAGTCAAGCGCTGACTCCGAGAAAGGCTAGAAATCTAAAATGGAAAAAGACAAAACTGCAAATCTTCAGTCTTTTCAGATCAGCATCCACACACTTGGTAAAAAGGCATGTCACTGTATGGCAATGGGGGGAGAAAAAAAATCACTGATGCCTTTTAAATCTGTGGATATCTTAATTTCTCCACAGGGAAAACCCTCTTACAGTACGTGTTCAGATTCTATGAACACAAATGTCTATAATCATGGTATATTCATCATATTATCATGATTCGTGCAAGATGAATGACAGGGTGACACTCCCAAGTGTCATCGTCAAATCCTATTTTGCTAGCGCAATAGAAGCAGAACTAAAAAGGACAATGCACCAGATGGGCCAAGAAAATGTTGTAAGCAGCCCATATGTTGGAACTGTAAATTTCTTCTCAGCCAGGAATCTGATCCTACAATCAGTCACATGAGTGAACGGAGAAAGAAACACTATCCAACCTACCTTCTACTGTATTGCTGAACTCAGTGTGGAGCTGAACTCAGCCAACTATGGGTGAAATCATTGAACACCCTGTATATGTCAGTCCATCACTTCAGGTACGAGCAGGACCAAAATCTGCTGACTTGTAAATGACATTGTGCTTCTGGATTAGATGCCAAATGACATATGTGTATTGACATATATTTGAATCCTAAATCTGCACGCACGCACGCACGCACGCACGCACGCACGCACGCACGCACGCACGCACACACACACACACACACACACACACACACACACACACACACACACACACACACACACACACACACACACACACACACACACACACACACACACACACACACACACACACACACACACACACACACACACACACACACACACACACACACACACACACACACACACACACTTTAATTGAGGGTATTCTTGCTATGAGGCAAAAGCACTTACCACTACTCCACTGTGTATCCCAGTTTTGAGCATCAATGAAATAACAGGTTAAATTGAAGGCCAGCTTGGTTGATTAAAGCTGACAGGACACAGTTACACATATAAAGTAGAACAAAGCAAAAACCCAATAATGGATTCCCCCATTTAATAGATAAAAGCACAGCTATGTTTTACAGTTTATAGACTTAAATGATGTCTACATAGGAATATCTGACGCATGCTATATAAATGCCCAGTTTGTTTCTTAATTAGATTACTTCCATGCCCTGTCCCTTCCTGCAGTGTAGAGAATAAATATAGTAAATTGTGGGGAAGTCCACATCATGTATCTCTGTACATCCACAGTGTGTATGTAATTTTCTTCCAGTGTGTGCGTGGCGATAGAGCAGTGTAAGGGCAGCAGGGCACGGGGGTCGGATGGTAATGGCACTAGCATATTCAGGCCTCCTACTCTGGAATGCAGTATGAGGGAGAGAGACAACAGAGCAATTCACTCGCACAGTCACCGAACTATTCTTAGTCCAGTATGTGAAGTGGACCCCATCTGCATCACGACCCCCCCCCTTCTGCAGAGAGTATGAAAAGAGTCTGGATGGTGAAGTACATGGTGGTGTCTATGAAGGTGCGGGGCAGGACGGTGAAGCTGGATGAAGAGCTTTCGCGAGAGGGAGAGGATAAAAGTTAAGCTTCACTGAGGCAAAGTCTGGTCAGCTCTGTCGAAATGGGGCAGTTCACTGGCTGTGAAGCCTCTCCAAAGAGCCTATTGTAAATGTCCATTGGCACAATGCGTGAAGCCCCGGGGACCTCTCTCACTCCGTGTCACTCCTCCTCTCATGTGACCGCTTACAAGCACTGACCTCCACACAGGCACATACTTTCTCCTCGCTCAGCTTTTCTACTTAGTCTAAACATCCGTTTTTTCCGCCTTCTAATACGGTTCAACCATGGCCAATTTCAAGGCTACATGCATTTCGCAATAGAATAAAAAGAAGATGACATACAGCATCTGTACTGCTGGGATCAGTCGTCATGCACAGTTCAAACAGTGAGGGAATTCAGCGGGAGACAGTGTCAATAGTGACAGTGATGGGCTTGGATTTTTTTTCTTTCCCTCACTGCTTTTATTCCTCTGTCCTTTCTGAATGAGTCATTGAGAATATTGGGACGGACACACACCAAAGCCTGGCAGTGCACGTTCCTACTGTTAGTGGGCAAACACGGCTGATTCGGCTGCAGCTCAGTCATAACAAATGTCAAAGAGCTATTCATTCCTTCTAATCCTTTTCTCTATTCTCTCGCCCACACACGCACACGCACACGCGGGACTGTAGAACGACTCACTCAACATAATAAGGAGTGAGAACTGAAGGACAAAGTGAACGTAATCCAGTTGATTTTAGGAAAGGATTAGGAGTAGAAAGGAAGTGCAAGCAATTAGTGACTTTGTGTGAAAATAAATAGAAAATGCGAAAAAACAAACCTTGGAAAGAAGGGAACAAAGAGAAAACAAATGAATGAGGCAGAGGTAAGCAGAGCGAGGGTGGAAAGGTTTGACAGAGAAAAGATCTGAAATTTTATGTATATAGAAGTTTAAGTTGGATGTAGGCAACATGAACAATCACACAGTACAAAACTATCCATCCAGAGGTCACATGCAATAACACTGTCTAGTATATACTATATAGTACCTTAACAAGAGGTATTGACTAGATTATTTTCATGAAAGTGAAACAGTTTCCTCTGATTTGATATGTTGGGGATTCAAGTGTAGGAGTAGCAGATATAATACACTACGACCCATGCCAACAGATCACCGATACAGCAAGGACAACGATGCACCTCATTGATGAAATGGCACTGGCATCAAAACTATACTGTAAGGTTACATTTGTGAAAATGCTGCAAAAGGAAGGTGTGTCTTATGGACATATCATTGTTTTCTGTGCCAAAAGGTAAAACAATTGTAATTATATTACTTTCAAATTTTATCTTGACCAAAAATGTTTGACACTCTTGAATTACACAACCATACGAGGGTCACATTTTAACAATTGAAAGCAGTACAATCGAAGTTTTATAAATATTTAAATGACTTGAAATGATTGAGAAACTGCCCTTATATGAGCTGCAGTTCCCATTGGTCATATTTCAGCTTGTTGGGAGGACAGGATCTGTTATATTCAGGAACATGCAACAGATAAAACAGAGCATAGGCATGGGTTCATATGTGCAGCAACAAAGAGGATGTCAGAGAGGAAACTACTGATCTGCAATGATGTGAACATACAGATTCAGATTGTTCCGAAGTGCCGTGAACAACTGCACAGCTCAGAAAATGTCACACGTCGAGTTGGTCTGAATATGCACAGCGTGAAAAGGCGATAGGTTGGGTCTGACATTCTATCTCACATCTCCAGGGAGCATGAACACGATATGAAGAGTCAGATTTTCACGGCCTGGTTTGACGCCTATAGAACACAATGTGACACAATCGTGCAGAGACCAGTGTTGCACACAGGCATTATTCATCAGACACATCAGCTGCAGTGCTGCAGGTCATACAACACTGAGCCCAGGGGTGACTTACACACACATAATCAATCACTTGAAGAAAGGCCAAATTTCAACTCGCCTCCACTCAAAAACATGTTGAGGTCAATGTTGAGTCTCTTGGATGTTTGACTATAAACATTCCTGTGAAATCGAAAATGTCATTTAAAGTTTCTCTTAACACACAAAGCTTTGACGACCTCGGTTTCATCACATATTAAAGACCTGCTAATTTCATATTACCAGAACACTTGGTGGTTTCTGGAGGTTTTTATTTACAGTCGACATAGGCAGAGGTTTCAACTCACAGGCTCCTCAGCAGCTCAAATGGAGGGTTCGGGAGGGTAAAACGATCTGTACTTTTAAGATCAAGCTTAACACTTTTGTGTTTGATAAAGCTGAACCATTTATAGTGAAGTTGCTGCAGGTTCAGACGACACGATGGTTCTCTCCTTTCCTCACTCTCCACACCTTCATATGTCACATTTGCATTGCATCTCTCTCCTGTAGTCTCCTGCCTGTCCTCTCATTTTGTAGCTTCCTCTTATCTGTCAGTGGAACTTGAAATCTATCATATGTGCATCTTCACAGCATCAAGTCTGCAGCGAGTGGATTCACTTGTTGTTTGAAGTGAACTTGTTTGTTTGTTGCACTCTGAATTCGTCCTATCCTTTGTTGCTCTCATTATCCTCTACTCTAAACCAGTGCAAACAGCTCAAAACCACAGCTTGCTCGTGTGAGTAATATTGGTTGGGTTTTTTCCCCCTGTATATTTCTGATTTGTGTTATCTAAATTGTGTTATATGAATAAAACTGGAAAAAATGGATGGATGGATGGATGGATGGATGGATGGATTCAGTGTAAAGAACAATAGAATATTAAAGAAAGAAGAAATAAATGCACACATATGAACAGTATTACAGTGCCATGCTCAAATTATTGCTCGGAGCAGTACTGACTGTACAGTCATGGACGAATAACCTACAGTATCTCTTCTTCATAAATCTTGGGTGACGCGACATGTCACTGAAGGAGCTCTGCAGAGTTGTCATTGTGTACTGAATGGGGTGTGAGTCATTGTCCATCATGGATGACGGTTTGGCCATCATCCTTCCGTCACTCCACTGAGTCGAGGGGCACCCCAGGGTAGAGCTGGCCTATTAGGCTGTCAAGTCTCGTCCTGCCAGCAGATGAAATGCTGCTGCCCCAGCAGTCCACTCCATAAAACATGGCTGATGCTACTACTTCTATTTTTAAATTTTTTAACTATTGATAAAAGAAATGGCTCAAAACCATCTCGTCTGGATAGTCCTCTTTCAATGTACTCTGTACATGGTTGAAGAGTAACCGGCAAGAAGAAAAAGGTTTCTGGTTAATTGTAGCGCAACTTAATATCAAATTCTTCAGGAATAGAAACAGCAGCACAGCTCTTCTGTCAGGTGAACTGATCAACTGGAACACCTACATTTCTGTCCACAGATCAGTTGCGCAGACCTGTTTACAATGTCGTATGATGTGAAAAACATTACAAGGTCCGGCATTAAATTAAAAATGACTTCTTGGCATGAGAGTTTGAGGGGATGTAATGTGGTCTACACTCTGTGGGTGGCTACTAATCATCCCACAATTCAAAAACCACTGCTGTCGAACATGCATACAGCAAATTCATACAGACAACTGTGTGCATACTTACACTACAAAGCATAGAACTAAGAATAAGCTATTAAACCTCAAAAAGCTGAACACATTAACAAACATGCAGTACAGAGGAGAGAGCAACTTACTGGAAATTGAGTTTCAGTTTAAATACCACTGAGAGTTAACGCTATCGATACTGAATCTCTACTTCTCAATCTAACACATTTTCTTTCTCGGTTTTCCCCTCTTGAATCTCTGAAATGAGAGTTTGTTAAAGTGGGAGTCAATCAAACTCTTTGTTCCTCGACTGGCATGACTGACAAGTGACGAAAATGTCAAGAGCTGTAAAAGACTCCTTCAGAGTACATGGTTGATCTGAGATCAAATGTGTTGTTGTAAAAGCAATAGATTCAGAATATTAAAGAAAAACAATAAGAAAAATGAAAAGTAGCACAAAAGGTGACAAGTAATGGAGTAGGTGTTCAGTGAGCAGATGGAAGACGTGGGTTACAGATACAATTAGAAGAGTAAGTCTTGTGTGCGGGGAGGCGCTGGCAACACAAATTAATTAATAGGATACGTTAGAAAATGAGAGCGCGTGGGAACAGAGGAGTGACACGCAAGATGAAATAAGATAAAGTAGAAAGGAAAAAGCAGAGATATGTGAGCAGAGATATGTGAGCAGCGATTGCAGCGCTTCCTGTTAGAATTCCATCCTAATTGACCCTTCTCTGTTACCGTGGTTACGGCAGCATGGCGGTTGGAAGAGCAATTACATGTAGTCTAACCACTTTCTGGTCCCATTGATTTGCAGCTGTATCAGTTTGACTAGCAGACATTAGATGGTCATATTAACTGCTGCCAGCGACTAATAAACGTAACACTGAAGACTAAAACAGAGTCACACAACCAGTAATAATAAACTCTGCTGAAACAGGTCTAAATCAGACTCCTCTGCATGGAGCCTGCACTGAGAAAACAGAGGGCTGGTTGGTTGTTCAGAGCAACCACAGCCACCACAAAGACACTGATACAAGGCTGCCAGCATATATGCTGGGCGAATCCTCAAAACAGAAGTCAACCTCAAAGCACCCCAGGCAGCCGACATGGTGCATCATGGAGAGACAGCAGAGTCAGACTGACAGCACGTCCTGCAATGACTGTACTCGCCGACAACACATCACTGAGATATGGCTACCAAGTAATGACCCCCCCCCCACCAACAAATGAGCACTCCACAAAGTCTGACACACATTTTCTACCACAGACAAACAGACAGGTCCCGTCACGGCAGTTTAGTGGAAGAACAAGTGCATCACTCATACAGGATATGACTGGTGTGGACCCCGAAGCCAGAGAAATAGGCCTCGACAACAGTATGAATAAATAAAAGCTGAGAAAATGAATCTGATGTGATGTAAATATCAAGATCGGGGGGGGGTGACAATTGCAATCTGGGCACATATATGAAAGAGTATATAAACACATCATTTACCTGGAATCATGATAAGAGTTACGGAATTGCACCTACAAACTGCTTGAAAATCCCCTCACTTCTCATTTAAAGCCACAAAATGCCATGCCAGTTACACGTGGCCATATTTGGTAACTTCCTCGATTTTTCTCGTCAATGCAGAATTAGCAATTGGAAACAAAGATTGTAACACCCATGCTACACATTAAGATACGCATCGGTTTTAAGTGTTTCCTGAATGTGGTTTCATGACATTTTCTGCATTGCACAGCATTATGTTAGCCCTTTTGATTTGGCATTTTTTAATTCCTGTACCTGATGCATTTTAATTGAAAAGTTTAATGCAAAATGCATCTAATAAGTCCTATTTAGGGTACTTTTTAATCAAAGGCATATTATAATGTAATTTCACTGAAATCCAGTCAGTCATTTTATTTTCACAAAGAGAATTTGTTCAGCCAGAGATGGTGAGATCTCAGTGATTTTGTTCAGTTTTACACTTATTAGTAGATTTTATTCAATAATGATAATGTATGCAGTAGATGTATTAAGACTGACTTTAAATTCTTGGAAAAATCCTTCAAATACATCAGGATTAAAATCTTCACTTATACGCATTTCAATGAGTTCTCTATAAAAGGCTTTGTGCCGCATTTGTTTCTGTGTAATATTCAGCCATTCAACTTTCCATCAATCGACACACATATCCAGCAGGTTCTTGTTTACCACGCACATGAAAATTGATTATTATATTTTTGATATCTATTTCTGCTCCGGCTCAGTTGTTGAACTACAAGTTTTATTCCAAATGTTGGTCAAACTGAAATTATATAAAAAAGACAGGAGAAAATGGAGGATATGATGATGTTCTTTTAAAACATAGTTATGCCAGTTTGACTGTAAATATCTCTCGAGCAAGTCCATGTGCGACTCAACTACGCCCATCTTTCTGCTCCATCATACTGTGTCCCTTCAAGTGGTTCTTAAGATGCTGAAACCACAACACATACTGTTCAGTGCTGCCAGCGCCTCGGACCCTTGGGGTACTTAGCATTCCTGTTTGCTGAAACAAATCATATACAGCCATAGAAACCAGGCTGTGACCTGTGAATCAAGCAGAAGGCCCCCTCCTTTCCAGCGCTGTCGAGCAAGTCTTGGTTCAACAAGTCCTCTTTTCACTGACACTCAAAGATTCGTCGGAGGAAAGATGTCACATAGTAATCCAGTCACAGCAAGTCAAATAAAAGAAATGGATTAGGGATGTTATTTTGATCAAAGATTGCTCAATTATTACTTCTAGTTATCTGTGTTGGGAATATTTTATAAGTTCATTAATCCGTTGAAGCTCAGATCTTATTTCTGCATTACTCCTAATATGGAGCGTCAACCTCACAGGCATGCGTGTCGTTTAAAATACTTGAATATAATGATGACTCATTAACTCAAACAACAAGGCGTGTCCTCTACCATTTGACTACCAGCTAACTTGACTTTAATGATTGGATAGGTCATTACACTAACCCACGCAGTGCTCACAGCTCAGGGAATGTGCCACAGAAAGGCAAATGTGTACATATGATCAAGACATCCTACATGAGAGAGACAATTGAAATTAACGCAGAAGTTACTTGTTAAATATGGTTAAGAAAATAGCAAAATAACGACACTATTTTTTACAGAAGTAACAAATAAATTCAATCATTCGAAAATGTAAAGTGGCAGATTATTACACAAGATAAATATATCTAAGGAAAAAAAAAACCCCACTGATATACTTTAAGGATTGTATGCATTAAATACCTTCACATTAGACCTACAGCTTCTCTCACTAAACAACAACCACTATTCTTGGACAACACCCAGAAAATGGACGTGGGCATCCCAAAATACCAATTTGCAATGAGGCTTGAAGCTAGTGGTACCATAAGGGCACACAGGATGCCAAGGATAAGAATAAACATTACCTGCTAAAGTGAAGACAAACCTAGGCTTTTATAATACTCAAGCTGGACAACCCGTTGATTGGTATGAGTATAATATGGCCAAAGAGAGATTACGACGGTATACAAACAACACTGTGCCACTGGGCAAACAAACACGGAGCAGCAGTGAGATGCCAGGCTGAGTGTGTTGGCCCCGATCTCTGGCTGTGTGGCAAGCATCCTGAAGGCATGGTACGACATGTGGTTCATCCCAGCAGGCTGTCGGACTCATACGAAGAATGACACTTGTGTCGACACGACTCTGCTGCTCACTTTAGCTGAGAGGCATTGTAAACATGCCGCCCACCGAAAGCCAGCCAACGTTAATTTAATATACAGAAGAATCCTTGTATTAATGTTTGAAAAGCTACAAATCAGGAGTGTTTAATACAAAACTTTACTTTTATTTATGAAAATAAATGAGTGTATGTTATAATAATGCATCCAGTGCAAAATGCAGCCCAGAAAAGAAGTGAGGGATCCCACAGTCGCTGAAACAACAAACTACCGTTTGTTTTACCCCCGCTTGGTTTAACCACTAATGCATTTTTCATTCTTGTATCATCTTCTGTGCTTCTCGCATATTTGAGGATGGGTGGGCTGACCACTCTGAGAAACAGTGAGGTAGTCACTGAGCTGCAATTGCTCTGAAAGAGCAGTTCATCAGAGGAAAGCCTAGCATGTACCTGTGGGATTTACCAAGTATCACATGTGCCACACACACACACACACACTTTTCACAGACAGGAACTGCACCGATCGTAAACAATGTCAGAGGCAGATCAAATATCGAAGCAGTCCTATTGAGAGAGGGGGAGTGAAGTCAAGGAAGCAGCGGCGACATTAGCTGAATGAATAAAACTGGCTTCCATGAAAAAAGAGAGGTGGTGGGGGGGGTTAGTGAGAAAGAGAAAGAGCCTCACGCTTCATTGAATGTTATGCCAAAGGGCCTGATTGTGCTGACCTGATTTCTTTCACCAGCAAAGGCCGTGCATTAACACCCTCACCAAAAAACGTCTGCACACATGCACACAGCACCGCTGGACATTTACGCACCCACTTAACCTAAGCCTGTGACTGCAGTACCTGCACATTTACACACATGCGTACTCTTACATTCAGCACCCCCACTCTTTCTACACAAATTCCTACTTTCAGCATGTATAGCTAGATATAGCTACTTTAAGTGTTTAGCTTCTGGCATTTTTTACTTAATTTCTGCTGGTTGGTATCATGTCTGTGTATAATTGTCATATCAGAAGCTGAGATCGGTTCTGATGTAGGATGACCACTCACAGTCATAATAAAACAGATTGCATGGGTGCCTTTTTGACAGCAATTGTTTGAGGTAAAATACTTGAGCTCTGAGTTACTCTCACACATTATTCGTTCAAAATATCAGTACTGCATCAGTATCAGTGATTCCAGCTACCTACATGAGGTGGACAGAGACATTTGAAGGTGCTTGAAGAAGCACACAGGCTATAGGCTGCACAATATCAGGTAAATAAGTGACATCCAATAATAATATGCAACATATAGAAATACTTAAGCAAATAAAGGTTGTTGTTGATTTTTCCTTGATTTTGTGCTCCTGCCACCTACCCTAAACCCCCAGATACCAAATAATTAGGGTTGTCAAAGACTAAAGTGTTTTAATTGGTTAATTGACAGGCCTCTGTGAAATAAATTTCAATTGATCAAACTTTTTTCATATTTAAAATTCTGAGGTTTTGAGTTTGAGGAGCATGTATGTATAATGCATAGAAACATCACTTCATTTATTCACAGTGTTATGTTAATATCATGATAACAATAGATTTGAGAGATATTGTACAGCCTGAACACACACACACACACACACACACACACACACACACACACACACACACACACACACACACACACACACACACACACACACACACACACACACACACACACACACACACACACACACACACACACACACACACACACAGTCATGTATCTTTGACGTGTGCACACATCAAAGATATCACGCAAATAAACACAAATTCTGCTCTGCGCATACAAATGTGTGTACGCCCAAATCCAAGCACACACTAACAATTGGAATTCACAGACACATGAGAAAGAATACATTTATATCCATACACAAATTGCCATGCAAACACAACATCTCATCATGTTAGCACAAGTCATTTGGCTATAAAGCTATAATTTCCTGTGAGGCGAACTACAAGGGGGGGGGGGGGGGGGGGGAAGCCAAGTTTCATTGATTGTGAACCTATTCAGTCATTTTAATCCTCTGCCGAGCAAAATCATATTTTCCCTCTTTATTCCAATCAATTGTGCCTATAGGCTGTATTGTGCCTGTGTCCCACTGACATACTAACACCAGAGTGAGGAGGCTGTGCAGCAGCAGCAGCAGCACTGGAGAGGCGGAATGACCTTTCTCCATGCTCAGCTCCACAGAGAGCACACATGCACACACAAGGTGGAGGATTTGCCCCCCTGCCAGACGAATCAAAAAGGACATCATCGACCCAAATCCTCCTTCTGTGCGTTTATTTATTTATTTGCGCGTGAAGTGGACCTGTGGTTTCCCTCTGTTCACCCCTCCTCCCACAATGTAACATGTCATTCACAGCCCCTCCATGTTGGAGCCCGACACACCCACTGAAGCATCCTTCACATTCACCGCTTATCTAAATAGCCCGATATCATAATTAGTCGTGCATGAAGCCAAACGAAAAAGATCGAGCCTCCCTTTTCCTCCCCGCCCTCTCTCACTCCCCGCCTGCGCGTCCATCTTTCCCGGTGTGTCTGTGCAGATGCAAACCGCTGTCTGTGTCATGCCGCATCCCACTAACCTACTATCGCTTTATTTACTGCGTTTCATTCACTTACCGCGGCAACACGACGACATAAACTCCAACCCACAGGGGGGACGTGATGGGCGCTACGACTTTACAGCCCACATTAGGAGCCAATAAGCGGGTCGCTGATACCCGGGGGTCATAAATTGTGCTTGTGCGGAGAATTTGGCCGGTTGAGAACGTATTGAATTCCTCCCCACTGCAGGATCAATAGACAGACGCGGCATTGCTACACTGTGTTGCTTGTGCTCGTCCACCGCAACTCAACGAAATCAAATAACATAAAATGAAATAAAGAGGAAGGGTGCATGTGAATGCCAAGTCTGCGACTTTGCGGCCAAAGAGACCAAGCCCAAGTCAGAGGTAGTAGAAATAAGCTCCCAGGGCCGACAGGTGGTGATGCGTTTTCTCCCACCATGTTTGCTTGTGCCGGGGTGTAGTAGTATCTGTGTAGTACTCTCCACTCACCGTCGCTGCGGAGTGTCTGACCGCGTTGCACGCCGTCTGCCGGATCTCCGCCGCGCTCCCCGGTTTCAGCAGGTTCTTGGTGAATCTCCGGGTGGACTCGGCTGCCATCTCCACATCTGCGCACACCAGCAAGCCGCTTTTTACTCTCTGCTGCAGTCACGAGCCTCCGAACATCAGTCCGCCGGAGCCGTGTTTACACACGCACGCACACGCTCTCGCTGACGCGCGCACACGCGTCTTTTTGCGCACAGTAGTGGTGGGGTTCGCGCACAAACACACACGCACACACGCAGAGCGCAGCGTATTGCCTTTACGCACAGATTGTGCGTCAAGTTCACCGGAATCTCAACACTGCTTCTGTACGGAGCTTTCAAATTAAACCACTTGCGTCTATTTTAAACTGAAACGGACACCTCGCTTCTTCACTGCGTGGTTGCTGACGGTTATATTATTATTTATTGAACCCTGTGTTGTCATGTTTGTGCCACCCTATTGTTAGATCCATCCACAGTCCATACTGCTTTATCCAGCCCAGGTTTGCAGTATGCCACCATGAGCACCAGCCGCTCACACACATTCACATCTAGAGGCAATTTCAAGTCATCAATTTGTGAGGCAACTACCCTGGGAAAGCTCAAGTACACCCAAACACAGACTTGGCGATTGGTCCAGTGGTTTTGATTTTGTATGGGTCAGAATATAAGTATTTCAACCTTATTTGCCCCTTTGTGAGGCAAATAATCACATATGTCCATGTCAAGATTTGTCTTGTTAATTTTTTTCTTGGTTTCTTGTTTCTCATTACCTTGCAAAAAGAAACAATTTGCCAACAGTTACAAAATAAACAAATCACTTTTTCTGATGAACGCACTTTTCTGTAGGACACTAGTATCATATGGCAAATGACAAAGCTTTTTTTATTTTAAGATACCCAATTGAGAGCTTCGCCTATTTGAAGATGTATTGAGTTGAAAGTTGTAAATACAGTGTAATTCTGGTCAGTTTTACATTTTCCCAAACAGGTTTCCTTCAAAAAAATTTTTTTTTTTTTAATCAAAACGTTTCCGTGAAATCTCACTATTGCTTTAAAAATAAGTACCCGGTTGTCAAACCAAAACGACGTGTTCAAGATCAGGCACAATATTCTGTATATTCATTAGACAATACAAATAGGGAAGCAGATGACAATGAGTAAAGCAGTTGGCTGGAAGTTGAACACTTATGTATTTACTATGGGAGAAAACCAGTAACGATACCTGGTGAAAACACATACATGCACAAGGAGAACTTGTTGAAATATGAACGGCCCCCACCGGGACTGTGACAGATTTTGTCGAAATACCTTAACAGTGTTTCGGGAGAGGACTTGACTCACAGAGTGGGGTTTGACGCTTTGGTAATTAAAAAAGTTCGTGCTGTTATTTTGAAGCTTTAGCATAAGTTCCATCATGTCACTTCCTTTAGGAATCTCTTCAACTTGACACATCCAGAGATATTAATTTCTACAGTGGTCCTGCAAACGTGTGCCACCTCCATAATCGCGAATCCATCATGCACATTTAACAGCAGTGGTAATGATGCAAGTCTTTCAGTCCTCAGCAGCTCTCCAGCCTCTGCATTGGTTCGGGCTGTTTCACTCCACACTGTCACACATCTTGCATCTCACCGGGAGCTGGAAAATGTCAACCATTGATCAGCAGTCCAGTCACGACCAGGGAAGGATGGAACAGCATTTACAGTAGCGGTTACTCCATGTAGGGGGGGCAGCGCATGTCAGCAGCGACATCTGGCGGTTGGATTTGTGAATACACTCGTCATCAAATACTGTCTCTTCACCCCTAACCTGCAGCAACACCTGGGATTTTAATGCTTTGAGATAAATAAAGGAATTACTGGCAAATATTAACAGCAAAAACAATTAGGTTCTCAGCGGTTTCCTTTTCTATTTTCTTAAGAATACACTGCTGCAAATACACAGTTCACGACCACAGCTTACTGGTTTGACACAAAAGATTTTGCAATTTCAAGGTAATGGAACAATAAAATTATATTCGAAACCTCTGATTAAACTGTCTGACACACTGTACCTGCAAACCCATTTATTATAGCAGTGTATAGGCTTGAGGTCTGAAGAAACAATTGTCACTAATTGAAATTTAGCAATATCTTTGTTTATGAACAGGACCCCCAGTAGCATGTGGAAAAACAGAAATACCCGGCCGCAAAAGCTTGGAACCGTTCTTCATATAATATGAGCAGCACAACCAAGCTGATCTCCCAACTGTTCAAACTGGGTTGAGGTCAGGTCTGATGGAAAGTCATTTGTCCTTTCATTCCACAAATGTTCCTTTCAAACATCATTTTTGCGCCACTGGAACAACCTGCCGAAGAACCTGAGGGCGGCAGAGAATGCTCATGTTGACCTGTGTTTTTAACCTGTTGTAGGATTTTAGAAATTATGTAATTTATCTTTGGCAGGGGGTGAGTAGATATCACTCAGTTTCGAATCTGTAAAGTGCTCTGCCCTTCATTTAATTGCTCGAAAAGAACTATACAAGCACATATTGATTTGAAGTGGAAATTAATAGCCTTTTTCAATTGTGTGAATTCTTTAAGGCAGAGTATTTATACAGAAAAAATAGTTTATGAGACACAAACTTCCGTCCTGATGCAGATGCGCTGAAGCAAAGGGAAAACATGTCTGCCGAGAGATAGCACATCATTTTTCCACTTAGATTTTCACAACATATCAGCAATAATAAGTGTGTGTTTTAATGTTTTCACTGCAACCTGTTATGCTTTAGGTGCTAATCTTCCTTATTATACCAGTTTCTATTTTCAAACCTTGCTTTCCCGTCATACTGCTAATTTCTGCACTTGCTCATCCAATCACTTAATCCTTTACTCGTATCAGCCAATGAAATTGTAGCTCACCTCAAAAGGTTCATTTTCTTCAACAAAAAAACTGCATCAGGAGATTTCTTCTAAGAAAGAGCGTGAAGAACGGACATCTAATAAGTAAGTACATGTTTCTTTTTGTTAATAGCATATGTTTTCATTCGTTATACTTGTTCTGTTCGACCACAAACAAATGGCAGTCGCGTGACTGGGAAGTTGTCGTGCAGCGCCGTCATCCTGACGTTCGCTGGCATCACGTTTCACAAAATAAACACCTATATTGAAAAATAATCACACAAAAGCAACACGTACAATCTCCTTTTCCTGCCTTTTCGGGCAGAGGCCAGCTCTCTCGGGACCCACGCTGTCACTTTCTGCCTCCACGGCTCCTTCTCACTGGGAGGAGGAAGAGGAGGAAAGGTGATTAGTCCCTGACGAGCTGCAGGTGCGCCTCGTCACCTGACTCCCTCAAAAAAAACAGGTGAGTGGAAAAAGAATGGAGACTGCACACCAACAATCAAATATAAACAAACGCACAGAGAAAATAACACCAACAACAGATAACATGCTCTCAAATGGTACGATATGTAACTGCGATCTGAAATATGTGGGAATATATATATAACTTGCTCACAGAATTATAAAACAAGTGTGGATTGCAGCGTCATCTCAATTTCAGTATTTCATTTCACTGCTCGGACAATTGAACAGTTTTAGGGTTTTTGTCAGAGTACTTTTTGCATGGAAATTATTACTGGATGATGATGATTATATTTTTCCACTTTGGTTACTTTTACAGTTTTTGGATGTTGACATATAACAATAAATATATGATAAGATCAGTTTTTATGTGCAAAACTGACAGAAGTTGTGAATTCACTACTGAAATAGTCATTGCGATGTATCCATTCCTGGTTATTGATTGACTACGGTCCAACATTTTGATGTTTTATTTGCAAAAATGTAACTTTACTTGAGTGCATTTTCATAATCCCAATGCACACAATGAAATACTTTGTAACAATAAGCCTCTTAGAAATATAAGTGATAGATAGACCTACAAATAATATCTGATTATTTGGTTGTGCATTGTCACAATTATTATTTGCTCAAAAGCTTACCCGAGTATACCGAAATTCTTATATATAGTTAAGTGACTCGCTTGAAAAAAAAAAGTTTAACCAACCCAACCTGTCATTTCCCAAGGGCTAATCACACCCTGATTTAAGGTAAGTAAAATCATTTTTAAGTGGAGTGATTCATTTTGACTCAGCTAATTTTTAATACCCACATAGAGAAGACGTTATATCAGTTTTTATTGACATAGGGTCGTTGTTTAAAGTCACTGTCCTGAAATGTACTGTAAATGTCTTGTCGTACCAAAGGTGGTCTCTAGGTGGCAGCACTGCATCGTGAATGGCTTTCAATTAGTTTCATAGTCCAGAAATTGGCCACGTCTTTAAAATTAACTTTGGAAAATACATTTTTCTCAAGTCAGGCTTGTATCAAGCTCTGTATCCAAGTATCCTTTTCTTTCAATTAAATTTTCTATAAACACAAATACATCCAGAGCCACTGTTGATGCCACAAATATTAATTTACTTAATATATTTATCAACGGCACCGACAGAAAAGAAATCAACACCACCAACTCTCTGCCTTGGACACTTAAATGAAACTTCATTATATTCTAGTCTTAGCTTAAGAAATCTGATTAAACAGTGAAACTAAAGTTCAAGAGTGACTGACCTTTAAGGTGGCCTAACTGGTGTTGTTGTCTGTCCACCTTATATTCTGATGCCGCAGCTGGTCACTCGCCTGTTTTTTTTTTTTAGTTCTAATTTTCATGTATATTTCATGTTGTCTATAGCAGGTCATAGTTTTTTCTTCCAATTTAGGTTAACCATCTATGTATCTTCTGTACCTACTCTATCCAGACTGGTCTTCCAGGGATTGGTCATCAATTAACATAACACACCACAGAACATGTATAGTTATTGCAGTGCTAATTGTGTTGATGAAAGTTGTAAATATGTCCATAATTTGTTTGACTCAGTCTCAATGAGAGTATCACAATTTAATGTTTCAAATGATGGGACCTGGGTTTTATTCCAGTTGCAAAAAAATGTGGCACTGCTGGATGTTTTAGGGAAACTGTAGCATTAAAATGGAGAGATAAATACACATATTGGTGGTGTCATTTTACTCATGACATATAGTTTCAGTTCTTTTGTTTTACTTTCAGTATATTACTCTGCTATTGCACCACATCATAAAACGAAATGACAACCAAGACTGTAAAGATTGTGTCAGAATGCAGTTAAATGATTTTACCTTGCATAAAAATATTAGTCATCGATAGAAATAAACTGGAAAGGTGTCAGTCCATACTCAAACCTGTGAGACAAGAAGGCCAACCAGTCATATTGCTTGCATTTCAATCTTGTGTTGGACGAAATTCAGTCGAATGGCATTTCTGGCCAAAGGGAAGTATAGACCCGGGAGCTTAAATTTCATGTCATGGAATGAATTCATGATAGTATTTTAATGACACACATGCTGTACAGCCGCCCCCCCCCCCTTTTTTTTTTACCATGATCAATTATGTACATTTTCTTTTATAACACTTGAGCAAAAGAAAAAAAGAGTCAAGCAAATAAATTCTGCAATCATTCATTTTGAACAATTCAAGAAGTGTCTGACTGCATTGGTTTCTACATTGATAAGTGACTGATGAAGATGGGTAATAATATACCACCTAATACATTTATGTGCAGGATCCAGAATATCCTCTGCTTTACCAGGTCTTTGAATATCACAATGAGTGATGTCTTTTTTGGCTTTAGTCTTCCTGTAGGAGCCATTTATAACTGTTGTTAGCAGGTTATTTTGTTTATTTTAATAGTTTTTGTTTGTGCATAGTTGGGCATAGGTTGCATTATTTTAGAGGGCACAGGTCGGGAGAGAGCAAACGGAACAGAAACAGACCAACTAGGAAAATGATTTACAATCTATAAGAAAACCCCGCTATGTTCACCATTTCAACAAATAAACCTTCAATTTAACTACAAGAAGACTGATTGAAATTCTGTTTGGATCTGCGTTGTTTCACTACATACCACTTGAACAGTAATGCCTACAATTGGACACTGGAACATTGTGAAATTGTCATTATACTTCCACATATATCACATTAAATCTAACTCGCTTCCGTAGCTTAAGAGTAGTTTAATTCTTGTAGCATCACAGGCTTGAATTTGTTTATTGTATTCCTAAAAGACTTAAAAGGTGTAATGCTGCAAAACTAATGATGATACAGTGTTTGTTTATACTACTTTTTCTAACAGTGCAAACCATTCTGTGATACAAGGTAATTAAAATATAATCAATCGAATGCAGCAGTAAAACTTCACTTTTACAGACAGAGACTTACAGCAGAAAGTTCCACTCAAATAACAGCATATTGATGGATCACAGGTTATCGTTGAATCAGTTAGTTTTTATCAGTGTTAAAATGAGATTTGAGCATTAGTAAGGGCAATGTTGCTTTATGTTTCAGGCGTTCGTAAAGGCCTATGTAACGGAAAATAAATCAAATAATTACTTCAGTTTGGTTCAGAGTTGGATGATCGCCTGAAGCATCACCGTGTGTATGGCACTTCTCAAGTTGAGCGAAGACAGATTTTATTTTTTAATGAAAACCCATAAAAAAACAGTGAGTTTGTGTGATCACTTTCCAGTTATCTGAGGGTCTCTGATGGCGTTAACTTGTCTGAGGAAGAAGTAGTTACCTGATGCTATCATTTATTGCAAAATATCATCTCTGAGTTCAACAAGGAACATTCTAACACTGTTGCTCAGCAGGCACATCAATCCTTCATAGTGGAAGTAGAGATGTGCAACTAATAAAGTGGCTGCAGAATCTCAAATACTTTTTAGACGTGAAAAACCGTGTGCGGTCTGACAGTAATCCAGTGCCACCTCGGAGCTGCAGATAGACGGAGCAGCCATATGGGGAGGGGGTGGATATAGAAAATGGGATAGTGATAGTGCGGTATTTAAAAGAAAAAAAAGTGAAACCAAGAAGACAGGTAAATCAGTTGGGTGTATTCATGAATGATAAATTAATCTCATAATGCATGGGCCAGACAGCCATAAATGCACGGTGAGCCTTAATCCCAGCCCTGCGTGGCTGACAGTAAAGGTTAACCGAGAGGTGAAAGTGAAATGTAGGATGTGGAAAAAGAGAAAACAGGGCAGCCCAAAAAAAATAGAGAAAAAAAGGGAGTGAAAGGGGTTGGTGAAATGTTGAAATGCTCCTCAGGCAGAGGTTGGACATAGTGCAGCTTCAGGCAGCCTATATTTCTTGTCAGGTCCTCAGATTCAATAACAAGATAGCACTCTCTAGCATCTACAGGTTCTTCGATTCAAGACTGTCTTGAGGACAAAGGGAAGAAAGAGACCACTGGAGGCCTGTAGGGAGAGCAGGAAGATCACATTTCTGCTGGCCGGGCTTTGCCCAAGTGTCTAATTCTAATTTCCTCTTTCACAAGCTTGCGCGTATGTCCATCTGCAGTTGCTCCTGCGGGAGCGATAGAGAAGAAGCAGTGTGTTTCAGGGTCTGAATCTGATGCGTGCATGTGTGCTCCTGAGTGTTTGAGAGTTTCGCTCACAGCTGTGGATACGATGTGTAGTAGAATAAGTGACTGGACTTGTGCAAGATTGAGAGAGTATGGGAAATGAGAAGTTTTGCCAGGAGAGGACAAGCTGATGGTGGATATACAACCACAGAGAGAGACTTTCGCTGTGGGAGGATCGCAGTAATATTAGGAAGAGATGCCGAGAGGCAAAAGATGGATGAAAAGGGAAATGGGAAAAAAAACCGTTAAAGAACACATGGGTCTCCAACTGTGGAGGACAAGTGAACGTCGAGGGAAAATCTTCTGCATAGCTCAAGTGAGGGTTTTTTTGTCGGCATGTTAGGCAGCTAAGTCAATATGAGAACTTCATTTTCAAAAGGCAAATTCAGGAATAGACTGCGAGTAGTACAGAGTTCAAAAGACAAACCAAAGAAACGCCGTTCTTTCTGGGCTATGATAATACAGAATGAGTTGGAGAGGTAAAAATGTGAGAAATTGCACACATTTGCATAATTTTTTCTGGATCTGTACTTTGGACAAATCGCACCGATGTTGTAAGAATGTCACACAAACTCAATTTTGGTGAAACTTGACCTGGCGTTTGCATGCATGTAGTGGACACTCACTGGAGATTAGCTTGACAACCGCTTATTGAAATTAGGACTCTTTAGGAGTTGAATGACAGCCTTCCCAGTCATTTTGTCATCAGCAGAACAGAGCTCACGTAAGAAATGTAGAAACTGCTGCTGCACGAGGAGCAAACAACCACGATGAAGACGAGACTGGCAGTAAGGATCCCTTCTTCAGCTTCTTACACTTTATGGATTTGCCAACGGGTGTGTAAAGGGTTGTGCACTGGTTTGAAGTATCCTTGATGACTTAATGAGAACAAAACTTTGTGTAATTTTATTTTATATATACTGTGTGTGTGTGTGTGTGTGTGTGTGTGTGTGTGTGTGTGTGTGTGTGTGTGTGTGTGTGTGTGTGTGTGTGTGTGTGTGTGTGTGTGTGTGTGTGTGTGTGTGTGTGTGTGTGTGTGTGTGTGTGTGTGTGTGTGTATATATATACTTTTTTAAACAATTGGAAAATCATACTCTATGTTATTGGTTAAACAAGTGATAGTGTGCTCAAGTGTTGCAGTTTCACTGGCAATACATGAACAAGCATTTACTGTAAGTAAATGAAGCTAATACCTTTGTGTTTCTGGATCTGTATTTCCAAATGTGCGTTCTCATTTTTCAGCAAGACTCCATATTATTTCAAACATCTTTGTACCACATGTGCATTTACAGCTCCAAAGGGCAGTGTTTCACAAGACTTTCTTCTTTTCTGTCACTTTCTCTTGATTTTTATGCTTTTGATTTCTGTCCTGTTGGTACGAAATAATGAGTAAACAACAGGGGGAAAGCAATCCTCTGTCAACACCATATAAAGCTGTAGAGCTCAATGTGATGACATGCAGATCATGAAGGCACAAAACATGGGAATGTAAAATGTGTGGCGGTTCGGTCATTCTTTTGTGACATGTACATTGTGAATGTTGATATCGCGATGATGACCATTCGCATTGTATTGTCCAACCCAGTTTAAAACTTGTATTCTCAGTTTATCACAATTCTGTGAGGTACTGCTTAATTCTACACTTTAATGATAACTTCAATCTGAGTAAACTTTATTTTATTCAACATCAGTACTTCATCTTTCAAACCGCTCCTGACAATCACATTAGCCCCCTAACTCTGATGCATTAGGGCACAGCCAGCATTTGGGTCTTAATCATGGTGGCTTCTTGAGACTTGAACTTGTCTGATTTATGTACACGTGCGAAGGAAATGTGTTTATCGTAGTCTTTTTTGTGTTTTTTGTTATTATCTGAGCTTTGCGTCAAGTGCAAATGCAGCCAACAAGAAGTTGATATGGATGATGTTTATGTCAGAGATGAATCAGCTCATAAAGAGCTTGTTATAATCTCAAGCTGTTATAAATGGACAGTGCAAAATTAATTCCAGACCTCACTTGTTTGAGGCTGTCAGAAGCTATTAGACTTATTTACACGCATGCACACACGCACACAAAGTGGTTCATGTACTATTTTACAACCAATAGCTAAAAAAAAAAAAGGAAGAGCACCATAACCAAGATCTTTACACTGCGTGACTCATCAAAACACCAAACACAACCACACTATCTGACACAGTTTGTGATTCGCCTAAACATTAAAGTAAAGCCAAACACAAGAAGACACGCTTACTCACAAGCAGAAACCTTTAAAACAGAGGAAGAGGTATTTTCTGAGGTCTGTTCCAGATTTTAGAAAGTGTGTTATTCTGGTTTTTCTCTGTACAGATTATTTTGACATCGTCACGGCAGACAAAGACTTGGCTCTTCTGGTAGTTTCTGGCCAAGTGGTCCTGGACCTTGTGTCTGTGTTGTGAAGCACTGGTCTAATGTATAATGCCTTGTTTCCTTATTTTTAGACTTGGTTTTTGACCACATGATTTAATCAATACTTTACTGATCCCTTTGGGGAATTAGCACACAAGCTTGATTCTCTAACCTTTCAACTACTGCCTTTCCTAATATTAAAAAAAAAAAAGAAGAAAATCTGTCTTCAAGATGAATGTTCTTTTCATGCCTTTCACCTAAACTCTCTAAAAGTGATTTGTGTGGAATAAAAGCTTGTAAATCAGTCACGTAAACTCTTCAGTCCCCTGACATGAAGTGATGCAAACTCTCGTGGTAAGCAAGCCAAACTTGCTCAGCAGTAATCGATGCAGGAGTCCTTAATTCCAGCGTCAGTAGTCAAGCATGTTATCTTGTATGTTTGCTTGAGATTCTTGTGCAGTGGCCAAGTGTCAGTCAGGGAGGGAGGACTTGGCTTCAGATAAAAAGTAGTTGGGGTACACATTTCTAATACTCCTCATAAGTCTAGTCAGGTCTCATGGAAGTCTTGAACTTTGGAGAATGAGCCCCCCCCTCTCATTGCGCCCTCACGACCCCACAACAATCGTAGTCGTAGTCTAGAATCATTTAATTGTAAGGGAGGGTGTTTTGGCCTGTAGAAGGAGAATTTGAGAGGTGTGCTTTTTCAATTCAGGGTACAATCAGATTGAGTGATTGCCATTGTAAGCCAAAACGTTTTTGGGAATATTAGACATGGATAATGAGGGTCAGGTACTGAACATGATAAATATCCCGGTCTCACTGGGAATCAACTTCCCCGGATATCAGCATGTTGTCATCACTTTTTTCTCTTCTCATGTTTTTCTTTCTCCTTTTTCTTCAGTCAGCCACAAATGTGAAGTGTCACTCTGAGTACAGCACAGACTTACTAATATCAGATGACGCAGCTTTTTTAAACATTAGTATGTATTCTTACCTTCTAGCTTTCCTTTGTTAATAAATGAATGAGGTTCATTGTGTCTCATCACCGTTTCTCTCTCTCTCTCTCTGTGTGTGTGTGTGTGTGTGTGTGTGTGTGTGTGTGTGTGTGTGTGTGTGTGTGTGTGTGTGTGTGTGTGTGTGTGTGTGTGTGTGTGTGTGTGTGTGTGTGTGTGTGTGTTAAAACAGTGTCTGGTGCCTGGGGTGAAATCAGGCAGATAAAAGGCAGTGATGAGGTCTGGATCCTCAGCATCCTGACAGCTGTAGATTAAATTAAAGAACTTCTGACAAATCAAACAGATTTCTCTCTCGATCTCTCCCTCTCTTTCTCTCCATCCCGCTCTCCCTCTTCACCCCCAGAGCCCTCATCAGGCGAGCTGGGTGCGGAACTTGAAACAAAATGGATTTCATCTTTAAGGGCTTGGGCAGGCTTTGAAACAGCACCAGCTGCTGGGCCTGCTTGTCTCTTTTTCTTTCTCTTTTGGACTCGCTGGCTTGCCTTTTTTCCAGATACTTCAACAAACTTGAGCCATATTGTGACAGATAAAGGTAGAACATCAGTACTTCAAACCCTGACAGTAATTGAGAGATGAAACAGACACATTTTGCAGGTTCTGAGAGGCCCACTCCGATCGGCACATCAAACGCTCCCACTCGGGATTCCAGGGAATGGCAGAGAGCAGCGCTCTGCTCCCACTGGATCTAAATGCTGCTGTAATAAGATGTTAGTACTTTCTAATGTGGTCTATTGGCAGTTAAACCCACTCTGATATGAAAATACATGTCAAATAGACCCACTGCCACTCCTGATAAAGCACTCAGACTCAAAAATAGCTTCTACCATCACATAAATGTGTATGTCATTGCCCTCCCATGCATGGTGCTCTTGAGAGTCGAAGCTTAACATCAAACAGTTTTATTACTCTTATCAAACACGTGTCCTTCATGCTGCCTTGGCATATTAATTCAAAATCTTTGTATAATGTAGTTTAACTGAACATACAGCAGTTTACATGGTCTCCTGTGAAGATTAGCATCATCAATATCAAGTACTTTTCCGAGTTGTCATATTATTCTCATATGCGAGGCCTGAAAGCCGACCGCTGTCTGTCCATCAGTAACACAGCGAGTGCTCTTCCCATTGACCAAGTGCAATACACTCTTCTGTTGCTGCATGGAGGAAGAGAGGAGAACACCTGGGCGTAATATACACATGCAAAAGAATAGCCACAATTAATTGACTGTATGTTTATGTAGGTATTGTATTTAGGTTATTACAAGTCAAAGTTTTTTACACACTTACCTCATACAATGGTCGTGAAAGTATATATCTCCTGACGGATTTCCATTTTCTTCACGTTGATGGAGTCAAACTGCTAAAAAATATTAATAAATAGCTACTAAATATCCTTTTCATGTGTCATTTTGCTTTTAAAATGTACAACAGCTATATTGGTCAGTCAAATAGGTGATTGAATTAAACCCAATAGCTATTTCTGAGATATTTTTTCTGTGAATGAAAGAGTAAATATGAATATTATCATTTAGACCATTGCAATGATAAACTTACTTTTTGTGTGTGGACTGTTGTTCAAGGCACACAGGGTTCAACGCAGACACATTAGACTGCATGTTAAGTTTTGACATTGGCTGCTTTTTTGGAGCAAGTAATGCTTTTATGAACAAGTAAACAATGAAGAGAAAAGTAACAGGATAACCTATCTCATGAAAACAATTGTGAGGAACACAGCTGCATAATTTCCTGATTATGACCCAAGTTGTCATCTTTAAAGTTTTATCCATTTGTTGGAGATTGTCATGGCAAATGAAAAAGCAATACCTTAAAATTGCCAAAATAACTTTAAAATGTATTTTTATGAGCTATTCGTGGTCAGCATATATGATCAGTCTGTTGATCAATTAATTGGCTGTTTCATAGTAACACATGAGTAAACTATGACAGAATTTTTCTTTCCCCATAATTTAGTTTAAACGGTAAGATATTTTGTTAAATATTTCTTACACAACCTGAATTATTGCAAACTTTTTTCTCTAATTCCTAAAACTCTAACCCATACAGTGTCTCAATATATTAGATTTTATTCATTAATTTATCTGTTCTTGTTTTCAACAGATAATGTAATTTCATTGTCAATGACATTTGACTTTATTAAAATACACCTGTACGATTAAAAGATGATAACGTACTGTGGAATCTTCACTTAAAGTGATTAACTTACTTTGTTGTTTTAGAACTTTCAGCAACGACAGTTTTTTTTCTTCAATGTATTTGTTTGTTGTTGTTGTTGTTGTTGTTTTTTTTTTTTTTTTGGGGGGGGGGGGTTATTACTCGATTGGTACTTTCATCACTTGAGTTCATTGATAAGCACTGGATGCTATCCTGAAAGACAAATGAAAATCACAGAATATGTTTATTCAAGAAGCTTTCTGGGCACTAGAGAGCAGCATTGGGCAGTGATGAAAGGAAGGGATGCCAGCAGAGTGTGTGTGTGTGTGTGTGTGTGTGTGTGTGTGTGTGTGTGTGTGTGTGTGTGTGTGTGTGTGTGTGTGTGTGTGTGTGTGTGTGTGTGTGTGTGTGTGTGTGTGTGTGTGTGTGTGTGTGTGTGTGTGTGTGTGCGCATGCGCTGATCGAGTATGTTAAACAGTATGTGGACTCAAAAAGCCTCACCAAGCTTCAGCAGCTGGCCAAACAGCCTGAGCAGGGGTTCAGGGAGGTGTGTGTGTGTGTGTGTGTGTGTGTGTGTGTGTGTGTGTGTGTGTGTGTGTGTGTGTGTGTGTGTGTGTGTGTGTGTGTGTGTGTGTGTGTGTGTGTGTGTGTGTGTGTGTGTGTGTGTGTGTGTGTGTGTGTGTGTGAGAGAGAGAGAGGAGTGGTGCAGACTGCTGAAGGGAGGCCTTCTTCTCACCCGAGTCCTCGGCCCTGCTGCTCAAACCAACAGAATTAATAGGCTCGTTTGCCAAGAAAAACACTCTAATCAGTGGGTTTCCTCTCATTAAAAGTTAATTAGTTTGACACGAATTTCCTGCAGAAGAAAGTATTGGCCACTTAGAACTCATTAGAGCCAAAGGAAAACATCACACTGAGAGAAGCTGGAGGAGAGGAGAGAAAGGAGGAATGGGACACACACACTCACTCACACACACACACACACACGCACACATGCACACACTGACAGACTCACGCGAGCTGGCACATCTACAGACATGTGTGCTACTTTGTTATTCCAAAATGTTAGCGACAGATGTAAACATGCATGCCAGCACACGTATACACAGACACACATAAGTACTTACATGCACATATCTGCACACAGAGAGATGCATCTTAGCCTCTTTACAGCCTCTGCTGGCATCTGTAATGCTGAGATGAGTTGTCCTGGGACTTATACATCTGTACATAAACTGTGTCTGTATCCTTTCTTCTGAGTCACTCTCCAAATCCATGAAATGCCACGTCCATAACTCTGAAACAGCCCACCCAACACACTTGTTACATGCACACACGTGTAGCTGATCTGTGATGTAAAATAAACCTGATTGTGTCATATGTAACAAATATGTCGCATATGAATGTGGGTTTTTCAACCTGGGTGGCCACGTAAAAGTCACACAAATGAAGGCGACCACTGATATCTCATATTTAGACTATTTTCCAACCAAAACCAGGGTCCTCAATTGCGGGCCTTGAGGGCCGGCGTCCTGCACCTTTAAGCTCTCACCCAGCTTCAGCACACCACAATCTGATGTTCACGTCATCATCAAACTTGTAAAAAAGCCAAGTAACGAGTCCCTTATTGCATTCAGGTGTGTTGCAACCGGGAGAAACCAAAAACATGCAGGACCACTGGTCCTCGAGGCCCAGAATTGAGGACCCCTGGTCTACCACATTACAAGTCAGTACCAGACACATTGTTGTCTTCATGTACAAGGTGCTGCTTAACTGTCATACAAACCACCTGCCACTCGTCAGAGCCACAGAACCTACAGACAGCAGTCAAGAAGTCGGCAGTATTCGCTTGGTGGGAAATTAATTAGCGAATATCAAAAACAAGTTAGGGGCATTTTATTATATTCGATAGTATATTAACATTAATAACAGTGCTAGCTAGATTTGGGACTATTCGAGATCATTTACCCAAAAGCAAGGCAATCCTTTAACCATCACAATGACCGCAAAACATGTGTCCACTCAAGGTAAAGACTTGAAGAAGTAAAGGTATACGTTGAACCTGGATTTTCAGTGCAGGAACGAGAAATGGTCATCTCCAGAGAACAAAACCAGTCAAATAAAGCAGCACATAAAATTGATATCAGTTGTTGAAAATTGTGGTCAAAGGCTTGAAATGTCTTAATGTACACAAAATCTGTATAATGAAGATAATGTCAAAGATATTTAACTTTAACTTGTAGTTTGCAATAAAATGTTGGTTTAGTTGACAGAGAAGTGAATTGCCAAGAACATGTCAGTGTATTTATTTTCTTCATCTTGTTTTTGTTAGCAGAGTTATTTCTTTCTGTTTGTAAAGAGGAGACATATGACTTCTAAATTTCCCTCTGTCAACATTAATATAAGTTTGGACACGTCCCCATGCTGTTGCATTGTTCCCTTCAACATCTGCTCCGACGGTGCAGTTAGTCGATTATTCAGCAGAATCCTAGACAGTTTCAGCGGAGCAAAATAAAAAGGTTCCATCTTCAAAGTGAAATCAAGCACATAAGTTAGGTCCCACACTTCCTGTTTGAACAACTTTGAGGAAGATTTATTTCCTTTTTCACAATATGATTATGGATGGCAGCTTTACACAATAATTGACGTAAGTTATAATCTATGACAATTAAGGGGGCACACAATCAAATTAAAGAGATCTGATTACCCCCCTCCGCACCCCAGGGGAAATCCTGCCCCTGCAATAGCTGTTTTTCGACAATTTTTCTACATGATATACTTGAAAACGAAAAGTAATTCAAATGTATGTTAAAGAAAACTGCTGGTTTTCTTTTACCGTTTTGTGCTTGAATTGCTTCACCAGGACAGGTGTGAGTGGCTTTTCAGCGCTTGCTTCAATGTTTCCGTCAGCACTTTTGTTTAACAGGAGAAAAAATCCCATGAAGAAAACATCATTCTTAAACTGGAGACAAGTTGTAAAGGAAATGTTACAATCATGTCTGCTATATGTGAGATGGAAAAGACAATGGCAGGCTTGTTCCATTCAAGTGCAAAAACATTAAAAAAATCAATATCAGAACTCGGCCTCTTCAACAAAATCTGTACTCAGCCACCTCCCACAGTTAAAGTTAGACACACACACACACACACACACACACACACACACACACACACACACACACACACACACACACACACACACACACATGTGCTCCCACACCCGCCTCCATTTCCTCCTTCACTCCATCTCCTCGCCGCTCTCCAGCCTCACTGATCTGTCCAGCCTGCTCAGACTTCCTCTTGTTAATGAATCATGAAGTTTGACTTTTACTCCTTAATAAGCAGTGTTTTGCAGAGTGCACGAGGAGAGCAGTTTGTTTTCCTTTAATTAGCGAGGCAGCTTCTCCCGGGCACGGGGCTCAGCCATCGAGAAGGCCGGGGCCCGCCGAGCAGCGACGCATGAGGAAATGCTGAGAGGCAACCGGCGCTGCCAGGTGGCCGCAAGACGAATGGGCACAGGCGTGGACTGAGACGGGGCAGGAAACATACAGTCACGGTCCTGCCAACTGAAGAACAATGACAGGAAATGTCCTGGAGAAAACACAGCAGCCAGTGGTGAAAGAAGGATGGAAAGAGGGAGTAAGAGGAGGGACAGAAATACCAGGAATAAATAAAGGGGGGCAATGAAGGAAAGCGTTAAAAGAAAGGATGTAAAGAGAGAACTGGAAACATGCACATTGAACACAAAGAGTTACAGTTTAAAGGAAGAAGAGTTTGTTCATTTATTTCACATGGACTCGGCATCTTACAGTACTTTTAGCATTTAGTTGCGTTTCAAAAAATCTTGACATTTTATGGAGTTCATTGCCACATGGCAGCGTTCTGGTTTGCACTGTTGACTCAATTAGAAAGCAAACCTGGTTCAGTTTCCTGCTTGGATGTATTTCTGTGTGGAGTTTGCATATTCTCCCAATGCGTGCCTGTACCACTTTCATCCCAAATATATGGGTGCCAAATTAATTGCTGCCCCTAAACTGCTGGTAGGTGTGTGATTGTCTCTCGATGAGGGATTGACCACCTCGCCAGGGTGCAGACCCAGTGTCAGCTGGGATCAGCTTCTGCCCCAGCAGTAGGATAAAGCATAATGTGAGATATGTGGACGACTTCATCTTTGTTCAACATCGAGCTGAAACATCAAAAATGGATACTAGAGTCTCTCCGAGCTTGCTGCATTTTTCCATCCTCTGTGTGCATGAGTGGCTGCAGTGGCTTGTTGACCATCACGAGACAGAGGTCAGTCGTACAAATATGTTGATTATTCTGATTGTTCTGGGTAAACTTCAAGTGAAGAAGGCTGCTAACAAACTGTATGACTTTTTTTCCCTCTCGTGGAAGTTTTCATTGAATTAAATAATGCCCAAGCTTTGAAAACAAATGTTTGATTTGGAGTATTGATTTGGAAGAGACACAGTTGGATAGCACTCTACATGTTTTTGTTTATCTGCTTTTCAGTGCTCATACAACTAGTTGTGTCTATTTTACAATGGCAGGATGAATTTTACAGTGCTAGTTTAGTGTGACTGGGCATGAGCAGCTTTATCTGCCACCTGACATTGTTTGAAGAAAAGCTGTGGTTGTGACAATATAAACAAATGACAAAATTGGAGGTTGTTTGTTGTGGAATGAAAGCATGAAATATTCTGAACAGTTCAAATTGTTCAAGTTAGTATCGGTTGTGTATTCCAGGCAGTGAGGCAATTTGTTGTACTTTTTGCTGTAATCGCCTCAAAGTGACCGTGAAACTAGCTGTGGCTGTACTTATGTGTGTCTGTTGTATGCCTGTCCTTGTTAGGACCAATTTGACATTGTGGGGCCATTACATGTTGGAAAAGGCAGGACATTTGGATCAATGTGATCGCTCCCTTCTTGCCTAATGTGCAAAGGACTGTTTGAGGATGTTATAGCTTGTTGGGATCCTCATTATTATTGCTGCTGCCATTTTTCTGGGTTTCACAAGAAAGTGTCAAATGTGAACAAACAACCATTCCAACTAATGACGCACGTGTAAGAAGACAACAAATTTCACAATAAAACATTCTAACACTCAAAGTTAGCTATGAACAATCATAAATGTCCTGCTTGTTGTTTATTCTGCAGGTTGTTTTTGTCCAATTTCATTACTAAAAGTGAATGAAAATATTCTGGGATAAGATATTTTCGGGGTTATTTTAGCTACCGGTAAGGGCCTTGGAAAAGTAGCAGTGTGTGTTCGCTTGTTTGTGGCCTTATTTATTTCACACCTAAATCTGATTGCACATTGGCCTGTGTGTGTGTGTGTGTGTGTGTGTGTGTGTGTGTGTGTGTGTGTGTGTGTGTGTGTGTGTGTGTGTGTGTGTGTGTGTGTGTGTGTGTGTGTGTGTGTGTGTGTGTGTGTGTGTGTGTGTGTGTGTGTCCTCACCATATACCTGTGGGATCACTGGTATTAGACACTCATCAGAGGGAACCTTTGTCGAGTCAATATCAAAGGCTTCACCTGAGAGTCTGACCTTTCCAGCCTGTCCCTCTCTAAAACACCCCTCACACACCTCTTCAGACACACACACACACACACACACACACACACACACACACACACACACACACACACACACACACACACACACACACACACACACACACACACACACACACACACACACACACACACACACACACTGCACCCCACGATCAATCTTTGCCCGGTTTCTCCGACAGCAAAGCACAAAGCCAATCACATCAACATGGCTGGGATGCCATGCACACCCTGTGACAAAATGTCACTGGAGAGGCTGTGTCAGGAGGCCCCGACCTGCGTGCGTGTGTATGTGTGTGCATGTGCTTGTGTGAGAGAGTGAGAGAAAAGAAGCTGAAACGCTGAAAGATTTCACAGATAACCAGTGAGGTTTTCCATCTGGTTGTGTGTTTGTGTCTTTGTGTGACCAGTAATAAAGTGAATTTGTGTGATTCGCTTACACTTTGACACTTTGACTAATTTCAAAACAGATGATGGACCAACCCTATTATCTGCTGGTATTTTAGCAACTTTTGTATTATGGAGCAGCTGAGTGGAGCTTTGTCTGTAAAGATCAGCCCGGAGGCCACAATGATAATGCCATAATGTCAGTCTGTAATAAAAGAGCTCCAGTTAACTAACAGTAACACAATAAAGCTGTAAAGTGTTTTTCAATAAATCATCAGGAAGATCAATTTACATTCATGCACTGGGGTCTTACCCTGATGATTATGCTTCACGTGCACTAATTAAACAATGAGTGATCATCTCGTTTCACTGTATATTACAAAAAAGGACCGCAGCCAATAAAATACATGATGGAGCCTGGCCAATGCTGTGTACTGTATATTATCGCCTTACCTGGTTACATTGTGTTTCTGTGTGAAGTGGGATGCCAAGAGGAGGCTTCAGAGCCCATCTGAGTCTCACGTCCTAAAGACAGCCGTCTGCGTTCTCCTGCCAAGCTCACCTGGACTGCTTCACCTGCGCTTGTGACCCAGTGGTGCAGTGCAGCTCTGTATGTGTAGAGCTGTTGGCTTAATCAAAGAAAAGTGGTGTGTTACACTGCAGTGTAAGAAGGAGGTGAGCAAGGTGCAAGGATGTACACTCACGAAAATGAGAGAAGCTCAACGGAGCCAAATGTTGGTTCTTTGGCGAGCTTTTGGTGCGGTGCTGAACCGTTTTCTTGTCGTGACATATAGCATCATCAGCAGTGCAGAACACCACCACACCTCCCCCCAAATCCTTGTTTCCAAGAAGAATCAGTGAGCAGAAAACATTTTATCTTGCTGGTATATATAGATCAGTGGTTTTCAAAGTATGGGTAAGCAACCCCCCCCCCCCTGGGGGTTGGCAGAGACCAGCAGGAGAGGCAGCAGAATAAATCTAGGGGTCGGGCACTGGTCCAATTATTAAAGCAGGGCTGTCATTTTTGTTCAGGGGCCACATACTGTATATCCCAGGTTGATTTTGATTGGAGTAGACCAGTGAAACGTTAGCATAATGATCTATGAATAATAACTCCAGATATTTAACTTTGTTCTACTAGATCATTTATTAAAAAGTCTATTTTTTTGTTAAATATAATTGCACTAAGCAAGTCTTTTTTTATTTTTAATAAGTGCAAAATCATCATTTTTTTTTTTTAATGATCCATCCTGGTAAAAATTACTGTCCAAATATTATTTCCTCCATTTTTGGCTCCTACTTTTGCTTATAATTTTATGGTATCCACACAAAAAAAAATACTGCTCAACTCTGTGCCTCATCTCAAGATCTGCAGAACGATCTGAATCCTGAGTGTTTCTCTCCACACTGATGTGAGCAAAAGTCTCTCACTTTTCAGGCTGCATTCTGCAGCAATCAGCATTTTTCCACAAACTTACCTCCACAATAGGATTTTGAGACTGATGTGACTTCACCAGTCACAAGGTCGCTAGCTTTCACACTCATCTCTGGTCAGTTCTCGAATCTCAGTATTACATACTACATTCAGTGAGTAAATGGCAAACAAGTATGTCTTTGAAAAATTAACGTGTGCAAGTTTTTGCAGACCATATGTTTGACACTCCTGTATTGTGATAATCACACTAAAATACAATGTTAACATCAATTTACATACAGTAATAAGTGATGTCTTTGTGACTGCAGTCTTATGTCGTCTCCCTGATGGTTTGGCACTGTTTGATCCACTGTGAACAATGGCCACCATTTCATGTTACATGTCGATGGTTATCCAGGCCAAAGAATCCTCTCTGGTTTGGGTCCAGTTGGTATTTACAGTCTAATCAATCTGGAGACACACCAGTTATCAGTCTGAGGATGATTCAGCTCATCATCGTCACAAAATAATGAGTTCAAACAAGATTTTCTGTGAAATGGATTTTTAAATGTCACACAATCTCGGATGTGGCATAATTTCTCTGACATGATTGGTTAAACTACTCTGCCTACAAGAATCTCTCTCTGTTGGCTTTGGATTTTGCATTCCTATGCAGATATGTAGGCAGTTTGGCAGAACACTGCTAGAATGCACAATACCAGCATGATGAAACTGAAGCAGTGCATTTAATTTCATTGTCATTAATTTTACATATTTATTTATTCCTTTTATTGTGTGACTTTTTTTTTCTTTTTTTTTTATAGGCCTTTCATGAAGCAACAAGGTTTTCTGATGATATTGTCAATCAGCAGTTCATTGTCCGGTCGTCCTTTAAGTTTTGAATATAGTCATTTAGACAACATGTACAGATTTTCAACTATAAAGTCACAATCAGACCACATTTGCAAGCAAATCATGCAGCTCCTCCCACATATAATTCAACAACAGAATCTTATTTTGAATTAGATATTCATCACATCAGGTTATGATTATTTATCTATAGTACAGTTTTTATAGGAGCCAGCTTGTATAATGTAATTTGGTATTGCGATGGGTTGCAGGGGGCAACAAAGTTTCAACATCAGTATCGTCTCATAAGCATTAATTTGACATTTTAAACATGAATTTAACAGAGTACAGCTTTGTCTTGCTCTCATAGAAACACATCGAGGGACGTGTGTGTCGAGGAGAAATATTGTTAATCTGTATAAAGAGAACGGATCTCACAATTGGTTTGGTTGGGAAAAGCTCTCAGGGCGGTGGATCAATGCTGGCTGCAAGCACCTACGTTTCAGACATCACAAACATTTGCATCGTTTGTGTCCAAACCAAGTTTAGACATAAGAGCATTAGCCCAGAGGTTGGCTCTGTGCTTTGTGTTATTCAAATAAATATATATTTTTTTTGTTTAGGGCAAAATGGGGTTATATTTAGAGAGATTGATATTCTCTATTTACAGAATGAATGATATTAAGCAAACAAGAGGTCACCGGATCCAGCTCGCATGTGGGGGCTAAGGGAGTGTCTGGAGTTGAACAGCATCAGTGTAACCTCTGTTTTAACCCCACATATGAGCACTATTGATTCATTCACTTTGAAGAGGTCCTTGAAATTGTTTCGATGAGGAACTAGTGTGGCAGTCTGTTGGGGTATCCGAGGCATCAGTCCAAATGAGAATGTCTCCAAGCTGGAGAGAGACAGACAGAATCACAAAGGCTGTGTGGAAAGATGGACAGACAAAAAAAAGAAAAAGAAAAGGGGAGAGAAAGAGTAAAAGAGTTAAAAAAAAAAAAACAGCGAACTCCTTGTTTCAGAAACAATGACTTTCCTGCCGATAGAAAATGATGGCTGAGCTGTTGCAATATCCATGTCTCTGACAGAACTCAGAGCATATCAGGCTTATTACATTACCTGAAAAAAGGGAAAGGGTAGAAATAATCAAAAATGCATCAGAAATAATGCACTTTTCAGACTCTATCCATCATTGTTTCGGCACCCTCGATCCTTTACGAGAAGTGAGCGAGCGGAGGGAGGGGGCGAGGCGCTGGCTCCCGCTCCCACAGCCAAAGAGGAGGATGGGTAATTAAATTGTGTGTCGCTCTCTAAGAACTAAAATGAATGAAATAGATGAATGCTATTGCATTATGCCACAATCGTGACCTGCAGAAAACTAATGGCAGAATAATAGTTTTAGGTACTGGCTGCGTTCCTCTGATGCAGACAGCCACTTGAGTGAATATGCAGCTGTACTTGAAGTCAAAATGGTTTGTCCTACACCTTGACTAGAAAATGGCCTGCCTGTCTTGCTGTCTGCAGTCCGTGTCGTCTCTCAGTCTGTACGCCCGCTCCCCTCTCAACCGTCTCTCCACCCATTCATCCACTCACCTTTCTCTCCCAAGCGGCCGCGCTCAGATCAGCCTATTTACTCCGACTAACATCCAAAGTGGCTGAACCCGTGTAGTTTTTTGTTTCTGAAGCAGGCAGCCAAACCAGCGGTCTTTTCCCCCATTCAACGTGCCTCCCAGAGACGAGGGCCTCGCTTTGTAGTTTGTTGACTGTAAAGAGCTGGGAAAATTGTCCTGAAATCCTGAGCAAAAAGGAGTGTAAATAAAAGATCAAACCAGGCCTGTGAGCAGAACCAGCGGCGTGGTACTCAGCGCAATAACTCACCACGCGTCGCCACGCATTAACTTGACGCTCTCAGCCGGGGTGGGGAGAGGCAGCCAGGAGCTTTTCCCAGCTGCTCTCGATACTGTACAATCACCTGAGGATAGACAGCATATTCCCCTGTAAAGAAATACAGTTTATTTAAGCTCTAAGCTGGTTGAAGCGCATATTTCACACTAAGATTTTAAGAATGAGATTTTGCTCACATGCTGACGGTTTTGTCCGTTTGAAGGGGGAAGAAAACTGAGCCGCAGAATTTGTTTTCAAGCTTCAAAATCTATGAGACATGATGCATGATGTTACATGGCTGTAAGTTGTGTTTGCATGAGCCTTGCTGGTATTGATCAGGATGAAGTTGATTCTTTTTTTTTTTTTTTTTTTTTTTCCCCCAAGATGCTTTTTCTTGCCTTATGTGGCGCCTGGCCAGAAGATGGCAGCACCCAGCTATGCTTTGGCCTCATCTGATCTCCCATTGTGTCCATCCGTGTGCACATGGACATGCTGTGGCCAATGATGGATAGAGATGTTTCGTGGCTGAGCTCACTACACAGTGTAGGTCACCAGGCTGATTGGGGGCCCGGTCCTCCTCGCCACTCACCACACTATAACATGCTGAACCAGTTAACTGTGGCTTTCCTGGATCAGCTCACAAATCAACAGCTGATCAACAGAATCACTCATGACACATGCTGGCAGTGAATACTAAACATAACTTAGCAAATAGCTGTCGAGGGAAATGAATGAGAAGATGCCAGCCTTCCCTGAATACACAAGTAGACAAATATACACAAACCTTTTAAATGACTGCTCAAACTTCGCAATAGCCTTGAAGTAAAAGTTGTTGTCCTATTGTTAGATATAGACAGCCTAGGTTTATTTCTGTTTGTATATGCTGGAGGGGATTGTAGCTCTGCTCCTGTTGGCCCTGTTATTTGATTTCCTCTTTTACAAAGGCCACAGTCAGAGCTCATGTCAAAAGAATGCAAGCAATAACAAAACAAGCTTGACTGATAAATACCCGCTTTTCGCTGTCTGTGTGTGTTTTCAATGTGTGTGTGAGTGTGTGTGCATCTTTTGAGCTGAGCTGTTAGTGATCTTCCTGAAGGGTGTCTTACACAGGATTACACGCGAAACCAAAGCAGCTTCAGACTCTCCCAACCCTCTAATGATGGTTAATGATACCTATCAGTGATAAAACACACACACACACACACAGACACAAACGCACACATACTCACAGACCCTCCAAACCCCTCCAGGAGTAGCAGCACCTTGCCGACTGTGGAATTACAGACAGGCAATAATCAGGTCAGCCTGCAGTCCTCTGGGATTGGAGGTGTTCATAAACATTCCTGCTGCTCTTTTGTGTTACTTCCTGCGGTAAAACAGCAAGACGCTCCAGTCGAGCCGACAGAGGCCTACTAGTGTGTTAGCTCGCCCCTGGGTGCACCATCCCCATCTTTACAGGGAGGGGAGACACACACACACACACACACACACACACACACACACACACACACACACACACACACACACACACACACGCACACACACACACACCTTCTCTGGGATATTAAAACACACTCAGACTTCATGTAGACATATCATCAGAATATTAACCACCTCATTAGCATAAAAAAACCCTCCCAGTCTTCTACATCTGATTTGACATTTGGCATTGAAATCAGTTCCACAACTAAAAATAATATCTAACAGCATTATACATTTCTTTTAAAGACTGAACAAATGTGTGTGTGTGTGTGTGTGTGTGTGTGTGTGTGTGTGTGTGTGTGTGTGTGTGTGTGTGTGTGTGTGTGTGTGTGTGTGTGTGTGTGTGTGTGTGTGTGTGTGTGTGTGTGTGTGTGTGTGTGTGTGTGTGCGCATGTATGTGTGTGTGTGATATTACTTGAGGTTGATACTTGGAGCCAACCACCTCCTCCTCCACGTACAAACCTTCTACAAACAAAGACCAAAAGAATACAAAGGCGTGGGTTCAGTGCATGCCTCTTTTTTTTTTCCAAGGATGTCAGCCTCTGCTTTTCAAAGATTTGACTCTTGCTCTGCAGTCAAATAAAAACCTTTTGGTAAATTGATTAGGCTCTGCAAACTTTTCAGGTTTTTGATGCAACTCAATGTGAAGTGTTCAATATTCCACTCGCTCGCACTGGGAAGTTCACAAGCACGTCTTTTTGTCTCACTTCTCTCCAGTCAGTGACCCGAGGCCTTGTGTGAGAACAGGTGCAGAGGGGGGGCTGCTGACTTTTCCTCCTGGGGTCTTTCACTGTTGAGGAAAAGAAACATTCCTGTGTGACAGCTCTAGTTGTACATTCTATATTGAGAATTTAACTTTTTCAGAATTTGTTTGTAGTCACAGATTTAGCATGACAGCGAGGACACTTTTGCCAGAATGAATGCTACAAGAAAGTTTGAATGAAGCAGTATATTCACTCGGGCTTATTGTTTTCACCTATTGTTTTCGGCTCATTTTGAGTTGTATTTTATTGCTTTTCACCTGTTCATCAGTCAGTCTGCTGCTCCTCATGTTTCAGTCTTTATTGTGACAATTAGAGAAAGAGAGAAAAGTGATAGTAGTTTTGTCAGCTCCTTCTTGAATTGAGGTTTTTTGGGGTTGTTAATGTTTGAATATGTTTAGGCTCTTGTTTTTGAGGTATAAAAATAATGACAGGGCATTACCAAACCACAAAATGGGCCAAGAAATACAAAACTCTCAATAGTGGCTGCTATTAACCACGGTTAAAGTACTTTCAGGCTGGATTTCCCCTTTAATATGATCAAATATTCTACTGAGTCCTATTTTTCTTGTTTTTTTCCTGTTATTTGTCCTTCATGATTAGTCCTGTTTTCTTAATCGAGATTGACCTGTCCTTTTTCCACAAAAGGCCAACAATAGATCCAGATATTGTCCAGACCCTGAGAGAAGCTCAGCACTTCTCCTCCGCCCTCCTCAGTGTCAACATGTCTCCAGCAGTGCAATGTAAACAGCTCAGCCACAGCACAGGGCCGACTGTCAAGGCCTGATTACCCCAAAACAGCCCACAATCCCAATGGAAGTATGAAATAAATCACAAGTGATTAGTTGTGCTTGGAGGGTTGGCATTGGGCAGTTGTTGCCAAATGTGAGGGTCAGGTTTAATGCATCAAAATAAACAAGTCAGACCGGGTTTGTTTGCTGTACGCACAAGACTATACAATAAGTTCTTTTGTATTTCGCTTTTTTGATGATGACTCATAGAGGGGAGGTAAACCGAGTCTGAATGACGAAGAGGCAGTGGTGGGAGAAAGTTGGAGTCACTTTGCTCAGGTAGGAGTGGCGATACTATCGTGGACAAGCCTGCCGTTTCAAGTGCAAGACCAATCTCAAAGGGGTGGGGAAGACTTATAAAATGCTGTTAAAATTGGAATGTAATGATTAAATCACATACGGATGTAATACAAGTGAAAAAATAAGGCAGATGTTGAAAGTAGCACATTTTCTGGGAAGTTTGGAAAAGTCTTTTAATTCCTATGCAACAGGTGTTGTGTGAGGCTTCAAGTTGGATTGAGCACAGTTTGAGGATAGATGAATTTGTTATTAAAGCTTTTACATTA
>NC_137651.1:10025354-10199249 GCF_963422515.1 Blennius ocellaris | reverse complement strand
TACAGAAGCTGCAGGGTATGGATGATTTTTGCATCGCTCCACCACAACCACAAGATGATTACAAAGCTGAAACATCGTGTGGCTTAATAAAGATGGGTCAAGCTGTTTCCCAGAGTGCTCTGGCATTTCATGGAAAGTTGCTTTTCCTTCATGTTGGCAACTATAAAGACGATGCTCAACTCAACATTTGATGTTTGTCATCTGGGCTGAGGCATTGAAAAGTAGGCACATTGCCATTTGGAGCTTCTTCTTTTGATATGAGCAAACTGAACTGAGGTTGTTAGGTAGCAATAAGCGAAGGATTTCACTCTTCATTTGACAAACAAAACCAACACGCACACAGTCAGTATGAGACAAACTTGTGACCTCGAGTCAGTCATCTTGGACTCACCTGTCGAGAAATCAACACTCCAACCCTAATCCTAACCCTCCACCTCTGACCCGAGCAGCGTCCTGTTTCTGTGTGACCACAAGTGTTTGCTGTTCCGGAAACATTGAGAACAGCTTCAAACCAAAGAGAAAACGCCCGTGTGATGCAAACTCTGGGATTTGTTACCTCGTTCAAAAAAATGATTGCTGAAATCATCAAACTGTTGTGAATTATTTCCTTCTAATTGATAAATGAAAACCTTTGAAATGTTTCTCATCTTTGTTGCATAGCAGTGTAGAGGTTAGCACGCTGGCCTCACATTTAGCTGACCTTGGCTTGATTCTGGACCTGAGGACCCTTCTACTTGGAGTTTGTGTGCCTGCGTGCCTCCATGTGTGCATCGGAATTTACATTGACTTTAGGTGAGGATGTAAATGTGTCCGACTGTTAGTCTATCTTTGGTTGGTTCGTGACGGATTGATGACCAGTCGGTCAGACCAATACCAGGTATTGCCCTATTGGATGACGCAGGTATAGTGAGTGGATCAATGAATGAATGGATATTTTCAATGCATTTCTGTTTTACATCAATTTAACATGTCTGCGCCATACACAACAAATTATCTTTATTCTTGTGCCTTTGTCTTGCAAACATATATTCCTGAAACTCAAATTTCAGAGCCATTCATGATGATGATACTTTTCTAAAAAAAACTGTTTGACAATTGATATTTGTTTGTTTTGGGTTGTTGTTTTTTTTGTCACATTCTGCATGCTGATTGTTGTGCACAATGTGACACACACATATTCATTTCTAAGTTTTCACAGCATTTAAAGTGAAAAATTAAATACTAGTTACTAATAGTCACTGAGTAGCTTCAGCCTATATTTTATAACAGGCTTAAATCTGCCTGATAAATGTATTCCCAATCTTGTTTTAATTCATTAGCAATTGTCAACAATGTCCTAATTCAGGGCCCTTAATCTGAGTAGTCTGCATTTGAAAGTTATTATTTTACATCATTGCATTTAGTCGCTCCCTTAATTTCAACAGAATTTTTGCAAAAATGTTGTCAACTGCAGCCGTGGATTGGTCTCAAGTGTTGTCGAACAGCTTACAACAAAAATCAGTTTATTTCATTGATTTGTGTCTTTATGCTATTTAAACAGTGCACATTAATGAACATGTGACGTGCCAGTGTTACTCAAGAAGCCGTTTTTCACCTGCAGTCCCTGGACAGATGGTCGAGTCTCCCTAAAAACAGGAATTGAAAATGCAACTATAAAGTTTCAAAGATCATCAAATTACGGAAGGATATATATATTTGCGTTAATTAAAAAATTTAAAAATACTGGACATATTTATAGCATGCAACTCAGAGGCTATTATTTTAAGAAATATGAGATAATTGATTCAGTAGACTGATATTGACATTATTACCTTGTTGTAGAAATATTTTCTCTTCCATCACAATTCTGTTTTCTAGTATAATGTAGACTACAGCTGCACCTGTCAGAGTTGTAAGGTGATTGAAACAACAGAATGAAATGACAGAATTGTTTCCTTTGCCCTCAAGCTGATTCAGCCGCTAAAGTGAAACAAAGTCACTTTTTGTGTTTGGTAGCAGACAGCAGGTTTATTAGACCTTTAATACTAAAACAACTGTCTCCTGCTATTCTGCCAGACTTCAATTAGAAGATTGCAAGTTATAATCGGGGCAAGGAACTGATGTTAGATGATAGTGAATGTTATTTTTGTAGCTTGACTTGTTGATACAAACATGTCCTTCAGAATCACTTGATTTATTATAGATAAGAAATATTGGCCAGTACATTCTGAAACATTTGTTAAACAGTCTGAGCTTCAAAACTGTATATCTGCACTACTTTGGGGGAAACTCAAGGGGAGATTGTGTGTGCAGAACGAAGAAGGCAGGCTTAACGATGAGATGAATGACAAGTTTTGTAATGGCATCAGGCAGCAGTAACTCAGTATAGAGACCAGCATTCAGCTTGACCCTCACTGATCTCTGCTGTCTATAGCACTCACAGCCAAAGAAAGCTGATTCACTTTCAAAAAGCACATCACTTGTCAAAAGCAGCTGTCAGACACTAAAGCAGAAAGGCACTTCAATTAGACCATACACAAGTAAGACCCTTATCCTCGATGTGACGTTTCTGTTGGTCTAGCATTTTTCTCCGAAAAGAACATTAAAGCAAGGGAAAAAGAAATAGCAAAGGGGGAAATAAAACTACTCTGTGTATAGCAGAAGAATCATTTGTAGGTTTGAACCCTTTATCAACAACTTTTGAACTCTGTTGTCGACAAACTACTGAAACCATTTAATGTGCAACTCCAACCAACAATTTTGGACTGATTTCCTACGAAGCAGTCATTTGTCTGACCACATGCCAGCTGAGTTTAAATATCAACTTTCAAACCTTTATAGTTGACCCAGAATAGAGGATCTATCACAGTAGATTTACAGTATATTGACATTTGTTTGTCATTGTTACATAAGCGTCACATGCTGGTTTACAGACATGTAAGAACAAGGAGTTATTGCATTTTTTTTTTCAGGTTTCAAGTTTCGAGAGTCAAACTTGAAAAACAAACTGTGGTTAAACATGGATGCTGTGAAAAGGATTTTGTCAGAATGGCTGATTCTTGTTTTGACAATAATTCAAATCTTAGAAATTGGAGTTTCTCACAGGCTTTTGAGAGAGCAGTAAACCACAAGTTTGACCAAAGCAATGATTCTCCTTTTTCAAGATTCCAAATCTACGTAATTGTCCCCACCACACTGAAACAAACTGTACCTGAGGGATAATTCATTAATACATCACACACACATTGGATGACAATTAGAGAGTTATATATTCATACCTCATCCATTGAAATGGTAAAAAAACAAAAACAAAAAAAACAAGCTGAACAAGCATATTGACTCATTCACACAAAAATAACTCATTAGCCAATGACAGTGGTTGCCATGTAAGGTGCTGAAAATGACCATTTGCAGTTACAGAGTACAAAATCTACTCTAAGTCCATTTTCTTTGCTGGATCCCTGCAGTTTTAATTTCCGTCTCGGATCATTCACCGAACTTCTTCGTTTCCTTTTGTCATTCTTCTTGAATTGTGTAATTCTGCTTCAGTCCAGGTTTTCATCACCTCTTTTAGCCTGGACATCTCCTTATCCCATCTTCCCCTTTTCACTGCCTGGATTTCTTCTGTCATGATTGTGGTGGGGCAGATTGTACCTGGATCCAGGAGAGGGAGAGGAGTACTGTACATGTTCTGTCTTTTTTTTTTTTTTAAACAATATCCTCAGCAGTCAGCCTTGTTTGAGGTTTCATACTGTATTTATTTTCTCTTTTTTGGTTTGTTAATTTCTGCTCCATGATATTGTTTAGTGTTGAGTGTTCACAAAATGATTAACTTTCTGTCTGCTTCTGCCAAACTGGCCGTTGTGTTGACATCTAAGTCGGGGGCTCAGAGTGACGCAGTGTGGAGCTGGTCTGGTTCTGGAGGGTCCACTAAACTCCAGACTGAGGGTGGAACATGTTTAATATAGGATGACAGAGAATCTTTGCTGTGTGATGAGAATGAGGATTTGATTGTAAATGTCTGATCAAAGAAACGTGTTTCTGGTTGTGCTGGTGGTCGTGTTTGCTATGGTTTAATAAAGGGAATTTGAAAAGCTCTCCACTCCTCCCCTCTCTTCTCCTCTCCTCTCTGTTGAGAGCACAAGAGTAGAATTTGTTCTGCTGCCTCTCATCAGATTAGTGTTGATTTTTCTGCCGCCAAGCCGCAGTTCAGGAGAGTGGATGAACTTCTTTAACTGTTTATCAGAGGCACATTTACACTGCCCCGCTCAGCAGCCCCGCGGTTTGTTACCTGCCATTTACTATGAAATAAAAATCGATGGATGCTGAAATGTGATTTTATGGCCCGCCGTTATTGAGACCAATGATGGTTTCCTGCTTAACAGGATGTGGAATGTCAGTCCCACTGGTGTGCTGTTTTAACAATGCAGGGCGGCCATAGCGACTTCATGTTTGACACGAAGAAAATCTCCCAATAACATAAAAAGGTTTATTATCTCAAGGTAGTTGCTTGTATAAATAGGCTGCTGATCAAAGTTCAATATGGGATTATGATACAGTTTTTCTTTGTTTTTGTTTTTGTTTTGTTTTTTTAATCAAACATCTTGTGGTGACTCTGATGCTTGCCTGGCACTCTGTCATTTACCAGACGACAATGAATGCGATGAACACTGGTTAACTTGAATCCTCTCCTGTTGAGTGGAGTTGTGTGCCAGACAGTGATGACACAGTGTCCTGTCAGAGGAGTAATGACTGAGATTTACACTCCATTATTAGAGCTGGGCCCCTGTGAGCTGCCACCAGGGACCCCTTCCTCTTTCATCCACAGCCGGAGAGGACGGAGACGGAGCACACCTAATGCACTGAATCACCAAGAAACACGATAACAGTCCCAAAAGGGGTAAAATTATAGTGTTTGCATCCCTCCAGTACTTTTTAGAAAATACAAAATGCGAGCCATGATAACTTAATATGTCGATTTTAATGCTTCTAGGATGTGCAACACACTCAGTAACTCAGCCTGTATGTTAACCCCATAAACGGAATCACTCGTAATAACACTCAGTAACTGGACAAGAGGAACAGACAGAGGAAACGGCGATTAGTCAGCACAGTGAACTGTCATTTACAGTGCTGCTTCTCATTACCTCTGTCAGTGCTCAGCATGAGAATACTCGCCAGGTCAGCATCTGACTGCCATTATTTCTGTCTGTGGTATTTTTCATTCAAAACATAAGTTGATCCTGTCTTTTCTTTCTCTTTGCACCCCCCTACAAAGTACTAAAGGAGGCCTGTGGTTCTGACTGTCATGTCTGGCATTGGCTGAACTTGTTTCCCCGTGCATACTCCCGTACCCATGATGCCACAGAGATTAAACGTGTCATAAGTAATACTACTTTGTGCATCAAACTCAAAACATTCTCTGTATGTTATTTCTCATTTGTAGTTCACTTTGTTTTGACCTCATCTGTTTGTTGGGTGTTTGTTTTTTTTCTCGTAGAGAAAGTGTAAATTGTCAGATTGTGTAAATCTCAGCTGCTATAGGTGGAGTCTGCAGCCTGCAGCCACTATAGCTTTCACACAATGATATTCAAATACATTTCTTTTTCCTTCTTCTTCCTAATTGTGTTGAACAATAGAACATGCCTTGCAGTTTTCATATTTTTCTAGTATCAGGTGATAAATATGACACTGATTTATGTTGTTGTAATAATCACAAAATATCAGCAGTAATTCTCTGTAGTTTACTCATGTCATACATTCAGCAGAAACTACAGTTTTAGGAAACATTAAATTATATTAAACATTCTACTCCTGGGTTAAGTTCTCTTGAATACCTGCAGAGGCAAATTCCTTTTCCATGAGAGAGCAATGGGTGCCGACTCACTTCATACATCAGCAAAGTTAAAGGCTCTCAGATGATGGAGCAAATGGACAACAGCAAAAATCTGAGATGAAAACATTTGGCTTTCTCCTTGGTGAAATCACAGACTACCTCAAACAATTCCAACTTAATGCTAAATATACAGATACGGATCTCACAGTCGCAGCACAGAGAGCTGGGTGTGCACATGTACATTGGAATGTCAATGTCAATGCCTACTAAATGCAAGAACGATAAAGAGCTGGTCCTCCGTTCCAGGATGGGACAGAATCCACGTTGTTCCCCCTTAACCTGAGGGTCAGCAATCATGAGTATCCTGTTCAGTTCTCCAGCACAGTCTGTTCTGAGGAGAGAGAGACCCTGACAATGATAATTAGTACACACTCTCCCATTTCCTGAGGGTTAAATTAAGTGTTCGACTCCAGATGGACTTTATTTGACTGCATCATAACAGTTGTGGACAAGATAAGGAAGGTGAGTACCACAATCAATTCTGATTACTGTAATAACACAAAAACCAAAAGAAGTACATTTCCTAACCATGTATTTGTGGAAACTCTTCCACAGTGATTTTTCCAGTATCACAACATTTAAATCTGAATATTTTCACAAAAGGCACAGACAGCCAGTGCTGAATTTCCCATTTGTTGTGCATTAACATGCATGGTTTTGCACACAAACACACTAGGGCTGGGGGAAAAAAATCGATTTCAGCGATTTGTCAAATTTGTAGCTAAAAAAGATTTTTTTTTGCATTTTTTTGCATTCCATTGTTCCATTCCTTGTGTGTTTCCGTAGTTGCTTTTGCACTTTTGCTTAAACCTGGGTTAAAGCCTGAATTCGTTGAATGACAGCACCTCATTCACTTATTTATTTCGGGATTGTTTATATGTATTTTAACTAACAATCACAGCAATAAAGTTGTACTTTTGACAATACAGTATATCTGATGTCTGCAGTCATTTTTAAGTGTGTTGAGAAAAAAAATCGAATCGAAAGTCGAATTTTTATTGAAAAAATATGAATTTCTTTTTTTTTTCGTAGGCCAAATCACCGAGCCCTTACACACACACACACACACACACACACACACACACACACACACACACACACACACACACACACACACACACACACACACACACACACACACACACACGACCTCAAAGAACTGGAAGCTCCAGGGAAGGGGGGGGGGGACTTCTGCCAAACGAAGAGCAGAAGGGAGGCAAAGAGGAAGAGCAGGGTGAGAGGAGGAGAGAGGAAAAGGGTCCACTGTCACAGCAGGAGGTCCAGAGCTGCCTGGCAATGTCACCATGTCATCGCCATGGGAACACAGAGCCCGCAGACTCCTTTGGACTAATAGGCAGTTGTCAAGGCAATGATAAGATAAATGCTCTGTTTGATGGAAACATGGAGCGATAGGCCCGATAGGCAGCAAGAAGCACCCAAACAATCAGCAGAGAGCTGCATAGAGGGAAGCCTCTGGTTAGCAGGGCAGTGATACAGGGCAGTGGGTAGAAAGTGAGGGAGCTATGGGAGGAAAATAAAAGGGTGAGGGGAGAAACGGAGGGTGGACTCCTGCTGGAAAGGCAAGCCTTGCTCTCCCTCTCCCCGTGTCGCTGCCAGCATCCCTCTTTGTCTGCTGGGCCTGTTTGCTTTTTTCTCTTGATTTCTGCCTCATTCCCCCTCTCACTATGTGACCTGCACACCAACACTTGACTGTAGAAACAATCTGAACCTGCTGCTGTGTGCGTGTGATATGTTCATGTGCACACACTTACACGTGTGTAGAAGGGGGGTGGGGGGTGGAGGGGTGCTTATCTAATGTTGAGGATTGAATTCAGTTAGCCCCAGTGGGATTGGGTTAGAAGATGTCAGAAAGATAGATGGGCATCACGGTACGACACCCCAGCCCCCTCAAATTGTTTTGCATGTGTGTGTTTATCGGAGGTATCACATCCACCAACATGTAAATCCAAATCAATTTATAGATAATGTTGTTTTAAATACTTGATGGAAAGAAACAAGGTTGATATTATGCAGGTTAAGGTGCTGCATGATTGTTTTGTCTGTGCATGTTGCAATACAATGCTGGAAGAATCTGTTGCATGCATCAAATTACGGGTTTACACACTATAACTGGACAAGGTAGCAGGAAATGTAAACCATACTACTTTTCATAACAAGATAGACCTAACAGGCAAATCTTGGGCTCATGATTGTAATGATAATTATGACAATAAAATGCATACATGGAAATAATGAATGGTACACACACAAAAACAAGATTATGAAGCTTGTTTTCTAGATTTGTTGTCATTACAATAAACCATATTATCGCATCTTCTGATGGAGGGAAAACAACACTGAATGGAAAATGCTGTTGACTGTATAAAGGAAGATTGGTTCTTGTCATTCCATTTGCTCATAACAAGCAACACCAAAGATGGGGACTTTTTTTTCCCCTAAGCCTGTCTGGATGATTGATGCATTCTGGGACTCCAGTTGCTGTCAAAACCCTCCCGCTGGTCTTTGTTCAGGAAGAGTCTGTGTGCTTTCCCCTGAGGATCTGGTCACCTGATGAAAGCTGAAGGCGTTTTAGCTATAATCTAATGTTATATTGTCCTGTTCTTCAGTTACTAAAACCCCCCCAAAAAATGGTACCATGGGTATACATGCAATCGCTTTACGATACTAAAGTATTTTTGAATATAAAATACTGTACAAAACCTCCTTTAAGAAAATAAACCTAAATAAAGACCCATTTACTACCCAGAGTAACAGTGATGTAAATTATATATATATATATATATATATATATATATATATATAATTTTATTTAGGTACAAATTAATTTGAAATCATTAGCAGCCAAACCAACTCAGTTTTATGTAGCATTTTGCCTGACCCAACAGAAATTTGATCAGGCACACATTATAAAATAATACAAGTACTACACAACAAATACTCAAGACTTCAAGCTGAACAGCAGACAGCCATAAGTTCTGGTAGGTTCCTTCAGATTTGCAAAAACTGAGGTGAATTTGAGATCTACACTTTGTCTGTGTCTTGTCAGTTTGACGCCACAGCAAAAGAAAACAAAGAAAGGGATTTGTCCCAGTGTAAACTTAGCATGTGTATATATGTGTTGAAGGCCGGCCTTTGGCCTCTGATTGGGATCTCCTGGCAGTGTTGTGGTCACATATTGATTTGCAGACAGTTGTACAACACAGTCTGTCTTCTCTTTCTCGGTTTTCTTCCTGTGTCTCTTTCTCATGTTCGCTTACCTACCAGCACACACGTGGCAAAGTCATCTGAGTAACATCAAACAAGACATTTTAATAAGATCACACCCCGAGTTCAAATGCACTAGAAAAGCTGTATGACATACACATAGTGTGACACAGGGGTTTTTCTTCTATCTTGTTTTGTCACACAAATGCATACACACATGCCAGACCAGACACTGCCCATATAGATGTGTATGGCCCGTATGATCTTTTCTCCAGAGAGTCTGATAGAGTCTGATGCCCTGCAGTAATGGGTAGCCATACCTGGCTGTAGCAGCCTTCTCATGGCCTCAGGCAACTGCTTAGCAATTCCACTCTGAATACAATAGGCTACACATACACACACACACACACACACACACACACACACACACACACACACACACACACACACACACACACACACACACACACACACACACACACACACACACACACACACACACACACACACACACACACACACACACACACACACACACACACACACACATTCAGCAGACATCTTTCAAAGCCCCTGTCCAGTAATGAATTTCCAGACCTTGGAAAGCTCTTTCTGATACACTTCAAACAGGTCCTAACAAAAAAAGACAGAGTTTTTCTTTATTCTGCCCTACCTCCACTGTCTACGTCTTTATTGCCACATGGAGCCCAGACAAAGTAGATTTGTGAATAAAGACCACCAAAAAAAAGCAGCGTATACTTAAATATATACTTATTATCAATTTGGCCAACAAAAAAAGCTGGATGTCAACTTTCATGGGCAAGAATCTGCTTATTCTTCTTCTTGAATGAGGCTCCGTCTCTCCCTGTCCCCTCGCTCTGGGATGGATTTGTTGTTTGACACAGGCTAGTTGTACAAAGAAGCAAGTCGCAGGAAGAACAGGATCCACATATGAAGACATGCCAATCACGGGCTCCGAGAAGGCAGGGAAGAAAGAGGACAAGAGAAGTGCTTCTCCAACCAGCTTTTGAAAAGCGAATACATTTCTGTCATACTCACTTCCCGTCTGCCGGATCTGCCTGTTGGAGTTGGGCGAAGAAGACACATAGAGACACAAGCATTCACATGAGGCGCTTTCTGGAGGTGTCAGGCTCACAGTCAGGCACAAAATATGGTAAATAATAACACTAAATCTCATAGAGATAATATACACATTTCAATTACATAAGACACATTTTTCAAATCAACACAGACGTCTCAAGCCAACAACTGGGGACATTTCAGGCACATAGCACTAATTTTATGTAGCAGGTGTCAAATAATTTATTGTTTTACTTTTTTGCATTCAGCATCTAACTTAAATCCCCCCCCCCTCCCTTTTGAATAAATAGAAACATGATTTTGTTCTTTTTATGTCTATAGTTTTAATAATTTGAATAATATATTTGTATTTTGTTTTGTTTTTCCCTGTCAAGACCACAATTATTCCTTAGTAATATAGGCATACTTCAAGTATTTGGATTAGGCCAGTAGTTTTCAAGGTGTACTTCTTGAAGCTGAGGAGCTTTGGAGGGGAGCATAACAGTTGAAAATAATATGGGGGTCAGGGGGTTGCCTTTTCCTGGCAGGATTTATTTTATTTTATTTTATTTTTGGGGAGACATTGTGATTAAGAAAAAAGACAATTTCTCAAGTTCTACTCACACCTCTGCACAATGATTTGATAAGAACTAGAAAAAGATGGTGTTTTTGTCAGACAAAATGGATGAACTCATGGGAGTGACCATGTGTTGGTGTGAGCATTCATGGTCCACTGTTATGCTTTTCAGCAAACCCTGCTGTTGTATGAATGTGCATATCACGTCCAGTCTTCTGAATATTGTTTTGAAATTTGCTATATTAAGCAAGTTTATTTATGTTGCATTCTTGCAAGACACGAGGCAATTCAACCTACTTCACAAGAACTGGAAAATGACTGAAAATAAAACATTAAAGACTAACTTTCAAATATTTACCAACAAAACCTAAAATCATGTCATTAAAATATTACAGAAGTTGAATTTACAAAGCAAACATTAGCAGACCAATATGAACACAATCGCTACAGTTGATAGAGTAAGTGACAAATGTACTTCACTGACAGATGCACAAACAAAACCCTAGATATGAGATCAGCCACTAATATATGTACATCGGCATGTAGTACAATAGTATATTCCTAGAACTAAGAAATTAGTTGGAGTTTGCTTGCCTCAATATTGTGCATCTTTAAGCCCAACAGAAAAAATAGTTTCTACATTTAAACTGCCTTAGCCTGAAAGTAGCAAAGACAAAAGTTTAGCTCTGCTCTTGCTGTTTAGTGTGAGATATTCTTTAATCTCAGGGAAAAGCGTTTCAGTGGAAAACAACATGTCATTTCATTGGTGATAATATGCTGAGAACTTCCTTCCACAGGTGTTTCCTCCATTCAGCTATATGTTTGACTATAGCAATAAAAGTAAATATTAAGTGCGGCTTGAGGTTTGGCACTGTCTATTAGTGATGCTTCTGTCTGGTGATAGGATTGAAATATATCAGCGCAGTTCATATGTTTTGGGTGATTTGTCACCCTCTGCCTGCAAACTGTGCTGTGATGGAAAGCCAGATCTTGGGCAGCCGAGGTGTGTATGTGCCAGTTTCTGTGTTTATGAGGGTAGGGTGATGTAGAGTAGTGTAAATATAAAACCATGACTTCCTGCTGTCTCCTCCATTATGGCAACCACGGAAACATAATCTGGCTGAGCACTGCAGTTGCCTGCCAATCTCCCTCACTCCTCCACTCCTAACCCTTTTCTCCAGCCATTCTACCCCCACGTCTCCATTTCTCTTCGACTGTCTTAGGATTTCCTCACCACGTTTTCCTGCCCTATCATGAGCCTTTGCAAACATGCACACAAACTATGTGAACCAAACATAAACCTGCTGAGGTTTCCTGCTGGACTCGTTTGTAGTCCCTGTCGGCAGAAAACAACAGGACAGCATGAAACAGACTGACAGATTGAGGAAGCGGTGAAGAGACGGGAGAAGGACGGCATGCAGAGGATAAGACATTAGCAGTGAGAGGGGTAGTGGGCATTGCCTATATTTATTTTCTATTGTTGTTGTTGTGGCCTCTCTGCGATTACCTAAGTTCCTTTTTTTTTTTTTTCCTTGACCTTGTGCATGGAGGGTATTTTCCAGTCAGCAGAACGCTTTATCTCTGAGAGCAACAATCAATAAGGATAATTAATGATGCCCGCTGCAATGATAGCCTCAGCAGTCATTACCAGGCATTAATCCATGCAGTCAGAGGAGGGTCAAGGCCGGCCGCATCGCTCACCTAGAGGCGTGGCACAAATTAAAATAATCTACACACTGGCCGCTCTGTCAGGCTTTTTCTGATGCATTCACCTCCGTTGGACCGTAATTAAAGATGGCCCATTGCTAGGTGGCGGGGCGCCGGGGTGACAATCCACTGCGTTGTCTCTTTAATATACAACACTTAGCCCAGAGGATGACACTAACCGCAATCTGTAGGAACTCATCTCACCTGCGAGCGTGGGAGGGTGGATGTGCTTTTTATTTTTTTCCCTCCTTCCCTAGATATGCCGGGACATAAATCAAACGCACAACATGCAATTTTCTAATAACGCGGCACCATCAGAAATGTGATTTAGCAGTAAATATAATTTGGTCTGGGTGTGAGACATATCAAGTGAATGTATTATCTTTGCAGTAACGCTGTGCTTAGAGAATGAAATATCACGGATACGTGCTTTAACAGGTGATCTTTGGATAACATTGAATACTGGAGACCGGTATAATATCTCCACATAAAATTCAACATTTAGATGCTGTGATAAATTATGTTGAACAGATGATGTCAGGAATTCAACAATTTGCCCTGAAAATATACGTTAACCAACAAATCAAACCTACAAATCAGATGAAAGAATGGAGTTGATCATGATAGCTGCCTCTCACGCTCATCTAAATCTTTTTTTATTCTCGTTTTAAAAGCTGAAAAACTCAGCACAGCAAAATGGTGTTATGATCCGTGCTTCCTTCACCGCCTCTGGTTGGCTGCAGCAACACATCAGAGTGTGGGAGCGGCTGAGCCTCCGAGAGCCCACCTTGTTGTCAAGGACATTTACGTTTCCAGTTTAAAGTTTGGAGAAGAAATTCGGCTTGATTCCATAATTCATGGGTGACATTTTCATTGTACTTAAACTTTAGGGTAAAAATTGGAAATGTGAGATTTAATTTCCTGTAATGTTTAAATTACTTTTTGCTTGGCCGGCATCCAAACATGGGGAAGCGCCGAGGGGCAGAGAAGACATGTTTAAGCAGAGGTTGCACTCACTGCCAGCGGAGAAGTGGAGAGAATCTATAATAATGAAAAATGCATTTATCTTCGGTTGCCGTTCCCCCTTTCCTCCCTCCTTCGAGAAACGTTGCAGTGAAAACGCAAGTGTGTTTGTGAGGCAAAATAAGGTATGTGTCACATTCAACATGCACCGGCGGAGTGGAAAAATAACCACGTCAGAATCAAAAAAGCTCAAGTGTGGCGAGTTGGAACTTATCCTGAATGATGTGGAAAGTCAAACTGCGAGCATCAAGAAGGGCGCTTGATTGTGATTGACAAGCATCGGTTGCATCTCACTCCCACGCATGATTATGCCGTCTTCATCTATCCTCCAGTAGCTCTCTCACCTTCAGCTCGGTTTGGTTAAAGTGAAGAGGCGTGCAGGCGCTCATGTGATTTTTATCAAGTCATTCTCACCAAGTTAACTTCTCTCCTTCCCACTTAAAATATTTCATCCTATTGAACTTATTACTGGTCAGGAAGCAAAAGGGCCTACAGGGTAAGGTGTGAACTCCCATGGCAGCGAGTCAGAAATACTCACACACACGCAGACTCCGATAGGAGGCGGATGTCAAACGCATATGTGCAACAAAAATCTGGAAATATTCTCTTTTAGTATACGACCGTCCTCTGAAAGTATTCCTCTGGATTAATTTCTGTGAAACCAGCAGTGGGGATGAATGTTTTATACGCCAGTGTGGAGTAAACACTGTCAGCAAACTTAAGGAATATGGCAATCATGTTGAACATTTCCCAGCAGGCACTGCTGTCACTGTGACATTTATTTTATATATTAACTTTTTTTTTTTACCTTTTCACATTAGATCAGTGATGATTTAAACCAGCAAATTAAACACAAGCAGCAACATACATCTCTTCATAAATCACTCATGCCCATTTACACCTCCTCCAGGTTTTATAGCATATATATTGCAGTCTCCCCATTAAACACAGTTTAGATTTTAATTATAATTGATCTGTAAACATTATGTATTTATTTATTTGGTTTTATATACTGGTTGCTCAGCAAACACAATTCTCCCATCTTTCTTCCCATTTCCCTCCCCAGTAAGGTAATGGAGAATTACAGAGATTAGTGATATGCATATAAAAGACTGTCAATCATTTAAAATTAATTCTGTAAAGCGTCTGATGATGTGATTGTTAGATTGCTGATTCTCAGAGATGAGCCGTCATTAGGCAACAGACAGAAATGTTAATATGAAGCGAGTTCTCATTTTGCTGTTGTTGGAAACAAAATATAGATTGTTTGGTTATTTCCCACACTTTTTGTCGCCTTTTTGGAAAGAATGTAGAATTTTTAATTTGAGAAGACATCTTACTGCATTGATCATTCTTTGTGTGGGCTCATGTGTGTCTCTGGGGGTGTATGTCAGTGCTCGCGTGGGTGTCTGTGTATATCCCCCTGCCTATTTCCGGACGTGTGCCTGTTTGTACCCCTGTGCGCGTCCTGGTCTTGTCATCAGGCTGGCCGGTAGGATTCCTGATATCGCTGAAACCTGCCAGCCTGTTAATTAGAGCAGGCATCCAGCCGCCCCGGCTTCATTTGACTATCAGCCACCAAGCCACTTACTCCATAATTTCCTGCCCGAATTGGAGGGCTTTACTATCGCTAACCGAGGCAGATCGGAAGTTTCCCTTTATCTGCTACATAAAGCCTGTAAGCTGCACCTGAACCAAACGGGACCAGCAGCAGAATGCATATACATTATGATTACAAGCTGACGGTGTGAAGGTGAGACCCAGCAGAGGTTCAAACCCTCTGCAAGCAAAAGATAGGATTGTTTTTCTGTAGTTATCGTGGTTTAAAAAAAAAAAAAAAAAGCGAGAAGAGCTCATAAGGTCTTTTTTTCCTGCCCCTACTCTGTGTATTTGTCCCTGCATGTGTGTATATTTCGTAATGGTGATTAAACATTTTTGCGCCCTTGTCTGATTGTGTGTACTTGGTGTCTTCCACTTTGTAACACTGCCTTTTAACTTTTTATGGTTTTCTCTTCATTAATTGAAAACATGACGGGGTGCTCTCGGCGCCTGATGGATGGAGCAGGAGAATTGAGAAAGCCATTAGCTTTACTGGAATCACAGCCTGTCAAGCAGTCAATACACACTGCTTTATGTGTCTGCAAGCAAAGATGGAACAATTATCCCTTTTATTAGGCAGCTGTGGCGCGCACGTGCACGCGCGCACACACACTACACACACACACACACACGAGTATCGCAGGGAAAAGGAGGGCAGCAATAACGAACAGCTAAAATCAGTCATTCATTACTGTCAAGTACACCTGACTCTGAGCTTATTAAAAACAGGCTTAATAGGACGAAGGAGATCGAAAAACTTAATTAGTAAACAATTGTGATTAGTAACCTTTGAAATGAATAGACATTCTCTGACATTGACTTTTGGAACAGTGTTATCATATTGTATGTGCAATTAAAACAAGAAAAACACAGACAGGCTGCATTTGATTTGCATAATACAAGTGTGCATCTGGTGACTTCCAAAGACATCCCTGCTTCTACCTTGGGCTTCAGCACCCCTGTCTTTAGTTTGCATATTCTTCCTATTTGTACCAGGGATTTCCAGATATGCTGTCCTGTCCTCCCTTCAGTCCAAGTCAGATTAGGTTAAGTAGTAAATAACTGGACAATAACAACAATGGCCTGACTCCCGAGTGTCATGACTCAAAGGGACTTAGTACTTTTATAACTGATCACATGTACGGTATTCACCATTGTTAATGTTTATAACGTATTGTTCTCTGTGAACATGTGTTTATATAATTCCATTACAAAATACAAACAACGGCACCCACTCGTGGCCCGACATGAAATATACATCTTTTTCAGCATTTCTGCTTTTTCAGTGTAAACGGAAATCTTTTTCAAAACGTTGCAGTGTAAACACAACGTTTCAGAAAGGAATAGGCAATGCATTTTCACTTGGAAACTTGGCATGTAGATTCTTCTCCCTATGTAATATGGGACTGGCTCCACCCCTCACGACCTTAAGTTGGTTGAAGTGGAAGAGTAGACAGATGGATGGAAGTTCCTACTGTAAATCTATACTTGATCAATCAGTTTTTTTTGTGTTGGCTTTTCATATCTAGTTTTGTCTGGATCTCAATCACAAAGCTGTTCACACTTTTTATTGTGTCTTTAATGAGTGTTAATACATGATAAACACATGCAAACACATGATGATCGGGGATCCATGAATAGCTCTGATATCCGAATAGCTTCCCAGAGTGTCCCTGGCCTCCCAGCCCCTTGTGGGGGTCATGGCCCTTACTCAGTGGTGCTGAGCAGCAGGAGGTCACAAGTTCACAGCCCAGGGGCTGGTTTAGTAATAGTAGGGCACTGTAGGCTCACTGTAAGAGAACAGCTGCAATCAATACAACAGGTACAGGAACAGCAGCGAAAGCAACGGAGAGAGGAAGTCTCAGGAGGTTCAGTATAATCAGAATCTACACACAGTAGAAAACAAATATATTCATTGTATAGAGAAACAAAGACAAGAGCTTTGGCGATACTGGTGATTGCATTTAAACCAACAAATTATTATTATTATTATTAGTAGTAGTAGTAGTAGTAGTAGTAGTATAAACAACAATAATTGTCTTACATTGAATTAAGCAAATTCACCAGTAGACCTGCCATAATGTTATCAAATAACTTTATCTTAAAATCCATATAAGAGGGGCTTCCAACTCTCAGACATCCAGAGTGAAACTTTGTAAACTCTCAGATCACATGTAGAGCATGTATTTTCACATGATGTAGCAAATTTCCATAGACAACTTGAGTATATTTGCATTATAAACTAGTTAACTATTGGGGTCCACACGTGGGTGAAAATATTATCACTTTGGTTAAGTGGGCTGGTCCTTATAGATACTGTTGGTCTGCAACTGTCATACCTGTTGTCATGTATGGTATTGCACAATAGTATATTTTATGATTTGACTTCATTATATTGACTTTATAGTCTTGTCTACAAATGTGTTTTGATCAAATACATAGTGGTTTCAGCTTTCAAAGCCTATTTATTCCTTAGTTTAAGTGAGGATGATTCATGAATCACACCGTGATTTTAAGAAATGCAAATACAACTTGGAAAAATCAGAAAGCCTGAGAAAAACGCGTAAAGCAAAACTGAGAGAAAAAAAGAGCGTGTACTGTCTTCTACCACCTCTTTGCAATTTCTATATAAGCAGTAGAGCACTTTACATAAGATTTATTACATCCAAGCAGATATATTATCTTCTGTGGGTGCCATTCATCACCCGGCCCATGAGACGCTGTGAATGATACCACCAAATTATGTAGATCAGCCGTGTCTGAGGGGACGATTCAATTTAGTAACCTTGGTAACCCCAGGTACTCCGAAACAACCACACTTCCCATCACACACCCAGTTCTGGCCCATAGAATAGAATAGAATAGAAATACAGTACTTTATTAATCCCAGGGGGAAATTCCGTTAATCATTGTGCCCCGATTTTAAATATAGCTGAGTCACTGTAATATACCAGTCTACAGCAAACTGTGAAATTTTAAAGTAACCCTAGAATGTTTCTGGAAATTAAAAAGCTGTAATCAAATCAAAATCACTGTATATTGATGGAATGCCAGCACTTTACTGTAAATAGAAAAAATACAGAAATATACTGTATTTCACTAATACAGTACAAATACTGTAGAATAACGGTAATGTGCTGGCGTCTCTGCTGCCAGCACTTTGCCGTTAATTTACAGAGAAATTCTTTACAGTGTCGTTCTGCTCCACTCATCACCCACCTGATATGTGTTACTACTGTAGAGTCATCAGAAACCTTCTGGAGATGTGCAGCAGCTGAAGTCCGTGGTGAAGAGGGTGAGGAGAAAGGGAGAGAGGATGGTCCCTGGGGTCCTGGGGGGCCCCAGTGTTGCATCAGTTAACATGACCAATTGGACTGCAACATGCCATGAAACCACATGAAAATAGGTTGAATCTTCCAAGAAAGGGATGCTGACAAAAAGCTGCAACTTTTCAGCACTCAACTGATTCAGTAGTTTATTGTATTTATTTAGAAATCGTTGACTGGTCTGAAGACAAATGTTTGATTTTGTTATCTGGTAAGAGGGAGGTTGTATGTTAGTTATCTTAAGTCAAGTGTATGTTCTTGATAATGGAACTTATCTGAATATCGAGTAAAACTCTGGTATTTTTTCTGGATATTTTTAATATCTTAGCTTTGTAGTTTTCTTGAAAACTGAATTTTAATACAAGCTATAGATTACCTATTACACCCTGAGCTGTTGTTATTGTTATAATACAAAAAGCACTGTGGCTGATGTGCATACTGTATATAACCCTATTTGAGTCATTATCTACTTAACCTCTAACTTTGAGCCACTTGCTCTTTGGTGCTAGCTGTTTTTCTTCCATGAATAAAACCAGTAAGAGCAGGAATGTTTGCAGAACATTCTTCCTGCACATCATTGATCCAAACTGCCCACATACTAAAACACCAGCAGCTAACAAATCACGACCCCCCCCCCCCCCCCCCCCCCACCCCCCGCCCCTGATCCAAAACACACAATATCTGTCTTATATTTGTTTTTATTGACCTAGATATTACAGAGCAGTTTCTTCTGCTGCTGTTCACAGCAAGCACAAATACTTAGTGTAAGAATAATACAGCTTGCCCTCAGCTCAGGTTGCTGTATCACAATTACCAAACATCTCTGAGAGTCTTGAGAAAACAGCCCCCCCCCCCCCCCCCACTGCCATTTACCCAGCACAGGGCTGACTCAATTATGATGCAAAAGGGTGTTTTTGAAAAGCCTGGCTCATTTCTAATTAAGCCACACACTCATACCTATTTGTAGCTCATGTCCTGACATAATGCAAATGCTATGTAAATTAACTGCACTGATCTCCCTCTAGCGCCGCACTCGGAGCTCCTCGGAGACAAGCGGGCCATTTAGTCATACTTTATACCAGTTTAGTCTCTCATTGGCTGAAACACAGGAAAGGACGGATATGCTGGCGATTGTGTTAGTTAACAAACAGCACACTCATTTACGCAATTGTTTTCCATCCCCTTCCTTTTTCTGTGTGCTCGCCAACTTATTGATCCAGGTTGGCATTAGCTGCCTCAGTGGTCGTGGTAATTCACCAATTCAACCCACCATACTGCAGCCTGCAGCCTGCAGCCTGCAAACAGCCACTACCCCCCCCCCCCCTCCTCTGTACTGCTGGCCCCCAGCTGGGGCAGTTTAGACAGCCCATTAACACGCTCACTCTGCCGTCACTAAACAACCACACGGTGGCTGGTTAGGCAGCTGACTGACCGTGTGTGAGGGGTTATGGCCCTAACTGTGGCTCTAACACTTCATTTAGCACCCCGAAGGATTACACACTGATTTCTCAGGCTTCAGAAGGCCTCTACATGAGTATATATATCCACTACTGGAGGTTGTTCTGTGGCAAACACATGTTTCTAACTGGATTGATTGTGTTTTTGATCTGTAGTAAATAGGAGGAAAACAGATCTTTTGAAATGATACTAGTACTAATATGATTTTCATGACTTAAGAAGATTAGAAAGAGGAAAGAGTTGAGTGGAGTTGTGTATATAAACTAAACCTTAAATAATTCCACTGTTGAATAAAATTATGAGAAAAAAGGAACTTTTCCATTATATTCTAATTTTTTTTAAAGATGCACCTGTTTGTTTTGCAACTAACTTGTACCATGTATAAAGTTTGGACAAAACAGATGTTTTAGTAGTAGTAGAGTTGTTATCTATAGTTTTGCATGAATTATGGAGTTTCTTCAGGACACATTTTATATGCTCAATGTAAATCCTTCTTCCAGAACAATGATATGATGCTATGAAATCCCAAAAACTATGATAGTATAGGGCATAAAAGCTATCATTTTAACAAAATGAACAGTTTATTTATAGTTTCTATCAGTCAAATATAATACCAGTTTAACTTTAAGCATGTGCTTGTGTTTGTGTTCTCTTTTACATGGATTTACAGGTGTATCTCAAAGCATTGAATTAAACGGAAAATGTATTTAAAACAGTGAAACTGAAATGTTTGTTTTAAATGTATTACAAACAAAATTAAGTATGTCAAGCCTGTTTGTTTTATTATTTAAAATGATATCTTATGTCATGAAAGAAATCAAAAAAACATTACATATGATAAAATGTATTTCCTTTTTTTATTGAGGTCATAATTATCACAATTCAAATTTAAGAAAAACTGAAAACTTTTTTGTTAATCTGTTATGGGTGTTAAAAAAAGCAAACAAAAAAACCTGAGAGAAACAATTCACTTTTCAATTAAATGTAAAGATTTGGAGAAGCACCTATACCTGCATCAGACGTGTTATACATCTCTATATGGATATTATTCTATCGTTATTGTTCATGTATCTGGTAATCCTGTATGAAGCACTTTGAATTACATTCAGTTGTATGAAATGTGTTGATTAAAGTGTGATTTATTGTCTAATTATCTAAATGCCTCTAAAAAGGCCTCATAGGCAACATCACAACAATAAGCTGAATTCTACAAAAATGTTGTATTATGTGCATAGTTACTGCAGGTTTTAAAAAAATAATAATGTTTAGTCTCAATGTAGAATCCCCTGGAAATGAGTTGAAATCTTTTTTTCTTCAAGTTATAATTTTCATTTTAAAATTGAACGATAATATGATTTGGAAAATACAGTCAGAATTTTGGCAATAACCTCAGAAAGACACATTTTTATCTTTTGATTGTAACTTTAATCTGATTCACAAAAATGTCACAATATCTTTTTGACGTATTTATTTGTATGATCCATATCATGTTTCTGTAGTAAAATATGTTATTGGGTTTTATGCCCATAGGGGGAATCCAAGAGGTTGCGCAGGTTTGGTTTTGACTATACAGTTGAAAATTGGGATTTCATCCCCAGAAAGTGCTTTCTTTTTCAGTTAGAATCACTTCTGATTGTATTTAATCTGGTTCTGAGCCACACGCTATTCCTCTGTGGCAGACTTTAGACAAACATCCACTGTATTTGAGATCATTTTAAATATTTGAACAGCCAGCGCCAGCTATTTCTAATTCCAACTTAGCAGCACAGCAAAAAAATAAAGAGCGAGAAATACAATAGTAGAAACGATTCCAGTTAATCTGTCCAGGTCTAGACTTTGCTCTCTCTTGACTCGTCTGTGCCAACAGTCATTTCTTTGTATCTTTGTCTGCTTTTTGTTCTTCCTCTCCATATCTCTGTGTCTATGCTGAGCCCATTAATTGTGCCCGAACAGTGCCACATGCCTCAATGAAAATAAATTGCTTTTAATTTAGGCTTCCCTTTTTGCCACGGCCGGCATCACTTAATTTCATTAGCTCTGAACCTGTAGAGCGCTTTTTCAAAAGCGTCATCTCATGGACGCACTTGAAAATGAAAAGAAGCCCCTTCTTTTTTCTCTCTCTCTCTCTCTCTCTCTCTCTCCCCCTCCCTTGCTTCCCTCTCTCCTCTCTCTGCGCTCCTCAATTAACAGAATCGTTTCCTTTCAACTAAAATGAATGTTATTGAAACCAATTAGCATGGACTGGAAAATCTCTCGTTAATGAGGGGAGTGTGGGTGAGTAAACAGGAATGAAAAGATGAAATTAGAGAAGAGGCTCTTCTTGTTGGCCTGGAATAATGACATGCTTAGTCGCCTAATTGTGTGGTGAAAAGCACCGCTGCGATAGTAACAGATTGCGGTGTTCATTAGGCAGCAATGGGCCACCTGCTGCTGGGGCGGCGAGCCCGCAGTCCCTGTACACGTGTTTATCCCAGGGGGCACTTTTTTTTGGACACCACGCTCACTATGAAAAGCAAATGAGCTTGCCAATATGCTGCAATGTTGTGTCCTTATTGCCAAGGCACAGAAGCATGATATGTCAAATCAAATGAAATGAATGAAACCCAATAGTGTGAAGCTGGAGGGTTTCCTCTCCATTTTTTGATGAGGTTTGGTGGGAAATGACCTATAAAAATACACGGGTTAGCAAAACTATGTAATTTCATTATAAAACCTAAAGATAAGTCTTCTATTCATGGTTTTTGTTGTCATATCTCATCACAGAGCTCTTTAGTGCTGCTTTTGAGGGCCAGTTTGTAAAGAGTGCGAGGGTTGAGAAAGGGATAATGGGCCTCTAATTGCAATGTGGATCAGGTTGGGTGAAAGGGGGGGGCTTCTAGCAGCATTTATCCCCCTCCATTAAATATTTAATGACTCGCCGGGAGAAACAAACTCTACACACATTCTGTAATTCATAACCCGGAGATAGTCTCAGACATGAGAACACAATGCATCCATATTTTTGTTTCTCCTCGCCTCTCTCTCTCTCTCTCTCTCTCTCTCTCTCTCACTCTCTCTCCCTCTCTCTCTCTCTCTCTCTCTCTCTCCCTCTCTCTCTCCCGGTATTCCTGGCTACACAGAAAAAAAAGGGGGGTCGCTTTTGAAGTGGCCGCTCCGAAGTATAACCTTAATTAATTCATAATTAATTCTTGCATTACGAATAAAATGGAAAGCACATATTCCTACGCTCAGTGGGGTCCTCTGTTGCTTTGAGGCAAAATGAAAATTGCGGAAAGAGATGTGATCCTTTGACGTCAGAAAATAACAAAAGTCATCAGATTTTTCTTTAAATTACTTTTGTGCCATTTCCCCCATTCAATTCCACGCAGCTGGTGTGTGCTGTGTGTTTGTGTCTACGTGTCCATTTTTATTTTTTTTGTTCTTATTTGGCTGAGGTGCCTTGCATGGCCATTGGTGTGTGAATGTGTGTGTGTGAATGGGTGAACGATGAAAAGCGCTATATAAGTGAAATCCATTTAACATTTTACAATTTATTGTCTTTTTTTGTCTTCGTCCAGCAGAACATGTACTCACATACAGAAGTACACCTAAGTTTAAAGGGAACTGAATGAAAACAAAATGGTACAATGGTACAATGGTTTTAGAGTCGTAAATGAATATAAGAGGAACAAATATACTGTACATATTGACAGAAATACATACAGAATCTATCTATCTATCTATCTATCTATCTATCTATCTATCTATCTATCTATCTATCTATCTATCTATCTATCTATCTATCTATCTATCTATCTATCTATCTATCTATCTATCTGTCTATCTGTCTGTCTGTCTGTCTGTCTGTCTGTTCCTGTAAAAAAGGGATTGTTTCCTTTCCACTGTCTCATATGCTTGTGCATGTGGAAATTTGGGGTTTCTCCCCATAGAAGTGCCTTGAAATGACTTGAAATGTATTCGGCACAATACAAATAGAACTAAATAGAATACCATAGGAAAATCCAAAACAATGATTGATTGTCATTTATCATGCCAAAGTGAAATCCAGGCATGTAGGAAATCTCAACAAAACATAGTTTGTCAGTATGTATTGTAAGTATGTGCCGCGTTGTTTGGAGTGATTTTATTGAGCATCACTCATCATATTTACCACGAGATGTCTGTACCATATCTTTTTGGTGACGCATGGCCCCACTACGTATAAATATGTACATATTCATGTGTGCGTCTACTTCATATCAGCATTGTCCAAGTGTCATCCACATGGTCCTCCAGTCCCTGACAGGACTCCAGCAGAATGTTAATCAGTCCCATTGTTGCATGTTGCACCATCTACAGCTGTTGGCTATAATTATCTTGCAGATAACTTAAAGGGTGTCAATTAAAATGCTGCTCTTTTCCACTGCCCTCATCTATCGTCCATGTACCCTTCCTGCCCCGCCTGCCACTTAGGGAGTGGAGGTGAAGATTCAGGGTGAGGACTGAGGTGGAAGATCGTGCCGGGGGGGTGTTGAGGTTGGCCTGTTCCAGGATGTTTTAGTCAAACTGATCTGTTGCATGTTGGAAATAAACACCCACTCAGTATATCTCACACTATTAAAGAAAAAAAGAACAAAAAAAGGGGGGGGGGGGGGGGGGGGTGGGGGCGGTGTGTTTAATGTGTTCACCCTGGTCACACAGGTTGAGCACGAAAGCTTCACAATCCATTCATGAATTTCTATTACAGCAGGGTTAGTTTCTCCCTGTGGACCCTTGCTTTTGGGGCTAGGGTTTTGGGTCTTCCTGCTAAAGAGGCTAAGCGTACCCTCAGTGGTTGGTTTGCCCCACCCCATTCACGTGCACCCACCCTAACCCCTTTCCACCCCCTTCAGGGAGTTCGACCTTTGAGCGCCACATTTTACTATCACACCCTCCAAGCTGTACAGCGTTGCAAGCTCTCGCAGAAATAATTGTCTTTGTTTGCAATAATTGGTGAGGCACATAAATAATCCAGGCAGGAACGTCCGATAAGCACTCTGCAAACTTAAATGTCTATTTCAAAGAGCACGGATACTAGTAGACCTGATGGTATATTGATGGAGCTGATTAAGCATAATTAATATTCCGGCGTAAGGCACATCAAGACGACAAAAATCAAAGCTGATTCTTTTCTGCACAGGTGCCTGCATCCCAGTTATGGACTTTGCTGTGGAAACACAAATGACTCTTTAAATTCTGTGCTTTAAGGCCCTCTGGGGAGTTACACAGACAGCATCTCTCACGCTCCCTGGAGCGCCTCGGTGCTTAATTGATTTACTCTGAGAACAAGGACACGCCCATACGTGGTATACCATAGCCACACGTAGATCACGCCACGTGTCAGCGGCGCGTGCTGCCATGGCTGTCCGCTCCTACGCTTCACACGTAAATGAGTCATCAGCTGTGACATGGCAGGACCAAGAAACCCAGCTGCTTTCACGCTTGAGAAATTAGTTGTTTTTTTTAGCTTTCAAATCACAAATATAATTTTCCAATATCATAAGTACAGTATAATATAGCAGGTATAGTGTTTGTCAGTTCAGCCTCTCTGAAGTTCAGCACCTAATATGTTTGTTCTTTGAGTCAAGACCACCAGATGATGTCCTCTGGGAAATTATCCTCACCCCTACAAAAAGCCTGGCTAAGGACAGCTTCCTGCATTTACTCCTTTTACTTGGTGCCATTAGAATGTGTCCCTTCTGTTTGGAAGAGACTCTGTCACTTTCTGGGGTTGAGGAAACAGAAGAGGAACCAGAGCGCTCATGATCTGACTTTGGCCCTCAACTAAAATGGGACTATTTCAGTATTTTATTTTTGATTAATTTGTTTATTGGTTTATTGATCATTTGTTATTGGAACATTTTCTTGATTTCTTGATGTTCTGATTTGTTTCCCAATCTAATGTTTTGGATTTCTTACTTTGGGCTTTTCTATTGTTTGTTGTTGATTGATTGATTGATTGTATTGTTTCTTTGTTCAAGTGTCATTCTTTTAGTTAAGTGGAAGATGTCATTGATTTCCACAATGAAGCTTTCAGTGTGTATAGACTTCATCACTATCTGGGGTTAAGGAAACCTCAGAAGAGGAAGAAGAGGTCTGAGCCACTGGAAGAACTTCAACTGACTGAAATAGGACCATGACATTGTTTTTATTTCTTCATGTCTTTGATCATCCATTAGTGTCTGACTTGGTATTTAGTTTTAAGGATTTGTTGAATTGTTTTGTTCTTCTATTCTTCTTTTTTTCAGATTTCTTGATTTACTGATTGCTTTATTTGTATAATGCATGAAAAGAAACTCATGCTTGTGATGTTGATGTGCTTCAATTTTTGGGCCATGGGGTCTTCAGAACTATTGTACTATTTAGCGTACACTTCTATAAATCAAATATTTTAAAAGTTCATAAAAAGCACATGTATCACTTATTATGACCTTGTTAGGCACATTTAAACCTAAACTGATGTCTTTTTTTTCCAATCATACTGTGCAATATTATTTAACTACATGGCTCAGCTTGGCTTGTATTTTTTAATTTATTTTTTTATTACAAAGTAGGCTGTGTTGATGATGATGATGATGATGATGATGATGAGATTCATTAAGATCACAAACAAACTTTTTCACTGCATACTTGTCCATGGCCATTTGAACCAGGATTCACTCGTTCACTTGCTTTTTCCATCAAACAGATGACCACAGTTGAAACTCCCCCAAGTGTAAACTGATATTTCTTCCCTGGACTTTTTAATGCGTCAAGAAAAACATCAACATATCTCATAGAATACCATATGAATTAAGTAGATATGAATATGTACAACGAATATTTGAATATTTACATGGCAAATGGTTAATAAATATATACGCATTGAAGGGCTTGACAGTGAAAACTATTTACAAGGAAGCCAAAATGTATATCCAAAACCACCCAATGACTAGACTGTGAAGAAAGAGCCATTGTGTGGCAGTTGGAAAGCAGGAAGAAGCATGTCACTAGCAAGACACATGGGGGATCAGGAGGAGCCAATAGGTATTGATGAATGAATGAATAAGAAGTTATTGAGGAACTCATTGATCGGAAGCCAATTCAGGATTAACAGATGCCAATAGGTTGTCTTGGTTCTTGAATAGTGGATTAGGGTCAGAGGAGATGGAAGCTCTTTTTTCACCACTTCCCCGTTTCACTGTTTTTTGTTTTTTTTTTGTCTATTTATGGGTGCCGCCCAACCTAAAAGAAGCCTCACTGACAGACTATTGTGCGTTACTATTGAGAATAAGTGTAGTTATGTCTCTGTTATTTGTCATGAATGGATGGTTACGTGGATACGCTTGATATTTTCAACAAAAGTATGACGTCAACCTTCAACACTGGGTGTGCAGGCACTAAAGTTTCAGAATATCTCACAGTTTTTAAACTTTCACTTCCTCTTGTGATTCGATAATGTTACTCTTTCTTCCTGGTTTTCTAATCCGACCTTTCCTGTTTGGCTTGGGGTTTCCTCCAGTCAGAGTGAGCGGAGGGGGAAACTGGACGCTGTTGTACTGGATTTCATTGGAAGGAAGTTTGTCTCTATAGACGCTTTCAATGACCCCAGGAAAACAATTATTGTCTCCTTTCAGCTCCTCGGCCCTCGTTACCTTCCTGACTGCGGCCAATGAATAATTGTTGTTACGCGGTTATCATGTCATCTTGATCTCCAGAGCTGTGACTTTTTGAGACGGTACACCCTCAGGATGACGTGTCAATGCAAGAACAGACATGCTTTCATTTCACTGATGAATCGTTTTGGTCATTTTCAATGCAAGGACACAATATATGCAAAGATTTCAGTCTCGGACAAACGATCACATAAATCATGACCCAAAGTGAGTGTTAGCGTCAGCCGTTTGTACATTTTGCATGCATAAAAAGACTCTGTGATTTCAGATGAATTGGTTTTGATGTCGCACCACTTTGTCTCGTCTGCCCTTTGCTTTTATTTTTCCATATTCAAACTCACAATATGAGTCTAAAATACATATTATTGAATTAGGCTGCACTGGGGAAGTGTTTTCCCCCGTCTGATAACATGCCGCCTGAATGTTTGAGGGTCCACTGCTCTTTATCGCAGATGTTTTACCTCCACTTGCTGAGCCATAATCCACTCCAAATACACTTTGACTCTGCTTCAGCCGCAAACACAATTTAGAGAACTAACATTGTGATTAATGCATGCTAACTACATAATAGAACTTAGAAATGTAATTAACAGGAACTTCCTGCACCTAATTGGTAGAGCTCTGTTATTCATTAGATTTCACTGAGGACAAAATATGAGATATTAGATGCATATTAGAGGCATTACTTTTTGATGTTAGGAACACAGCTTAAAGAGAAGCATTTATTATTTATTGTCTCTTTTGTTTTTGCTCGGGACTGCAGCGAGGAGCTGCAGCGGTTCTCTCTAACATGAGCCTTCAAAACGGTTTAAAGTGAGGGTGATGTGCCTTACTCAAAGATTGCGTGATTGATTCACGGACTGTATTCTATTTATTCTTTCACTTTTAGTATCACACAAACAGAACAGATGTAGCAACTGTGTGGCAAGATAAGATGATATAAGACTTTATCAATCCCAATTTTTTCATGCCTCCATGTGAGAAAGTGAAATAGTGAAGATGTGCGAATGTGAACCGAGCTGTGTTGCATTTTACTATTTATTATAATTCTTCAGTATTTTGTTGATTTGTCTATTAACTCACAGTATATTTAAACCGTTTGCATTCATTACATTTAGTCCACAAATGTTGTCTTATTTCTGTTCCATCATTTTGGTTCAAAGCCTTCTCTTCTTCGCGATCAGATTGAGATTGTACTGTAAAATGAGTGTGTGCATGTGTGTGTGAGCGAGGGACTTAGTCGTATGAAGACAGATTGACCATATACAAGAGGAAGAAACAAGAAAAACAACCAGAACAACCCAAACATAGGTGACAGAAGGACTCCAGCTTTCAGGTCACTCCGGTCAACACGACGAGGCACTCCTCTGGTGTTTCATTCTGTCACCACCTACTAATATTACAACACAGATCCTCTATAAAGTCGCCCTCGCACTGTGGGGAAAGTATCTGACCACCTGTTCCCAAGTATATGTGAAATTTAAAAGGTTAGTGGGATGCTTTGTAATATACAGTAGCGTATAATGTGTAAACTTTTTCCTTGACGACACTTGCTTCCGAAGAAACTTGCACTGACTGAGCAATTGAAATAAGTTGACTTCATTTATATGCCTTGAGTTTGTTTAGTTTTTTTTCCCTCTTCTTCACAAAAGATGCAAATAGAATAAAACACACAGAGGTTTTGAGTCTTAAGCGGGCAATGAAACGGCAAATGCTCATCTCCATTTTTTTTTTTTTTTTTTTTAAACAAGCGATCCTCTATCTGATGGCACAAGGTCATAACACACATGCTGTCTCACTTCCTACAATCTTTTGTCACCTGCTGCAACACGACAGTGGCATGATGGGAAATGGGCTATAATCAGACTAACAAGGCACCGCAGTCCGCTAATCAGATCAGGAAGCTGGGTGTGTGTGTCTGAAGGAGAGTAAAACATGTGTGTTTGTGTTTATAAGCGAGGTGGGGCTGGCATGTCGAGTCGGTGGACCACTAATGGCAGTCATGCTTGTGGAGGCGGCGGCCTCCTGAGGACTTTTAGGCCTCACTTGGACGAGGCGAGGGGTCCTTTCCGCGTCCGTGTGTGCCGTCGGCGGAGCGTGAGTCAGCTGGCCGTAATGGAGGGTAAATATTTAGGTCCAGGAAAGGAAACATGCATTTCCCCTCCCGGGCCGGAGAACAATAATTCCCTCCTTCTCCGGCTCTCAATGTCTGTGTCTGAGAATAGCAGTAATTATCACACTTCCCTGCATTCATCGGAGGCCCTCATTGTCCCAAACAGCAAGCCTGCTAAAGAGAAAAGTTTGGGAACTCTTGTCTACTCTTGTCAGCTTAGTAATTTTCCCTGATTTATATTGCTTTCAACTACTAATTTCTTCATCTACAGTTGCGATGTGAAAGTACTACCTTAGTAACATGAGTTAAGTTCCCCCACAAAGCAGCTGTCCTGTACTTTGTAGCTGCTGATCTAATAAGAATTCTTTGTACATTTTGATGTAGTTTTACAGAATTCACACAAATTTTCAGCAAAAACCATATTTATCTTGCTTTGTAGCTAATGAACTATAATAGTGCAGTCAAAATGTATTTTTATAAAACTTATGTAATTCCACTCATACTTGTTAAACCATACTTTAAAACTTTCACAAGTTGCAGCTGGACCCTTCCACAGTTTAATTTGAGCTGTAGTTTTGTAGCCAATAAATGTATTAATTTTTAATGGAAAAATGTCCTGCTTTATAACTACATGTATTATCAAAACATTTGATATTATATTATTTATCATTTACTTTAGAAATATACAGTACTTTGAACACTTTCTACAGGAAAAGTTAATCTAATGATGGAACTAAATGTGACTAAAAAGTAACTGGTTATTTTTTTAATAAATGTATTTTGTGGGTTGTTTTTTTTTTTAACAACAGTTACTGTTGTTGCAACAGTTGAACTGTTGCAACTGTTGAACCTTTATTTAAAAAAAAAAAAGTGTTTGTGCAAGTTTTATGGCTCGTTCGTAAAGCCACTTGAGCCATTTTTAGTTGTTTAGACCAGGAGTCTATAACCTCCAGCATGGATGCCACACTTGGCACACCCAGGCATATTTAATGGAATGTAGACAAAGACCCTCTCAAGAGACATAGAATCTTTTGTCATCAACCATGCAGGTGGATCACATTTGCACTTGTGGGTTTTGGCTGGGATTTCCTGCCACAGCTGTTTGTCACAAAGCCCACCATGTGAAAGAAATGTGGTGAATTCAGTGAGTATTGATTATTTTAATCATGTGAGGACTTGACCACTAGAAATTAATCCTATTTTTGAGGTATCTACTCATATATGTTTGTGTTTGTTGTCTGTTGTGTCTGTTGCATTGCCATGTTGGAAACTGAAAGTAACTTTCTCAGGTGTACTTTGAGTGTTGGATTAAATAATATTGTTTTTTATTTGCTTTTCTTTTGCATTATTTGGGTGATGTCTTGAAGTCCCAGCCCGAGTTATTTTGCCATTTTGACTTGCACTGTAGCGTAATTTGTTTTGTTTATTTCCTGCAGGTGATTATTTCACACTCATTGACAAGAGAATATAAATCTGACACGCCATATTGAAAAGGTAAATTCCTAGTTTAGACATTTTTAGAGTATGTTTGCCATTTACTATTTGGGTGACACATATCTTCAGTTGACAAACTCTAGATTTATCAAAGTGTCCCCTTTGTCATATTAGGTTTTGAGCTTGAAGTACCTTTGCTGGTTTGTTTGCTCTGCAACAATATCAAAAGATGATTATTTACCTGCAATTTCATGAAAACTTCTGGGAGCCATCACATAGAGTGGAAGAGCTACATGCGGCTCCAGAAGCTCAGACCCCTGCCTGAAATCTTTCAGTTAAGCCCAAGTAGTACGAAGTATCTAAACCCAGCTCTGCTTTACCCGTGTCCTTTTACTAGGTCCTCCTTGTTCCCCTGCTGGGAGGCGATCAAATAGCTGTGAATCATTGTGGGGCCATGTTATTTTTGACTGTCAAATATTTGGTTCTACTCTGTTTTTTGAAAACGTTTAGTAGGAAGGTGATAGAAAATCATCCACGCACTCACATGTCTGTACTTTTTTCTTCTTCTCTACAGTTGCATCACATGCACTATCTTTCTCATGTAATATTATCATTTTCATAATACAAAATCAATATCATGTGCAAACAAAGAGTAAAAAAGTTGTAAAGACAGAAAAAGTATTCAGTTTTGAATAACTAACACTCCTTCTCCCAGCCGCCCCGCCAACAATCAGCGCATTGACTGGGAAGCCAATACCACTCAGCCGGCCGACTAAGCACAGAGTTTAGCGATCAGCCCATAAATGAGCAGAATTATGGCTGGTTTTTCTGTGACTGCACCAATCAACACAAGCTGATAGGAGACCAGGACATACTGCAGGACCGTGACAGAATCAAAGTACGAGCACACGGCCTGCTTATGAGCTGCTGTCACTCAAATACACACACACACACACACACACGCACACACACACACGCACACACACACACAAATATGCACTTACACATTAGTGTCTAACTGATACTTGATTCTGACAAGCTGATAAATCAAAATTATGAAGATATACTGTCTCTTTGTGTACACGCACACACACACACACGCACACACACTGTCGCTAGGAAAATATCATCTTATTTACAATAACCTGACACTCCACTGTGGTGAAAATGGTATTAGATTCTTGATGACAAATAAAGAAAGTGAGGACGAGAGGTGGAGAATGACAGGAATCTTTGGATGGGGGGGGGGGGGGGGGTTCTCGGGAAGCTGCATTTTTTAGTATGCATGTTGATTCTGTTATGCTGAAATGCAATAACAGACACGTAGGTCCGCTCCGTGGGAGAAAAGACCCTTGCAAGTCTCTCTGACTACCTTCTATTTATCATCCGTACATAGACTGTCGCTGGAAAGAATATATTGCTTTAAAAAGTCGCTGCCATAATAGCATTGATCTAATTTCCATACATTTTCATCGGGAATTTGATATTTTCTTCATCAGAGAACAACATAAACTATTTAAAAAGGATGCTGGTGTGGCAAACTTTTTCTCCCGTCCCTAAATCTGTTTTGGGATATTCCCTGGTGATGGATACTGCCGGAGTCAGCGTAGGAGGGAAACAGATATTGGGCAGTTAAGAGTGGCACGCACACACACACACACACACACACACACACACACACACATGCGCACACGCACACAAGGCTTCATCACAACTTCCATGACCCCCAATGTTTCATTCATAAATCATTTACACTCACTGTCAAGTCGAAGTCTTGTCAAAGAGGAAACTGTTTATTTATTAAATGGTACTGATTTGTCTCTCAAGAGCTGAACTCATCTGTTCGACCTACTTAATGTGCTGTTTTGTCACAAGTTCACACTCAGTACCTGGAACACATACCCACACACTGCAGAAGGCCATAACACTATAATACTAATCACAAGACTCTGTCTTCTTAAGAGCTGCCTTGTAATAAAGAAATAAAAAGGTTTTGTTGAAGTGGATCCGCTGATACAGTATGTAAACAGGGGGCTCGTAGAAGGTTGCGTAGCTTTTCAACTAGATCACCTTTTCAGACTTAATGACAGAAATTTTAATGAATTCAAAGTCAAGCAAAACAATCATACAATCATAAGTAGCAATATATCAGTAATGCTGTGTTTAGCAGTCTGGCCTTGGAACAAAAAACTTCAGCTCGGGTGCCTGTCTGTGTAGAGTTTGCATGCTCTCCCTTTGCATGTGTGGATTTTCTCTGTCTTGTGGTGAACTGGCAATCTGATGGTGTACTTCCCAGCTTTTTGCCCATAGTCAGGTAGTATTGGCTTCAGTTTGCGACCCCAACAACAGATGTTGGAAGTTGATAGATCACAAGAAAAATAACCAAAATGATATCAGCTGAGACAAAAGTTGCATGTTGATCACAGTTTTCCTGTACACCTGAGGACTGAGTCACTTCTTTTATATCAGGCCTTAATACATTATTATTTGCATAGGCTTTCTATTAAACAATATATTTCATATTTATTTTATTAACTTTACCTTAATAAAGATTTGACTTTGTTTATCCTCCTCTTCATGTCCCTTCTTAATCACTTTGTTTGAATATATTTATTTTATTTCTTAAATGTTTCTTTATTAATTTAGATTTGGTGGGGGGAAATTTATAGATATAGCTTCACTTTACAACAATCAACATACTTGTGTTCTTTCAGTCCTTATAGAAATAATAAAATCTGCAACATTTGCCTGCAGGCCAGTGTCAAACTGTTCAATTTATTTTATTAAAAAAAAAAAACTAATGAAGTGCAGTAAATGAAAAGGCGACCAGCAAACACGAGACATTCAACTAACAACAAACAGTAACAGATAAGAAGAGATACTATACATTTTATCGTTGTTACTTACCGTAGGTCATATAGAGACTTGCCATAATGATGCAAATGCTTTTACTGACCCAGATATCATATCACATCCTGAAAAAGTTTTTATACTCGTTAGTTTAAAAAACTTCACCATATCATTTTCTGTAAGTGATCAATTAAACTCGAAGCCCAGCCTGTATCCTCCTGTCCAACCATCACCCATCATCACGACTGCTTACAGTACACCCACTAGCTACTATGAATATCCATTATACTTGTCTGTAGTTATAGTTTGTTAATCTAATATCAAGCTGGTGGGTGTGCTGCCTCTCAAGTTTATTGATCGTAAACTCCTTGAAACTGAACTTTACCCCCGAGTCTGATTTTTGGTTCAACCATGTGTGTGACAATAATAAGACAAGCTGTTCTTCATAGACTGAACGAGGTGGAATATGTTTGCAAGTTTAATGTACAGCTGGTTACCATTGGACTGAAATGTTGCCATTTTCTGTTGAACTATTCAGTTATTTTCACAAAGATGATAAACATTTTAGCTGACAGGATAAAATGTTCAGTTTTCCTGTGGATGGCTCCTTGATCCAGCTTCCAGGAGGTTCTGCTGCGTTACACTAATACTTCTCTTTTTTCATCTAATGACGGAATATAGTCATATAGTCATTATTCACATGCCTGTAAGAGGTCACTCATCCATGATTATCGGAAGTTATTATAGCAATTGCAACAAACAAGAGGATTGTTTGTGATGAGGATCGTCTCCTCTTTCATGTGGAAGCGGCGTGTGCATATAATTCCTGGATGTTGTATCTGATGAATGTTGATTGGCTATAATAAGCCTACATTGATGTTCTTAAAAGACAGTTGCCTTCGGTGTGACTGTTTAGATGTTGATGGTAAAAAGGATGCAGCACAGTGGGAAGTAGGCGGAAAATAGTACAGCAGGCCTGTATCGCATCGCCATCAAAGACATCAGCACCGAAGAATGTCATTATCTCCCCACAAGCATCGATGTCCAGATGGACCTCAACCTGCTCCTACCACCACCATTTGTGTGTGCATCTGCTTGCACTGTATGGGCTTATGTATGCATCATAGTTGAGTAAACAAATTCAGCCCCAACTTTCCCATCATAGAGGTTTGTGGCACTTTTCCAGACAGGAGTGTTTGACAGAAGCGCTGAGCAAAGGTGAAGCAAATATGATGCACTGAGTTTGGCATCTTCACGCTTCATTGTCAGATTTAATGCAGACTTTCTTGGTTATCTATCCTGACATTTTAACCCTTGATGAGGCAGGCCTCCGCTTTACAGCTTCACATCCTCAGGCAGGACTCTGACATGGCACCATATTACAAAAGATGAGCAGGGTAACATATCAGAACTCTGCTCAACTCAATCATGCAAACTTTAGGCTGAAATATTGGGCAATATTTAGGTCAACTTTCAAACTTCCTTGAACAGGATAATATTGTATAGAAGATGGATGGGTGACTACGAGAGGGAGAAAAAGAGGGAGAGATCAATAAATATACTTATATTTGTTTAAACAAAATTATGTCCATTGGTACACGTTTTTTAAACTAACAATGTCTCCAAAACAAATGGAGGGTCTTTAAATAAAACCCTCCGACTAATGTGAAGCTTGGATCTTACGTTTGTTTATGGAGATACATTAATTCTTTCCTGCATATTTTGCACACATTCAGGCTCTTATCCATGCATCGAACAGTATTCTGAAACTTTCCGTCCTCAGCTGTTTTCCACATGGTACTTTGTTGTTGGACATCACTCAACGGTGACTTTTCTGGTGCAGTGGTACGATTGGTCTGCCACGAACTAAAAGTAATGCTTCCCATTTGCACCAAGAAATATTCCATGTTTGGAGTGTTAAAATAAAGCAAAAATTTAATTGAGCCCTTCAAACTTGAATCCATGAATTGTTCTGAAGAATCACAAGAAAGGAAACATACTGGGAAATACTGACCTGTTTCTCCTCTCCAGTCTATTGCTTTGCTATTTTTCTCTTGTACAATCATCTATCCTCCAGAGGTAAGTGGCACCTTCATGTTTCCTCACTGGTAGATATTTGGCAATAATTATCCTTCTTTCTTCTTCATTTTCAAACAGTTGACTGAAATGGAGGTGGCATAAGAATTCTATAAATTGTGTGTGCATGTGCGCGCACAAACATGTTCCCACTATTGAAAGGGTTTAATGCTTCATTTTTCAACAACCTGAATGAGGGATCTGTAAAGGTTGTCATAGTTTCCCACTAAAAGAATAAAAGACAGCTCCAAAATGATGGTGATGGGAATGAAAAAAAAAAAAGGAACATAGTTCAGAACTCAGGCAGTGGATGATATATGAAACACTGTGTCCACAACTTGGGGCAACGTCGCTGGGTGAGATGAAAGTGGGAGAAGTAAGGGTGAGGAAGCAGGCAGGAAAGGTCTCACATAGAATCGGTGGGGGGGGGGGGGATTCAGGCAGCAGGTGAGCGTGTGCCACCAGGGGGATTCATCTGTCCTGGGTTCAGACAGGGCCTCATTAGTGAGCAGTGAATTACACTCCAGACACGTCTTTATGTAGACTAATCATATTACAGCTAGCGCGCTCAGCTTCACCTCGCGGGAGACAGAGGAAGGCAGTGAGGTGGACGGGGGGACTGGGGGATGGGGGGGGGGGGGGATCCGAAGTTTACAATCTGATTTGTCCGGGAGATCTCAATGTAATCTAGCACCTCCGACTGACACCATTTTATCTATCTGTCCATCTATCTGGATGCGTGTGTCACATGACTCCTCCCCTGCTCGCCATCCTGTGCTGTATCCCTCGCGGCCTCGCCGCCATCCACCCACCCTGCAAACTCGTCCTGGTCTCTATTGCTTGTTTTCCCCACTCTTCCCCCACCCCCCTCCACCTATATCTTTCTCCCACCTCTCTCACCCACCCACATTCTCCCCTCCAAGCCAGTGCATCCCTGCCCCCACATTGTCAGTTCTGACAAGCTGCTTTAATGGGCGATGTGGCGCGTGCCTCTGACCACTGAGCACAGTCATTAACCTTCACTGGCATAATTGAATTCAAGGTTGATTGCTCGTGACCCTCCCCCCTGCCGAGGTCCCTCTCAATGTACATATTCATTACAGGGCCCCGGCTCTAAATGGATTGCACAGGGAAAGCTGTAGCAATCATCCAGGACGCTCAGAGGGGGCAGCGGCATGCTGCTTCGGGGGCCATGAGGGGACCGAGGACGGAGCCATGGGAGGAGGGAAAAAGAGGAGGGGCTCTAATTGCATGCTAGAGGAAGAGGATCAGATTATGAAAAGAGTAAGAGAATGAAGATGGATCCCTGTGACACTGTCAAATTAAGGGCAAGCCTTGTAACACGGTGAAACACTGAAATGTACAGTGGCGTCCGCTACACCGGAGGAAGAGGAGCGATTGGGGGTGGAGATGGAGGGGAGGGATTGGGGGTGGAGATGGAGGGGGGGGATTGGGGGTGGGGGTGGCGTGGAGTGGGGGGGTTGGAGAGAGGCTATTGAGGCTAAGAGAGAATTGAATGTAGAAGAATGAAGTAATAGAGACACACACACACACACACACGCACACACACACCCACACACACACACACACACACACACACACACACACACACACACACACACACACACACAGAGACGCTCAGACTGGTTTCTGTGTGAAGGAGAGCATATATCACATCGCCCCAGTGCCACCATTACCCCCCCCTCCCACTAACCCCACCCCCACCACAGCCACCCCAAGCACCTCAGCAGGTCTCTAACTCTCCCCTCTCTAATAGCTGTCAGATTACTATCAGCCAAACAAGACATCTAGCCTCCCCCTCCTCCCCTCGCTCCCCTCACTCCCTCCATTCTTCCTCTGCCATCTTCCATATTACCGTCCAGTCCTCCTCTTCCTCCACTTCGCTTCTCGAACCCCATCCACCACCACAACCTCCTGCTTCTTCTCCTGTGTTCCTGCAACCTGTGGTAGTTGTGCCCAGTGGCACCGCCATTGACACCCCCCGGGTGTCCCGAGCACCCGGCCGGCGGGAGGGGGGGGGGGGGGGGTACAGAAACAGATGTAAGCAGCATAGCAGGACATTATGGTGACGGCGCACCAGACAGAGACAAAAACAAACAACCCTTTAAGATATATAGTTTTTTCATACCTTCGAAAAAATTGTATGCATAGTGTGTACAGGATTCCGGCTGGCGGTGCCACTGGTTGTATCCATCACCTCAGCTCAACTCCAAAGGAGCTGAACCTCAGTTCTCAGAGGACAAAGGATTTAGTGATCTGAAAGAAAACAAACATAAGAACACTATACAAATATGTACAGGGTTGACTTAAGCTATTATTATGATCTATGTATTTATTGGCCATTTAATAAAAAATGACTTCTTGATTATGTTTTTTGTGCCCATTAGCATGTTTTAGCTTTTTAGGTTATTGTTGTGTCAAGTCATAAAGTTCGACATGAAGCTGGATTTCAAGTCATTTTTACTCTGCATTGGTCATTCTGACAAATTATACTTGCCTATGCATCTTGTTGCATATGTCCTCCATTGGATGGCCTATACAAATGGCCTCTATATAAAATCACTTCCACTGAAATGATTTGATGTTATCTGAGACAGATTGGTACCATTTGGAATAATCATGTTTCTCCAACAATCTGTTCCAGTGGCCCTGGTGGTCCTCTGACTGATCCTTCATAGCAGTCTTGAGGCTGCAGTAAAATTTTACACTTTTTGATTGAACAAATCCAAATAATGAAAAACTAATTTCAAGGATCTCCTAACAATTCACTTTTCCTCATCATTAGTTATTCCATTTTATATATATATATATATATATATATAATATTCCTAATACCTCTTCAATGTGTGACATCACCACCATCTTCAGTTGTATGTTGAAATATGATAAAGAATAAACGGAAGGGCTGTGTCCAGTGCAAGTTAGTGAAATATTGTTCAGTAATTGATCACAGTTGCTGAATACATTCTCCCAAAGCCTGAACTATACTTTTTTAAATGCTAATTATTACGACCAAAAATGTTTGCGCAATCCTTGCAGCAGAATGGACACTTTACAAACTCATTTCAATTCAGGTACTGGTAAATTGATAGCATAATAATATATGAATCAATCGTACATTTTTTGATAACCACAACTTTAAATGTTCTCCCTGTATTCAAAGAACTATTACTATTTCGCAATATCACTGTTGCAAGATGCAGTAAAAATTCAAATATGTTTATATTTTAATGTCATTGCACCTACAAATGCAAAACCTTTTTGAAAGGTTTAAAGTTGGTTTAGCTCTTATCCATATAGGTCTATATGTGTAAGGTAACATTACAGCCGGACTTTTGTTCTGCTGCTGTCGGTAGGACTGAGTTACTTCAGGATGAATGAGGCACTTTTCCTCAAGTGTACAGCAGTTTAGCATATTAGTAACAAAGCTGTTCTTCCCTGGAGGCCATGGTTTCAAGTTGCCATCAGTCAACTCAGTGAGAATGACAGCAAGAGACAGCAGCTCTGCATGTGTTGCCATGAATGGCAAAAGTAACACAAGAGGAGCCCACACAGACTTTAGTAACGCAATCTCTTTGCTAATTTCTTAATATTACGCTGGTATGAAAGCAGTAATGCCAAAAGTAGTGACAGGTGCTCTGTGTGATGAATAACCCATAATATCCCCAGTGTCAGTTCAAGTAGTCAACATGCTGTCGTTAGCGAATATCCAACAGCATCAGTACAGCCTGACAAAGACCCTTGTCTGGCTGTCTTGTTTCATCCTTTTCCAAAAGGTACCTCATCAAAGACATTATTGGAGGCTAAAGAGCTGAAAAGACAAAGAAACTATCACAGAAGTAGAGAGTAAACACAAACCAAAGGGGGTTTCATTCAACCCAGTAAACCAAACGGCGATCCTGACGATCATAAGCCATCAATAAAGTCTTTCCATAGGTAAAGTGTGTCTCATTAAACATTGCTGCCATTCTTTGTGGAAACACTAACTGTTGTATTTGCCCTTTTGTTGGCCTTGTGCACTGCTACTGTCGTCTGGCCGGAAACCTCTCCGCCCTCACAGACAGCCTGCAGTCCACAGAGAGTCATCCAACTGTCAGTGCTCTGTGCTGTTCCAGCCGCGTGTCCAGTGTGTGTGTGTGTGTGTGTGTGTGTGTGTGTGTGTGTGTGTGTGTGTGTGTGTGTGTGTGTGTGTGTGTGTGTGTGTGTGTGTGTGTGTGTGTGTGTGTGTGTGTGTGTGTGTGTGTGTGTGTGTGTGTGTGTGTGTGTGTGTGTGTGTGTGTGTGTGTGTGTGTGTGTGTGAGAGAGAGAGAGAGAGAGCGCTGTGAGTGTGTACCCTTGCACGTGTGATCGTCTTTTATCCCCCCTCATCATCACTAACAGGGTTTCCCAGGCTCTGGCCAGGAGAGTGTGGGTCACAGGGCAGGAATCAAACAGCAGAACAATGGAGAGCTTCCTCCACTTAACCTCCTAATGGGCTCTCAATGGCTCCCCTGGCTCCCTCAAAACTATCAGCCACTGGATTCACTTACCTCACTACACCAACCGAGGGTGTGTGTGGGGGGTCTGAGTGGTGTGGACGTGGCACAGTGCAGAGAAAGAATGTGTGCATGTGTGTGTACGAGAGTAGGTGTGAGACGGAAAGCCAGACCCCGGACAGACAGACTGAAGCACAGAGGAGGTCCAACTGTTTCTAATGAGCGTCGTGTTTTCAGTGTGATGGCATGCAGACAGCGGATGAGAGAGCGGCGAGTCTCACATTCTCACAATCTCTTCCTCATGGAGCAGGTGACCCATGTTAGCCAGCATAACAAGTGCTTGCGTAACGCGTGGCTTCACTGACCGACAAGAAGCCGCGCCGAGGCACGCCGCTCTACTAGTTCCACTTCAATAATTACTTTGAGCGCGTGCTCCGTCCCCGAGCACCTCGCAGCCCCCAAATCAGCAAAGACAAGTGGCCTCATTTATTTCCATGGAGGAAAATAATTTAGCAGCGCCGAGCACTAACGAGCCAGAGCGGAGGGATTCCTAATTAAATTCACTTTGTTTGTGTCATTTTAATTACGTTGTGGTCCCCAGCAGTGGAGCCACCAGTCAACTTCCAGTAGTCTCTTAGCTTTGCTGCCATGTGTGCCACTGCACTGGGGTCCCAGCAGAGCTCCACCGAAAAAAAAAGAAAGAAATCTCCTTCCTGTCATCCAGAGCTGTGACAGGCTGGTTTTTATGTTAATTTGTTGATTCTGAGCGTGTTTGGCTGCTGTGTCACTTTAATCTCCTAACAACGCCACAAAGGTCACCGTCTTCTGATGCAAACAAATACACCCCCCTCTAAACTTTTTTGGTGATGAATCATTATTTATTGCTGTAAATGAAAGGCATGGGGGACAGCTTTTCCTGCCTGTGTAGTCTTAAGCGATGTGTTTATGTTCCGCTTTTGAAGGGAAAGCTTCACTAAACCGAACCACTTTGAGGTTCCTTTTGAAGTATTCCCCTAAGACACGGTTGCTAATTATTTGGTGTTTCATGATGAATTCAGCTCAGTTCATTAAACTGTTTTAACTGATGTTGCCGTCTTAGATCCTTTCTGTCTCGGCGCACACTCTGAACCATTTAGATAATTGAGTGATTAATTGATACCTAATGATCAGCACAGACCTTATGTTCCACTTTCATTTCAAACTCGACTATTTAAAATCAACTCGATACCTGCATCTTGCACACTTTTTAGCAGCGGAAAGTGAAGTCCGCGGCTACTCAGTGGTGTAATCAGAGGTGTTTTGTCATATGTATGCGTTGAGGCCTCAGGTATAGAATTGAAGTGGTGTGAAAGGAAACACAATTAAAGAGAAAGAGAAACAATTTACGAAAGTGAAACAGAAAATCGCAGTAACGAGAAAGTGAATGAGAGGAAGGGGTGTTGCAGCGTCCCTGCAGTGCTGTTGTTAGTGATGGTTTCATCCCGTCTGTCCCGTGTTGTGTGATCGTGATCAGTCTTCAGGGACCCACCTTCACAGATGAGGTCAGCCTCACCTGTCAATCACACTGCACCGGTCCAAGGCCTGGTCCACTGGGGTCACCTCAAGCAGAGAGTCTCGTATCCCCAGACCTCCAAATTGGAAGGGCTTGAGGAAGAAGATGAGCCGAAATGGGAATTTGGCTCAGCGCTTCCATTGTGTCAACCAAACAAAGTTGCAAATTATTAAATAAAACTATTAATTTATCTCGGCTCAAATGTATTCCCAGGAGCTCTGTGATTGAATGACGCACCTGTTTGTTTCTTGGCACCCGACATGTGAAATCTGATCAACCAGTGAAAACAAAACACAACAATATCAACACATTGTAGTCTCGCATCTCGGCAATGGAATAGGCTGTCACCTCAAAGAGTGTGCATCAGTTAGTAAAATATTGCTGATAAAAGTGTTTAAAAACACAGAAGATTATATTCTTGAAAAGAAAGGATTGATTGAAAGCCAATTTTGGAAAGTGTCGACATTTTTGAAGTATTATTTTGTGAAAATAAGTTGTTGTGAACTAAATTATATGACATAAATATGAAATTTATATTTTTTTATTAATTCTCCATCGGCTCATTTCACCTGGAATACCAGACATGAAGCTGATGTACTATTGATGAGGTGGACTAAACTCATCATCAAGTATAAGACTAAATATATGGTGCATATCAATTACAAGCTATAGTCTATTAATATTAAATATTTTAATATAATTAAGATATCATTGATAGTAAGGAATGAAATTTGAATAGCAACAATGAGGAAGATTGATAGCAGAATTGGAGCTCTTATATGATTAACTTGTATCAAAAACAGTAAAGAGGGACCTTGTCTTTGTTGGGACCGTTGACGTCCTCCACTGGTCAAATGGCCAAAGTTTATTCATTTAAAATACTGCTCCAAAATCATATTTGTCAAATGTATTCGCCATGATAAGATGTAATGTGAGCTAGCGATAGCACCCTTGCCTCACATGCAGAACAATTTAGAGCTTTGAGACTTTTGTGTGAAGAGTTAACATGTTCCCCCTGTGGATGGATGGATTTTCTCTGTGTACTCCGGCTTTCTCCAATAATCCACATAGTTGAAATGGCTTCTGGAAATTGAACATCGTCATGAATACATTTATGTGATCGGGATACCAAAATGTAAATGGATTTCACTGATATCGTGCTGATGTAGTGCGTTTGCACTTATTTAGCAGCCCCTACAGCGGTTCACATTGTCAGTCACATTCACCTATAAACACACATATGACCATGCAAGGCGCTCAGTCCATCCATTGGAATCAGTTTGGTGTTCAGTGTCGTGGTCATTTGCTCACTTGCAGGATTGAACCTGCAACCTTTCGATTGACCTAGATCAGTAACAAGTTTGAATTAAGCAGGAGAGAAGCAAGATGGGTAGAAGATTGACCACTGGGGAGTTTTCAAAAAGTTACTGCATCCATTTTGTTTGTGCACTGATTTTCTGTCACTTTGGGAAAATCCAAGTTGGAAGTTTGTGCCCATGTTCAGTTTTTATGCAACGCTGGTTCATCCAACAGTTGGCTGAAACATCATGTACTGTATGAGCTAATTATCTGTGGAATGATAAAAAAATGTCGAAAGTGCTTTGGGCATGAGCCCACTGTTCATTTGTTGAATGTTCGTGTGTGTGTGTATCTACGTATGTGTGTGTGTGTGTGTGTGTGTGTGTGTGTGTGTGTGTGTGTGTGTGTGTGTGTGTGTGTGTGTGTGTGTGTGTGTGTGTGTGTGTGTGTGTGTGTGTGTGTTGGTGTGTGCGTGTCTGAATGCATGCGTGTGTCGACTAAAACTAACACAGCTGATGAGCTGTATAAACATCTGAGCCGATCCAGATATCTTTTTTGTCCAGGAACAACATTTGAGCCTGCAGGACAATGCCTGAGCAGAGGCTACACAGCTGTGTGTACACACTACAACATGGTCCACTGTCCCAGGGTCATCATACTCCAAACACAGCTCAATGTGGCCAGCAATGCTTAGCAACAGGAAGGCAGTAGCTCCACACCGGGGAAATGTTAATGCTGCTACCGTTTTTTGGATTGAGTTCTTCACTCGCCTTGTTCACGTTTGGTAGGAAAAGTCAAACTCAGCATGTTTAGAAAACGAGTACAGATCTTCTCTCAGCGAGACACAGAAGCAGCTTGCTGTAATGTGTTTATGTCAGCACTGATTGCAGTGCTGCATAATGCAAAAAAAAGGAAAAAAAAGAAAGAAAGAAATGTAAAGGAGCCCCGATGAGACTGGAACTTGTGAATCCAGAATAAAGATGCAAACTGTGAGCTCGATGTACAAAGCTTTGCATTCCCACACATATACATATTGCTGTGATGAGCTGGCTGTTTTACAATGTGAGCCATTTGGATGTACCAGAGAGAGGAGTCATCTCATTCATTGAAGCCCGTGATCTGCCTCGAGCACATCACCTCTCAGAGTTAAGCTAATGGAAATAACTGCAGGCACACCTTTAAAGTACCTGCAATAACTAAGGGGGGCGCACTGAAGTGGAAATGGTGTGTCTTTTTTTTTTTTTTTTTTTTATATTGCAAAAAAGATATAAGGTCCACACTTCTTAAGCATGATGCATTTTTTTGTGAATGGTAATAACAGTCGTAATAAATCCCTGATGAACTTCAGCCCTGTACCTACCAATGTTAGCAAGGTTTCGGCAATAAACCTGTTTGCAGTAACAGCAAAGTTTCCAAAGTCTGTTTTTTTTTTCTCCTTCTCTGTATGAAGCTTGCATTTTCTTCTTGTGCATGCGTACGTTTTCTCTGGTGTCCTTCCACAGTTCAAAACCAATCCTGCATGGTTAACGTGTGACCCTTAATTGCCTGTATGTGTGAATGTGAGAGTTTATGAAAACAGATTTGCTGGTTGTCGTCTGGATTTTTTAGAAGCATGTCATTGACCTTATGTCACTGTTGGATGAGAATACATGATTAAAGTGTTCAAACAAGAAGATTGATCTGGCCTTTCATCCGACGGACACAAATATCAGTCAGCTTGTCAATTAGTTAATTTTAGTATAGCACCAATGTGGCTTAAAGCTTTGGGTTGGTCTCTCCAGTAGTTATTATTAGTTAGGAAAAAGGCAAATTAGGGCAAGTTTATTTTGATAACTCTACACACAAGCCAAGTCAAAGTGCTTCACAAAGGCCTGAAACAAGGTATAAAACAATATTAAATTAGGTCAAACAGCATAGAAGACTAAATAAAATGTTAAAATATAGAGAATTAAAATGATTAAAAGAAGCAGTAATTTAAAAGAAGCCCTGGGTCTGAATGCTTCATAACAATCAAGTATTTTGCTTCAAGGCCATTCTGTGCCTTGTCGACATGAAGCCAGTTTTAGGGTACATCTGAAAAGTCCCTCCTTCCTCCTTATCTATGGACTTTGCCTTAACCCCGTGGATGACGGCATGAGGTTAAGGAAAGGTATTAGAAGGCTTCCTAAAGTAGTAGTGAACGGCGATCACCTTAGTGTGCCTGTCGGACCGCACTTTCACTTGGTGACATCATAATAATGTGATGGCGTGGCAAGTTAATGACGTCAGCTGTGGTGAGGGAAAGAACTACAAGTTTCTGAAAATGGACTATAAAAAGCGCGTTTGGGTTTTAGATTATTTGAAGTTGTTCAATGCAGAATATTGCTTTCGATACTTACATGATCTGCATCCTTTTTCCGCCATCTTGATTTTCCATAAAAGCTCGGATGAGTGGGTCCCTTTAAATGTTGTCGCCGCAAGAAATTGTGGAGCTCGCTTCCTTTGCTAAAGGATGCATCAGTGTGATCCTATGCTAAATGAGGCTCTAAAGGAAGCAACAAGCCTCCTTTTCTTTGCTTATTGAGAGTTTGGACAGTCCTTAGCGTGGCCGCTACACAAAACACTTCGGGGTTAAGTGAAAGTCGATAGATAAGGAGTTAGGAGGGACATTTCGGACGTACCCTTAAACTCCATCCTCTGAGCCACGGAAATTCAGTGTGTTTCTGGACTGGTGTGATCTGATCCACTGTCCTGGTGTTTGTAAGGTCTCTGGACTTGCTGCTGCAGCCTAATTGATTTTTTTGGTTTTGACATGGACATAAAAGCATAAATATGTTGTTTTTTCTCTTTTGTTTGGTCATAAAATTCTCGATGTTCTGAGGCTGACCAAGAAATTGATTTTTTGTGGCTTTTAACATGTAGGTCTGAATTGATTCTCTCTGTGTTAATTGACTATGTTGTCATAAGACATAAAAACCAATGCATGATGGGTGATATGATGATTGTATACCTAAAATGAATTGCTTCTACACGTACGGAAATATTGCTGTACATTGTAGCTCGCTAGCTACGTTGTTAAAACTGATAAAGTCTGACTATTTTTACTTTAACTGTGATGAGGTTTATTACAGAGTTCATTTATATCAATGTGGAAGTACAAATAGCTGACTGTTGTGTTGAGTGATGTCATGTTGCCAACCCAGAGCTTTTCAACAAATCCCGGTCTCCAAATGGAAACTTCCCAGTTTGACAGGATTCAATTTCCCAGAGACTCAGTGCATAAGTTTGTGGAATTTCTTGTTTATAACTTTCTTTTCTGTACTGTTGCCCTGTATGCCAGTCTTAAAGTTAAAATCTACACACATTCATCAAGAATGGATACATTTGTTCCCTCTCTCTATCAATGCTAAAAGAGCAGATTGATATGCGTCGTTTCTCTCCGCTTGTTTTTGACGCATCATCTCTGACCTTTTTTTTCTCATATGTTGTCTGTCAACTTTCTGTGATTGGTCAGAAATGTGAGGTGGAATATGTCTCGTTCTTTATCAGGCGTTCTGCACTCCTATACTTTAGCATAAAATTGTGGCCAGAACTCACTTTATTCTTGTTTGTGTCGCATTCAGAAAATAAACTAATCTTTCTGTTGTTGTGTAATACATTTCCTCTTTAATTTATTTTCCTGAGATCAGGGGTTTGAAGCTCCTGGCAATGAGGGCTCACATACAACAATTCAAAAATGACAGAAGGGCCACCAGCTCCCTGGTGGCATTATTCTGAGTAATAAAAGAGGGCAGTGGCCTCGAGGCGAGAGAAGCAGATGTGCGATCGGGTGTTCGCAGGTTCTATTCCCTCAGTGGACAAATCACCACTGTGGCTCCCTGAGCAAGACACTTGACCCCCAACATAGCTTCCGACCACATCCAAGAAATAGAATGGGTTAGATCATTTATTGTATCAGCTGGCCACACATGAGCAGTCATGCTACACTGAGATAGCAACATGAGATAAAAAAAAAATTTTGTTTGTGCCAAAAAGTATTGACATTTTAGAAATGACGGGGTGAGCCAAATAAAAACGGCCCGGACTTTGACATGCCTGCCTTAATTGATGAAGTCAGATTTGATGTGATTTGTAAATGTGATGTGGGGTTGTTTTTCAGCGATATCAATTTGACCTTTTAAAGATGCGTGACTCATTCAGCAACATCAAGACAACATAGAGAGTAATCTCATCACCAGAACACAATAACTGAGAGTTAAATTGATGCCGACTAGACTCATGTTTAAGGACACTATTGATTACCTTTTAAGAGCCGGTATAAGTGAGGGCTGGCTGAAGGCTTAATGATTCTTGTGAATAAATCACCCTGAAAGAGAGGATACTGGATTGGATGTGGTTAAGGACACTTTCCCTCTGTGAATAGCTGTTGGACTTTATACAAAAAAGAAAAAAAATACTGGCAAATAGAAAAATAGAAGCCTTTGATATGACTCTGTGAACAAACAAGGCTGTTTGTGGGAGAAACGTTGCTCTTTTAATCAAAACTTCCCAGTAGGCACTGAAGGATTTAAATGTCTAAAAATCTGTCATTCTGACGACTGTGATATTTCTATAATTAAAAAGGAGAGGGGATCATCTCCCCCGTATATGATTTGACTCCTGCATTGATGAAATTATCTATCTTGAAATAAATTAATATGTTTATCAGGTACAGAGGACATTTTAATAACTCACCTGTCAAAACTAGCCGATTATGTCTGGGAAACTGGCAGCTGATAATTACCCACAATTCCTGCCAGAGGTTTGAATCTTTGCAATAGAAAATTGATGAAACACAATCTAAATTAGGTACAGTAATCCTTTCCAGGTTATGATGGGAAAAGGCCTATGTAAGGAGGATAAATGAAAAAGATTCTCGGGTTAGATTTACATAACCATAAGAGCTCTTACAATCTCAGTTTCGCTCATTTCGCCATCACTCTAAAGTTACTGTTACTCGCCTTGTAGGATCCATTAGGAGCTGTTTCTCCACACAGTGTGACCTCAGCCACACACACACGCACACACACGCAACACTAGGACAGCAAGGACTGTGTCTCCTGTTCAAACCACCTGGATGTGGACGTGCCGTCTTCTGTCAGCCGACACACTAAGTGCAACCTCAGGTCTCTGGATCTGACCCTCGGCTCGCTATCGGGTGAACTTGGCCTTGTCCTAATAGATCTCACTTAATGTATGCTGTGGTTGTTTCTTGGGGAATAAATAGCTGTCCAAACCCGCTGCCAAAGTCTCATATATTACTTGTTGAGCATGCATTCAGTAATAGCACATTGAGTCAGTGGGACATCAGCCTTCCTGTCAACATTAAACCACAACTCCCCCACCTAGGTAAAGTCATGATAAAAGATATGTTTGAGTTTCAACTCCTGTTTGTGCGCAAGCTTAGCCATTCTTGGTTTGCACATGTCAATGTTCCTTCATCTTCTTTTTTATTGTGCTAATCAATTGATGCTCCGTTTCCCTGTACTTTGAGAGTAATTTCTATTCCTGATAAATACAATAATTACCAAAGCTGGGTGGTCGAACACTGGTTTGTGCGTAGGCAGTGAAGGACTGTTGGCTGACGTTCAAGATTCCTGCATTCACATACTGCACTGTTGAAAAAGAGATACAAAAATTAAGGTTCGGTGTATCTTACACTACACTCCTAATGGCTCTTGGTGAAAATGTGGGAGTCTCTTGAAATTAACACTCAGGAAGGCTGTTAACCCTCTTCCATATCTGATCTGCCAAAACATTACACTGCCTTTGTGGTCCACTCTCCCCAACAAATAGAAGCATTTAACTTTTTGAAAGTGTCTTATTAGGTTTTTATTTACCATCTGCCAATCTAATTTGACTACATCTGGCCCATAACCCCATGTTTGGAGCCTTTGTTCTTGCACGTGATGCAGAAGTAAAACATTTAAATCTATTCAAATGTAATATGTAACCTTGATCCTTGTATTTTCACACACAGTGTTGCTGTTGACTGATTTTCTTTGGGTTAAAGAAACGTTTATGTTTATTAGCCCTGTGTTAAATGAAGCAATATAGAAGGTGGGTGGACTCATGGATGAAAGAATGCTGGCCAACACTGAGAACATTGGAATAGAAGCAGATTTACATGCAGTCTGCATCGTCTCTTAAGTAGGGCTGGGTCCGATCCGATCCAGTATCGGTATCGGGTTCCGACATGAACGTAATTCACGGATGGTAAATTTCCGATCCAACCTGCTGAGATTTCCGATCCACGAAGCTTTATCTGTACTTCTTCTGAAATGAGTCCACATGTTTCCCTGCCGGCTGCGCTGCTCGCTGGCTGCAAAATGTGGACTGGATTTCCTGAACGGAGGCGGGTCTCAATGAGACACAGAGTAATGAATAAGGAAATCCATTCCACAGTTTGCAGCCAGCATAGCATGCTACGGAAGTAGTAACTTTTTATGACAACATGTCACTGTTTGGATGGATTTTACGCTCAAAACACTGCAAACTATCGACGTGAATATTTGTGAAGCCGTTGTACAGCGAGGCGGACGCTCTGCCACCAGACGTCACTGTTTTAAAACGCCAGCTCACGGAGGAGACCGGCGCTGACCACTCGCTCCTCCACGGTAGCAGGCGATTCACACCTCTGTGAAGCTGCGTCTAAACTCCCTGAAAATAGTCCCAATCATTTGTGCTGCGTTAGAGATTATAAAGTGATTCTGAGGTTTTAAAGATAGAACTAGTTTATTATGAGATGACGACGTCACACAGATCCCACATTGTCCAAAGTGAACAAAAATAGTTTGTACTGTTTCCTTTTCTGACCTATACATGTCTGCTCAACCCCTCTCCTGTTCTTGACTTCATATCTTAGATTTCCTCTGATTTAGATGAAATTCACCAAACTCTTGAATTCTTGAGTTCTTGAGTTCTCTTGAATTTGTTGCACTGGAGCAGGACAATGTATAAATCATGTAGGCCAGAGAATATTTCCTGTGTATGGAGTAATTCAATGTGTAATTTCCATCTTGGCCATAGATGTCACTGTACACCTAATTCGATATATTGTTATTTTAATAGTTGCACCATCATCACATCGTAAAGAGATGGCTTTACAGTGAATGTTTCCCGTGAGTGTTCAGAGGCCTGCATATGGTGGACAGCTGGACCTTTGGCTGGAGACAAGCGAGCAGAGGGGCGGCATGGCAGGCGGCAGAGTTTTTAATCTGTCTGTCTGTGTCTCCTCTCTGTCATTAACCTCACGCCCTGACAGCCTGCTCCCTGTGACACTGACCTGCTTCACCTAATGAGCTACCAATTACTACAAATTAGGCGAGAGAGAGGCCACTGCTATCATCCACTCCACACACTCTTCTCAACACTTCTGTGGGATTTGGATGTAGTGGGATGCTCAGGTAGCATAAATAATGAGGCAGGAGGAAGAGGGGGAAAAAAAAGAAACTTGCGACAGGGACGTGCATTTTAGTTTTCTGGAGGTGTAATGTTCAGAGAGGATGCTGTTAACATTGTGTATGTGTTGCTGTGCTGTGCACTTAGCGCTGTGCCTCGGTGCTTTAGCCCGGCACCTCTAGTGAGTTTCAAAGATCATTTGTATTTGCACCTGCTCCTGCGACGCTGCGTGCATGTGTGTGTGAGTGTGTACGCCCACATAGTTGGTCTTTAACCTTGCACACCTGGCTACTCTACGAGACCAGCTTCTTTCTGGCCCATCTCAATGTTTATTCATTTATTTATGGCAAGCCTGGAAATCATCGCCCTTGTCTTGGTCTCCTGTGGCAGCGAGGGAAGGCAGCCCAAATTTATGCATGGCAGCAGAAATTAATTAGGCATCAATTAACTCATGCTAATGTGTGTGCATTGAGTTTTTTTTTGTTTTTTTTTAAGAGCCCGCCTGTTAACTAATTTGTAAAAACTGTTTCACAGAAACGTCAACAGTCAGGAACAGACAGCGTCTTGTCGGCTATTTTCTCACACACAGAGAAAAATATGAAATCAGAGTGGGATAGAGAGAAGCCTTGAGATGTTAATAAACAAAGCTGGAGGAGGAGGAGAATGTGGCCTGCAGAGGTCACAGCGCTGGAGCCTGCTTCTCCTCTTCATTTAGCCGCGTCCCTGGCCTGCAATGGCCTGCAAGCTACACACACCGAGAGATTCGTTGGAAAGACAGAAAGAGTGAGAAAGTGAGATGGAGGGAGAGGAAAAGGAAGTGAGGCGTTTATTTGTTGTTTCACTCTTAACGGGCTGCTGGTTTGGCAGGAAAACCCCAAAGGTAGAGTTCAGAGAGTGTGTGTGTGTGTGTGTGTGTGTGTGTGTGTGTGTGTGTGTGTGTGTGTGTGTGTGTGTGTGTGTGTGTGTGTGTGTGTGTGTGCGTGCGTGCGTGCGTGCGTGCGTGCGTGTGTGTGTGTTTCACCATCTTGGCGTTGTCTGTTGCCAGGAGGTTTCCTGTAGCTCTTGTGTTAATAGCACGCTCATTGCTCCAAAAGCAAAAAGCCTTGGCTCTCTGGTTTTATAGAAAAGAAATTCAAGGAATGGTGCAATACCTACACTCACGCAGTTCTAACGAGACTCCAACATGTCACAGTCAGCAACCTTTATCTTTACACTGTAACCTATATCTGTGATTTAAACAGTATTTTACTGTTGTGTACATTACACAATGTCAAATATGTATGTAAAGTATAGAATAATGATAAGCTGAGTTACAGTAGTCACGCAGGTGACCATTGAAGACTGAGCAGTAGCAGCAGAGGGTTCCAGTGAGACTTATGGCTGAGTGTGGTTCGTTTTCAGGGTCGTCACAAGTGATGCATGCAGCCTGTCAGCTAAAGAGTTAAATGTCCGCCCCCACGCAAGTTGGGATATGAAATAGTAGTGTTTTATATGTGTACAAGGCGCCGCTTTTATTGGCATCTGTGTTCAATTTGAATAGAGATGAATCCCGGTCTTACAGATTAAACTATTCCCAAGCCCCCCCAAACTTCCACGATTCAGTATAGGGTTTTTTGTTAAAGCTTGTTGGGACGTAAATGTAATACGAAACACAACTCCCCTTTTGGGAGTGAGATGCTTGAATCGATATCTGGTGGGTCTTTATAAATAGTCTGTAACCATTGTGACGAGTTAAGGATGTTTTTGATAAAAGAATAAATGTCTTTCATTTTTCCTTGAATAAATAAATAATTTATTTTGACCATAACGCTAAACATTTCATATACAAACACAAACAAAGATAGTCTCACCTTTACATGATTAAAAAAAGGAACGAGCTGAAGCCAGAGGCTTATTCATGCATAATTTCTATATTCCTTCTGATAAACAAGAATATGAGCCATATACAACAATAAACAACAAAAAGAGCATCAACATTTTTTATTTTTTTTCACCTGGGAAACGGCATCCCTCTGACCCTCACGTTTTCCTACTGTTGCCTCCAATGCAGCTCCCTCGAACCCCTGAGGAAAGGCTCACCTCCCACTAGCCCACACACAAACTTTAGTTACTGTTAAATTCTGCAGCGAGGTGATGTATAAGATGGATACGCAGTGGATAAATACATTTGTTGAATCAGTTTTTTTATGTCTGTATTCACCGAGGGACAAACACACTGTGAAACATTACCTGATCCAAACCCCAGCGTCCAGCATCGGGTAACATCACCCCGTGTCGTCTGCCTGCTGATATTTATGATGGTTATCTGGCCATCTTGCTGTATTCTGTTAACCTTAGCCTGCTCCCAATGAGGACTCTTAGCGGCGTACAGACAGTTTGATCAATAGGTCAGCGTGCTGACAGCAGTCCTCGGGGTCTGAGTGGAGGGAGAGACTGGGTGGATGGAGGAAGGGGTAGTTAGGGGTGATCATGTATCCCGCAGACACAAGAGCAGGGGGAAGGAAAACCCACAAAACACTCATTTAACAGATGACCCTCACCTCAACCTACTACTACCTACTCTGAAGTCGCGGTCGCCACTCACATGCCTCCATTTCTAAACCTGATCAGGTGGATTTAGTGGGACTCTCACAAAGTGAATTTACTCATACTGTGTAATCTTTAGGTGAAAGTAATACATTTCAAATACTCAAATCACTTATACTTAATAGAATATTTTGAATTGGTACACTTACACGTGCCTATGTACAATTCACACCATGCTATCAAGTGTGTTGCTTAATTAAAAACTACTTTTGGTGGAAATGAATTCTAGATACTCACAGATCACATATTTTTAAATAGTTTGGTGCCTCAGATTAAATTTTTTACATTTATACTTGAGTAGATACTTTTTACACCATGTAATCTATTATGCTATTTAAAAAAAAAAAGAAGTGGAAGGGTTGAATTACAAATACGTATATTACTTTATTTAAAGAGTATTTGTGGGTAGTATTTTTCAGTATTCAGCAGAACAATTCTGGCTTTATATCTCCATTTATTTACATACACTTTATTAACAATGCAATTCAAAAAGTAAGTTGAGTCGAGTACCTTTTGGATAAAGGCAAAGTAGCGGTAGTTGTACTTGAGTACGAACTTTCAGCACTCTGTCCATCTCTGTACTGTATTCTTCTCTGCATCTTCATGTTAAGCAATAATGTTTTTTCCCCATATAAACTTATTTGACACAGACTACACTGAGACATGTACCTGTGTGTGATCCCCCCCCCCCCCCCCCCCCCCCCAGGAATGTCTCTACGACAGACAAATGTAGTATGAGGTAGGCACATGGGAGATGACGGAATAGATAACCGCGTATTTGCATTCAAACTGAGCTTTTGACAAAGCCGTAGCAACAGGCTCCTTAATCAGCGGGGCTGGCCGCCGAGGCCCGGCCCGCATTCACCTCTCCTCTCTTTACAGCCATGATCTTGAGAAGGAGCTTTAAATTGGAAATTATTACACATTAAACCCTCTGCGCGCAGGCCAGGATCGAAGTGGATCGATAGCTTGCCCGGGACAATAAATCAGATGCTTTCTCTCCTCCTTCTCGCTTTTCCCCTTTGCTTTTTCAAGTGGCTATAGGCCACTGCTCAACTGGAACATATTTAAATTTTCTTGTAACAAATTAATTCCAACATTTTCTCTTGATTGAATTAGGCCAAGTGCTGGTGCTGTCACAAGTGTTTGGGCTGCTCCTGGGGAGAGACAAATTGCCAGGCCTGGACACGGGTAACAAGCAGTGGTGTTGAGTCGCTGATAATCTCCCCACTAATTCTCCATTACAGCAAAATGAGGCCATAAATCTTCCTGACAGCTGATCGATGTAAACATTGTTTCCCCCATGATTGCCAGCTCTCCCAGCGGAGCTACTGTCCGCTCACAATCCGCTGAAATTACTCCCGCACCAGCCCTCTCCCTCCTTCCTCTGCTCCCTGCACACGGCTGTGTGTGTGTGTGTGTGTGTGTGTGTATGTGTCCGTGTGTGTGTCCGTGTGTGAGTGTGTGTGTCGGACTGGCCTGGCGGGTAAACCAAAGTCACTGTTGTCCTCTCGAAGGAAGAAGTGGCCGTCTAATTTTAGCTCGGAGCTTGCTAAACAAATGGAAAATATTAATCAAAATGTCTCCCGTTTAACCACTGGCACAAGCAATTCCTTACAGAGGAACGACTGTTGTGCTGCCACGGCGTTACAGGCTGAGTAAACGGCCGTGAAAGATTGAGTTGTCAAGCAGTCAAAGCACAAGGCTCGTTATCGGCGTGTTCACTGTCTGATAATATTCTACACCATTATTAAAATCCAATATGCATGCAATTACAGAGACAGCCATGCGGTTAAAACGCCACGTCTGGCTGTAATCGCAGACAGAAAGGACGATTTTAAGAGTTGCCTTTTTTTTTTTTTTTAATTGCTAAACTTGCAATTTAATAATTTGGGATGTTAACTTTATGTACATACAGCAAAAAAGAAATACAATTTTAAAAAAACACCGCAGGACTATGAAACTAAGATTGGTTTCAAGTAAAAAAAACAAAAAAAAACTGACGTTATACAGTTGCGGGCACTCATTGACTTTTTCATTCTTTTCTTCTTTTTTTCTTTTTTTATGCTATTATCTTCTTGATCTTTGTCATTCCTCAAAGTTATTCCTGCACGTCGGTATCTGTGCTGCTCTGCGAAATCTTGCCTCTGGCGTGATTCTCAGTCTCTTTGTTTGCTCCTAATTGGCTGGTTATTTACCACAAGTGCTGATCAAGTGCTGCGGCTCGCTTTCGAGAGTTAAAGAAAGCTGGTCAAGACAGCTCTTAAAAGTTTGATGTAGGCTGTTCTCTTTTCTGCCCCCCAGGTTTACTTTTCTCTACTTTATATTTCTGACAGGGTAAGAGATGAGGTCACCTTTAAAAACAACAACAAAAAAAAGTAAAAACTCGACTACCAGTTTATTAGTGAAGTGAATGCTGTTAAAGTAAAACAATAAATTCTGATATTTTGAAGGTTATGATGTTGCGTTTTTGTTTTTTTTCGCTGAAAATGAAAATTAACACATTTTGTGTTTGATTTGACTTATGTTCAATGTTTGTAATTGTGCACCTTCTGCACTTCATACTTTTTCCCCACTGGGCTATTTTATTAAGTCAGGAGTAATACATCATAAAGTTACATTCTACTCATAAGGCCACTACTTTTGGCAATAATGTGCAGTTTTGCAGTTAATGTGCCCTTGTTACTGTTGTAGATTAAAACTGCTCTCTCTGTCCTGACTGCTGAGGCCATTGTGAGCTTTAGCTTTAGCCAACAGTAGCACGCCTCCACTGCTGGAAATGTATTTAAAGCCTCGAAATAAACATTTTCTGACTTTCATAACAACCGGTTTCTGCATGTTGATGGCTTATCTCAGTGGCTTTGTTTTTCCTGCTTGTAATATTTCATTCATTGATCCCTTTTATATAAATGACAGATGTTCGGTTCTTTTCTGTTCTGTAGCTACTGAAAGTAGCTGCATAACTTCAGCTGAATTTAATGAGAGTCAGTCTGTTTATGTACACTATTAGGACATCCTGTAAAAGTAACTTGTGCATGCGTTTTGCAAGTACTGGCTTTTTCATGTTTTGGTGGCACCACTATCTTTACAAAAAAAACACGCCTAACTCAAAATCTCCAGAAGCCCTGAATAAAGGATTGGGAAATAACTGGATGTTTTAACTCAAAGTTTTGAGGGGTTTTTTTTTTTTTCATGCTGTTATTTCAGTGTTGTTTAGGCACACTAAAGGTTTTAACCTGGCAGCTCGTGCCTTACATGGAAGCAGTCTCTAATTCATTCTTGGTTGCTCAGAAAATGCATGCATATTGTATGAAATGTGGGAAAGAATATGATCAACAACCACAAAGAATTAGAATTAAACTTATATTAACTAATAATTTGATGGAGTATGGCAAAAACTATTACTTGTCACTAATAAAATATTGAATTTGATGATGTAATGTTGACAGTGCTCTTTCTCTTGACCTCTAATTTACACTAACTCTTACAGGGCCTTGTTTTTTTTCTCTTCACACGTCCATGTCGTTTCCACTAGGAGCATTTCAGAAGCAAAGCCGTTTGTTTGTATTTATTGTTTTGGGTCATTTTCCTTTCCTTAACTTATTTTGCAATAAATTTGAGCTTTATAATTAGTATTATTTATCAGAGGCTTTTATTCATGTTTGCTCATGCTTGGTAAATCCTCATCCTGAAATGACACGCAAAGATGCAATCTATTCTTGACTGTATGCTGTTCACCACCATGGGACAGTGAAAACAAGTTGTTAATAGAATGACAAATCCCCTTTTAAATGGGCATTTGTTTATTTACAAATCCAGTAGATACAGAGCGGCGTTAACACATTAGCATTCATTAAGAGTCATGCCTCTGGCCACCTGCTGAATGTAATCATTTCTCTCTTTTTCTATTTATTTGGTCTTTAAAAACTCCAGAGGAGAATAACTGACTCTTTGCCTGCTGAATTAACTGATATATCTACCAACAAGTTGCTCTGTTTTTCAGCAGCCGAGCGGACGTTTACTGACTTTAGACAGCTGCCGACTGCAGGTAAAGTCATTTTGCAACAAAAACATTTCTAGTGGCTACGCGGCTAAACAATGGGCCGAAACTCTGTAAATCCAGTCGGATAAGCAGATTTCGACAGTGCTCTTCTGTTTCGGCAGCCTTTCATAGAGTTGGTCAACTTTTCTATCACTGTGTCATCGTTTCCACCTTCCAGCAGAGGTTTATCCAGAGCTCCAACCATATTATGCCCCCGACTCGCACACCAAATATACAGTATGTTTTCTATTGGTAATTATTAGTCAGTGGGCTTCAACGGGCTTCCTATTGTTTTCAACTTTGTCAGATGTTATTGCTAATAACTGTTGAAAAATCATGAAAATAAATGAATAGATTTATTTGCCAATTATTTCTTTTAACATGAGTCATTGTCAAAAATTGAAATTAAGAGAATGCTCAGAGAAACACGTCCCACTGAAGCCTCACATTGTTCCTGCTGCTGCACCCCGATGAAGCTCTCTGATGCCTCTCAGGGGAGGCCTGCACCACACTTCAAACACCAATGCCCTGTTGGATGACATTCAGCCTTTTTACCGTAAGAACCTTTAAATACTCATTTACCACCGTTTCCTCTGTCTTCCATTCAGTCGGCCTGTATGGGGGAATTTATGAGTCCTCTGACCACTGTGCACCCACGAGGCGAATGCGACTGACTGGAAGACATCCTGCTCCGGATCTAAAGGTTATTCAGGCCAGCACTCCGTTGCAATTGGTCCCTGCCTGGCTTTGTCACTAGCATTATGACTTCATCACCCCTGAGAGGAGAGAAAGAGAGAGAAAGAAAAACAGTTTGCACTCATCCGTCAATGTCCATCTCAAATTACAGCCCAACCAATCACTGGCGAGGATCAATAGGGAGCGGCTGGGCAGGTTGGGAGGGTGGTGGAGGGGGTATCGGGGGTGGCACAACAGAAGGATGAAGAGATGGAGGGAGTGTCTGAAGATGTTCGCTGAATGATAGAAGAATAACTGATCAATACCGAAGGATGGATTTTGTCATTTCGAAACGGGCTGTCAGAGGTTTGTTCACTCCCACCTGCTTGGAGCGATATCCTGCACCTCAGGCTGTGGATGACACATCAGTCCATCACATCACTGGAGCCCAATCCTTCTTCTCTTCTCTCCTACTCCCTCACTGGCTGGTATCACACTCTCTTCGCATAAACGAGATCTTTTAGAGAAAACGGCATTCACGATGAGTAGTTATTATTTTCATTGGCTATCAATTTGCATAGATCAATGGTACACCTTCACAGGGCAAGCTCAAACAATGATCTGTCTCCACACAGTTGTAATTGCAAAGCATCTTCATTATAGTGTTTCATCCTACGCCTCCTCCACATCTCAAGTCACAATGTGTGTTGAGGCTGACCCCTGCACTCCTCCACACTCGAGGAGAGGAGGATACACTGCCGGTGCCAGTCTGACGCGAGCTTGTGCGTGTACGCCGGGTGATTAACTCAATAAGAAACAAAGATCTCCTTTATTGGGATGCTCTCTGCTGTAATGGCTGTTTGATTGGAAGCCAGTGGCTGTATTGACAGGTGAAGTGGACTGATTAATGGAGGCTTAAGCCAGTAAGGATAACAGTCCTTCACATGGGCTTATTTAACTCTGAAAGAGTGACTGATGGTTCACTGCAGGGGTGTCGTCTAAATCATTTCCCTGCCGAAGCCTCTGAGCACAGTAATGGAGCCATTTATGCGCATCCCTTCAGGAAACATTGATTTTGAGGAATTTTAATGCAAGCCACTGCCCACTTTTGTTCTTAAAATGTGACTCCTATAGCAGGCTCTTGAAGCTTATTATAGCTTGATAATAAGAAGCATGAAAATGTTCGATATTCAATCTTAAGGTCAGAACATTTTTTAATTCTAATAGCTTACATAATAAGGAGTGCATTTTTCCGAAAGGCTCCATGAGACTCACTCCCACAAGAAATGTGCTTTCAACAAGATCTAATTACTTTCTGGGTTATAATTAATAACCTTAATTGTAACCCTGGGTCAGGAATGCATTCATACATTTAATGTATGATCTTAAAGTTATTTAAAGTGTAACAAAGTACTACAGAGCCCGTCCACTATAGGACGACTACAACTTATAGCTGGCAGTAGGCAAGCTGTCTATTACAGTCAATTGTATACTGCCTCATGCTAATGACTTGACCTGAGGTGCAGAGTTTTAAAGTAAGGCCAGAGCAGTAAAGAGAAAAGTGGTTTTAGTCAAAACAAAGCGTGCAGAGGAACTGAATGAATATAGAGTATCAGTATTATGTCTGTCATGAGGGTCAAAGGTGACTTGTTTGGGGCTTGGTTGAAGCTCTGGTTTCAATTCAGTGGATCAGAATAGCTCAAATTGACACCAAGACCCATCTGCCCACTGAATTAATCCTCCACTCTCTTCCATTTGGCCGTTTTTTGTTTTCTTTATCAGCTCCATCCATTTCTTTATTCATTCAGTTGACTTTTGAAAGGGGAGAGGTGACATGTCCCGGGGCAACTATGTGTTTTTAAAAAAATCCAGCGATTTCAAGTGTAACATTTACAGACTGCAGGGTCACTGGCAGTTATATTTTCCCTCTCCCTCCCTCTCTCTCTCTCTCTCTCTCTCTCTCTCTCTCTCTCTCTCTCTCTCACTCTCTCACTCTCTCTCCCTCCTCCTGTAAAATCGATCGTTTGCTTGTGAGGAGCTCAAACAGAGTAGGAGACGGATTCAGAGCTCTGCTGGCAGCGCGAGTGGAGCAGAAATGCTGCTAGGGAAAGAGACAGGCAAAAAGACAGAAAGCCTCCCCACTCTCACCGTCAGCGCACATGACCTTGGGGCCAAGGCGAGCTAGCCAGCAAGCAAGCGGGCGGAGGAGCCGCCCAGCAAGCGGCTGGTTGCACACACAGAGGAATTTGTGAGGCAGAGTGGAGCGCAGGTCTGTGAGCCCTGGCCCTCAGCTTAAGTGAGTGCAAATTAACTGAAATAAAACTTTTAAAGGTCAATATAAATTTGATTTGTTGTCTGCATACTAAACCTTAATCACATTAGAACAAAGTTCCCCTGCTCTTTGAAGAGCCCGCTCTGTTATGTTAATCTGTTTGGCTGTTCAACACGAAGGGCAAGCAACAGGTGAAGAGCCTTTATGTGCGCCTGTGGCCCCGGTAATAGAGAGAGACCGTAGCGTGAAGCAGACAGTAGTCAACAGTAGCTGACACTGGCTATCAAACAGACAGCACAGTGAAGATGTCTGCCAAAGCAGTGGCCTCTGGTGAGGAGCGCGGAGTGAAGGAAAAAGGGGGAGAATAGAGCAATAGCGAGAGAAGATGACAGAATGACACACGGGGGACAGACATGTTTGGGGGTTTTTTTGGTGTTTTTTTTTTTTTTTTTGTGAAAGAGCGCCTGCACGCCTGCCTCTTCCTCCTCCACTTGCTCTGTCACAGTCGTCTCAGTGGCGACTGAGGCAGTGCTGCCCCACGGGGGTCAGCCATGTAAGGAACATAAAAGGCCAATTTAATTTAGCACGTCCGCGGCTACAAAGTATTTTAATTCCGACAGCTGTGACTGAGGAGTTAATATTTGACTTGTCAGAAGTGGGGCCGGGGCCAGTGAATCATTGTAATTCTCATTAAGAGGCTCTCCCCCAGCAGCACCCTAATGCAGAATAATGAAAGTCAAGACGGAGTGAGCTTCTAATGCCAGTTGAGGCCTATCTTTTAATATTCCCCTCTTGATGGATTAGGGAAGCGGGAAATTCATCTTGGATCATAGGGCCTAATTTAATAAGGGATCATTCCAGGAGTATTGCATTTTATAATAATGTCATTTAAAGTGTCGTCTTCCATTTTTACCGTCCCATATGTATGCTTATATAATGGTGCCAGAGGGATGTGTTTTTACAGTGCTCAGATCTCTTCCGTGTCCACACACGCCCTCCCGACCACACTACACCGTCTCTCGGCAGTCCACAAGCTCTCAGCTCAGGTTTTCATTTCATGGTTCAGAACTGAAGCAATTGAGTGAGCACTTATGAGAAGTTCAGTTTCTCCAGCATGTTTCTGTTTCCCTAAATTGTTTCTAATAGTATTTAGGCAAAATCACTATGATATGAGTGTTGGGATTGTAAATATCACCCAAAGGAAATATGATAAAGATACACGGTATTTGCTCCCGCACAAGCCTCACAACGCTCTCTCGGAAAAGCAGCACTATATTTGTCCGACCCACTCACAAAACGAAAATGGCTTTCAGGGAATAAAGTAAGCAAATGTGACTAATGTGAAAAATTTGTGACGTTAGCAGCAGTGAAGAGCTCACAAATATACTTTATAAAGCTTTTCAGTGGGAAGGCGCCCACTGAAGGAGTGTGTGTTTTTATGTTTGTTGATCAACAAAACAATCAAATTGTTATCTATGTCATTTAAAGCTTGCAGTTTTGTGCTGAATGAAAGATTATAGTGGTGCTTTTATTAGTAGTGGCTAATATGTACTATGCAATGAATATAATATCGCTGCGTCTTCAACCTCATACGACCAACTAACAAAAGTCTTCAAGAGCCGTGCTGCTCAAAACAACCCTAGTAAGTTTGGTACATAGTGGAAATAGGAACAGAATGCATGAATTGTCACATGCCATAAATCCAATGGTTTTTATTACAATAAAACACAGACAGCATCTCACATGTTGAGACAATTTAACAGTTAATGAAAAATATGTGCTCCTTTGGAATTTGAAAGCTGTGAAACATCTCAGAAAATTAAAGGCGGTGGGGACATTGTCAATTAAAGACAGCCACACTAATATTTCACAACCAGGTCATTGTAAGAATAAAAATCAAAATTCAAAATTTAAAAAAAATTTTAAAAAGCCTCACCGAGAAGAATGCTTACTGCATTCATCATAGAGAAGCTCTCATATTGGATCATAAAAGACAACATCACTTTTATTTACATTGTACAGACAGCTACACAATTAATTGGTTGTGCAATATCAGCATAATATAAAAAAAACACTCGTCTCTGTGTTGAATGATCCATACTTTTCTCTGGTGACATGTAGTGCATCAAACGAAAAACTTCCACAAAGAAAGAATGGCAGTTACAATCCTACAACAAACAAGAATATTACAAAATCTCTTTCCAGCAACTGGTCTGCCTGGAATGACATTGGAAAAAGTGGAAACATACATTGCCACACTCCATTTAATATGCCTTCAAATTTAAAATAAGTTGTGTTTTTCAGGTTCAGGGAATAGCTGAATGTATTTTTCCAAATCTGATGTATTTTTCTCCATTGAGTTAAATAGTTTTCTGTTGACAGTATGTTTGTTTTTGTTGATGCTTGCTCATGTAAGATGATTTATTTGATTATATTCTATTCTAAACGCATCAAAATAACACACTGCTGATAATGATTATTATTGAGTTTTCGACCCAAACAGTGATTAGCAATGATTAGTTTCATATAAAGTTTGTTCAGAGGTCTGGCATCAATCAAACTTTCTTACTTTCATTCCTGATCCCTTTGAGAGGTGGCTCTGTTTCATTTAGATTTTAAAATCCACTTATTTGATGTGTTTCGTCTGTCTTCTGGTGAAGGACATTTAATCACAGTGGTGTCCCTCATTTTATGCCCCCTCACCACGAATCTACATTTACTTGTGTTGCAGCTTTCCAACATGGATTAATCTCGTACCAACTCCTGCAAGCCCTCTTTTTTCCTCTTAGGTGGTCCTCCAAGAGCACTTCCATTACGCAGCGTGTCACATGTGACCCTTTAAAAGGGTCCCTGTCATCATTAAGATAAGAAGCAGTCTCTCAAACATGCTTTAGTTCAACAAAGTGCTTCCTCTTTGGCACACTCGCGTCTTTGGCACCTCCGTGTACCCTCTACAACATACTCTCCTCTTTATCTGCTCTGCTCCTATCACTGCCCTTGTCCTCCCTGTTCTACCTTCTGCTCCTGGAAGACTTTCTTTCTCATCCCCCCTCCCCTACTTTTACATTCCACTGCATTTGGTCCACATTTCTTGTCATTCAGTCAGTTCATCAGCCGAACGCTGCCGAAAGAACTCGGGTCACATTGTAAAATCTCGTTTATGAGTATTCAGTGCCGGTGGAGAGATACAGTTGTTTTCAATCGTCTCGCTTCCTTCCCATCTGTAACACAACCAGTTATCTGTAGCAGCAAGTGTCAGCTATTTCTGGCTGCGTGCTATATTCATTCCCAACATGTGTGTCACTTCCTTGAATGATTATTTTTCCCCACTTCAAATTAAAAAAAAAAAAAAGGAGGAAAAGATTTCTTTGCTGCAAACACTTATTCGGTGTTAAACTTTTCGAAAATTTGCTCAGATTTCGAACACTTTGCCATCTGTATGTGTCTGCTTTACAAACTGCAGTCATCAGTCAGTCCACTGGATTACATAAATTGCAGGCTGTGCAACTGGCCCACTCATCAGGTCTTTGTTTAGTTTATTTTGAGGATAACAATATAAGGCAAGAGAGTCAAACTCATTTTAGTTCAGGAGCCACAAAAAGCCTGATTTGATCTTGAGTCGGCCAGACCAATGAAAGTATTTTCCTTTGTTTTAGTGCAAAATGATCATCATGCATGACAACGTTTTGAAAATATCTATTGATAATTAAATACGTAAATAAACTTGAGAATAATTAGCCCAATGTTAAGATTGCATCAATTTTGCCAACCCCCCCTTACTTGTTTAGTCACCAGAAAAGCACCAGATGACCTTAAACATTATTTACCAAAACTTCTGCAAGACCTGAAATCTTTTCTGCCGCCATATTTCTCTTTAGGCTCATGCCAGTTATAGTCTGCAACTTTGTAGAGCCTGTGATCTCTGCACAGGAAGGTACTTCCAAAGTCCAAAGACATCAGTCATCAGGTGGAGCCAGGTCCAGCTCACAGCAACTGGATCAAGATGGTTGGCTGGATGGAATTTTACTTTGATGCTAATGCTATTACCATTGTGTTGTGTTGTTGTTTGTTACTCTTACTAAAACAGTGTGCTCAACACAGGGTGTATCAGAGACAGAAAGGGACTTTTGTCAAAAAAATTAAAGCTCATGTTACTTTGTCATTTTAACGGTCCATGTGTTTGACATCCCTGATAGAAAATCCAGCTGAAAACCAGCAGTGAAAAAGTCAGAGAGACAAAGAGGGACTGTCACGCTGACGGGATATCAGAGGAGGGAGGGAGCAGTGTGCGAGGGCGAACTTATGAGATCTATTTTTACATCCCATTTCAGAATGAGATAGTGTACTTCTCACACACACGCCGCTGAAGAGGAAGGTAATGCAGGCCTATTTAATTAGACATTGGCAGATTGTTGGGCCAACACTGTAATCCAATAGAACGTCGCACCACTGTGGGGCCCCGCCGTCTCCGATGCCTCCTTGGCCTCATAATGCAGCGAAGTCAGCTCTTCACATTTTGTCTGCCCTTCTCTCAGCCAGTGATACCAATTGATATTAACCTGCACTGAAATGAGATGTATACTCTCAACCCACTGGTCCAGTTGAACCTGATGCGCTCAGCCTCATTATACATTACTGACCATGCTCATTCATTTCGCCCGTAATAAGCCATGAACTCACAATCGTACACATGCATGGCGTTGTGTATGTATTTATTGTCCAGCACAGGCACGGCAAACTTTCATGCACCTGCCTGAGGACTAAATTACCATAGCTTTATAGCTGTCAATAGTGCTGTATCAATGAGGGGACACAAGTTGGCAGGATCAATGAAAACATCTGAATAAGATGCCCTGGATGACAGCCACTGTCCTGCTTTAAAATTCTATTACTTCTGAAGCACTCCACCTCTTGCTCCCATATTACACTGTCACGAAGACCTATTAATACAAAAGAGGCTATTTAGAACTGGCAAACTTAAATATCTGAGGTTAGCGCTTTTTAAAAGTTGTTTGTACTTTACGTACAGAAGGTGGCTACAAAAGGTTGTATGCAATAAGTATTGACACGGTCTCGGTTAAGACTTGCTAGAATCTCTCAAGTGATAATTATGATAGCGAGAAACCACTGCAACAATTTTTGTTTCGTTCATAATTCAAAATTCAAAATAAAGCCTTTCATTTAGAAAATGTGATAAGTGAAAGGTGATGGCAAAGCCAGATATAAACCAGGTCATCCACATTGGTGGATGGAGGAGCACATATTAAACTATACACAAAAAGCAAGGAAATGGAAAACACTGTCAAATCTTGCCTGCCTGCATTTGCCTCCTATATGTGGGACAAGTATGGATTTACTAAAGAGTGATAATTGAGAGCTAACAGAAGTGACGGGTTGAGTGATCGGCATTGACATGCAACATGTCGTAATAACTAATCATGATGAGAAAAGACAAGGTGCTTGTGTGTTTGAGTGTCTGGCAAAAGGGACACATTTTGATTTATAGTGATTCATCTAAAATTAAAAAAAAGAAAGAAAGAAAGAAAAATGGCAGCCACACAGTAGAATAGTGGATAACATTTTTATCTCACAGGGAAAAGAAGTTCAATTTGCAGGTCAGTTTTTTTCTTTCTTTTATATGGCGTTTACATTTGTCTCCCCACCCCCACCCTCCACCCCGTGCATGAGTGGGTTGTCTTTGAATTCTCAATCCAAAGACTTCCATGTAACGTTGACGAGTGACTCTAAATTGTAGTGTGTGCTGATGTGGTGACTGAGGTAAAGCCTCAAGCAAGTATAAAAGGCCAATTTGAAAATAAAAAAGAAATACTGGTAGTGATTACAGTCAAATTGTGTGTATTGTTTCCAAAGATATCCCAGATATATCTCATACAGTCATTTATAAATTGCTCAGGTCACGCTGTGATGCATCCATGAGGCATTTCTGATGAAGTTATGATGTGTCTGCATGCAGCTACTGCACCAATCGGAAAACTGCAACCCGAAGCCTACCAGCATATCCATCACGGAATTGTATGTTTTCTCACATCAGTAAGATGCATTGATTTTTGTACTGTGCATACTTAGATTTATGACCACGTGAAACCAGCTAACAGCTTTATGAGTATAACATTTACAAGACACAGGTGATTAATGCCTGCACTGAAAACCAGAGAGGCTATTTTCCATCACATCTAAACTTTGCATTGGCCACACATGTCTGTCACCAGTTCAGAGAGCATTTGAATGCAGTTGACAGATATATATAAATGGCCATAAATGGTTCCCTGGACAGAATGTTGAAAAAGCATTTAACCCCAGAATGAATGATCGTGGACCTCCCTGGATTTAGCCACATTAAAAAGACACTCGAGCATCCTGATACAAATATTGGGTGATTTGCCGGCTTTTTTGTCGTTTCATGACATTTTGAAATGGCATTTTGTAAACTTCAGACAGCGTGAATACAATCAATATGAGATGAGTTAAGCCTGTGTTTCCAAAAGGCTTTTTGTAATTTAAGAGTCTGTGTACAAACATCTGATGATTGAAAAGCAAGTACTCGATTATACTCACACACAGATGATTGGATCTTACCAGCTTGTAAATACTGAGCTGCACGGGCCAAATGTTGAACATTTACTGTGCGCCCCCTCCTCTCTCTCTCTCTCTCTCTCTCTCTCTCTCTCTCTCTCTCTGGAACCATGTAGCACATACAAAAAAAAAATCCATACAGGCAGAAATGCTCACACAAAGTCACCCCCTCATGCACAGTACAGTACAGCAAATGTCACCTTTTTTCCAGTGAAACAATAAAGTCCCCTCATGCCCACAGGTCTCACCACATACACCCTTGTTATGTCTCCTTCCCGGGGCAGAGAGTTATGCATTATGTTATCTCTCTAATCTGCAAACCAGCTGCAACTGGAAATGAATTAATAACAAATAAAATGCAGCCAGTACATAAAAATGTGTAGATTGCCCCGGGGCACCTAAACAGGAAACAGTGAAACAATTAGACTTCTTGTTTTGTTCTGACCTCTGTTTTGTTTTGTTCTACTTAGCCGCTGAATAGAAAGAGCTGCAGATAGAGACTGTTGTTTTTCTGTGTCTGTAATCACCACAGTTAAGCCTCCCTGGTCATAGCAGGGGTCAAATCTGCGTGAACACCCACTTTTCATCCTCCAGTGAAATTAAATACAGTGTTACAGTCAAGCTCTATAAATGCTTTAACTCTCTGCTGACTGCAACCCACACCGAGGGCTGTGGTTAGCCACCCAGGCCCATACAGCACATGCATGTGATAACAGGCAGAGATATGGCGTCCTAATTGCTGGCCCGAGTGCTATTGGAGGGAGTTTTCAGCAGGTTTCTTTCTCACTTTCACTCCATTTGATGTCTTTGAAGTTGGGCTTTTATCTGCCTTTGCTCCTGATGGCTGTTGTCTTTGGTGCGGTGCTGTGTGCGCCCTGCTCTTTGAGTACTCCTAACATGTAACAAAGGCAAGCCCTTAGAGAGGAAAGAAGAGAAAGGAAGCTCTCTCTCTCTCGCTCTCTCTCTCTCTGTCTCTCTCTCTCTCACAGTCCTCATATAAATTCATACACCACACAAATGCATACTTACAAACAGTATACACAAACCATTTAGCCACAACCTTTCGCATGCATCTCCGCTGTCAGTAAAAACTGCTCTCTGTGATTGTTTAACGTGCCCTAATTTGATAAAGGGCCAAGAGCGGGAAATGAGAGAGTAGTATATTTGTCTCAGGGGTTTGTACAGGGGTAAATATAGCAACAAGACAGCACCAGTTGATATGAGGGATTCGATGGTGTCGAGTGGTGTTGTGACTCACCAGGCTACAGTATGATGATGATGATGACGATGATGATGTGTGCATGCGTGCGTGTGTGCGTGTGTGGGAGGGTTTTTTTTTTTTCTTCCCATGCATACATTTGGATTTCTATGTACTGTATATGTCCAGTGTTTTCATTCATTTGATGAACTTTAATTTAATTGGCCCACTCTTGTCTTATGAATGTATTACAATAGAGAGGGAAAGTGATTGTGTGCATAAGCTTGGTAGGGAGCGAGTGAGTCGAAAGGAAAACAGGGGGCGAGCGAGAGGGAAGGACGGTGAGGAAAAGCCTGGACTGCTGGCTCCCGGCTGGCTGCATGATGGGTGTGTGTGTGTTTGTGTCTCAAGTGTGTGTTGAGAGGAGAGTGCGATTGCTGGTAGTCTCCATGTCTAATCAGAGCACTTGTGTGTCCCCGTCTCATTGTCTCCTGGGCCCCTCGCTGCAGCAGCAGAGGCCCTCTACTCCAGCACTACACCTCAGGACAGGCTGATAGCCGGTTGGACCACTCCACAACAGCACATTCACACAGAAGTCCGCTGCTCTGCAAGCGCATGTGCGGAGGCAAAATGTCTAGTTGTTATAAACTGCCAAAAAACTGAGACATAATGAATGCTCACACTCCATTTGGGCAGATAAGTAATGTAGGGGATGCTAATGGTAAGTAATTATCCTTCATAACTTCACTGTTTTCATTAAGCTATAGAGTGATGTCCTTGAGGTGTACTCAATAATGAGTGATGTGACATCTTTAGTTTATGGCATTGTTTAATCTTATGACTTATTTAGCTTTTTTTCTAATATTTTAATAATTTTCAGGAGGCGATTTTCTGGCCTTGAGACCAGGGGCGATGCTTCAACGATGGCACAATTGCTCGCCCTGTGTGGCCTGCCTAATTGTCATTGGTTATATCTGATGCCAATCATTGTGTAAAGTTGCCACCCATCAAAGTAGTATAAGATAAAAACAAAACTCAAAGCTGAAAGTAATTTGAACAGGAAGTGCAGGACTATACTCATGTCCTTGATTTCACTTCAAGGATATTTTTGTTTTTCACTGTTTTCAACTCCCCAAAAATGTAATAATTGACAATGTTACAATACTGATTTTGTTTTGCACCATTTGAGCTGCTTGTTGAACAGCTTTCTCACCACACTGAGTAAGCAGAACAACGCAACCAAGAGGATCTGTCCAACCTAATGATGTTGCTGTCAGTGGAAGAAGAATATATCTGGCACGGCGGCATCATACAACATCTTTACATAGAGAAGGAATACATGTTTAACTTATCAAAACTGAGCCTATTTTTTAGGCTTTTGGTTCTGACAAATACACCCATTCTCATTCTCATCCTCTATAGAGTCTGTGCCTTCATTTTCTTGTAGTTTCGGTGAGTGGCATAAAGTAGCAGAACACTTGGATCTGAAATCTGGCAAGTGGGTTGACAAAATCAAATTAAAAAGGTTTTGCTGTTTTATGTGCAACAACATTATAAATGTCCATGGTGGTGCATTGTTTTATGATGTTTGTGGTCAAGTTTTTCAGTTTTACAGGTTAAAAAAAAAAGTTCACTGACACTTAGCAGCGTGAATTTCAACCTGGTGGCCTTATTATTATCTATTTATTTAATTTTAATTACCTTTAGGTGCTCTCAAAGTTCAACTCTTGGTACCACCCTGTGCCCCCATACCCCACTTAAAATCCTTCAGATCTGCCCCCCAACCTGAGGGAAACATTAGGCCCAACTTCCCTCCAACATGAACGAATCTCAAATATCTCAACGTGGTAAAAAAAACAAACAAAAAAAAAAAAAAACCTCGATATATGGTGAACGTCACTCTTTGGGGGGGAGAGCAACTCAACCGTTGACATCCAAAATTTAGCCCCCCCCACATGTGCAGGTCAACCACGTTCCCGACCCCAGTGCGTCTGTTGTTCTCTGTGGCGGGACAGCGCTGCGCGCTCCCTGCATGCGCGTTCCCGGCTCAGCAAGTTTCCCCAGTCCCTTCTTCTCCTCCATTACTGGCGAGGCTCGCAATCAATAATTCAATAGTTTTGGCGTCTGAATCTTGCCCCAAACGCCGGGATACACAAACACCCAGACTGTTGTGCAGACTCTGTGAGGTCGGTATTAATTAATAGCTGAAGACGTTGTGTTTTGCGTGGAAATATCGGGAAGGGTAACACGATCTGGATCCCTATAATTATAGGCTCCCGTGTCAGGTGTTTATTAAATGTTCAATAAGAGGCGGTTAAGATGTCAGGAAATGAATCAGGCAAATGTGTTAGTCAAGTGAATCAGGTGTTAATAAATCTGTGTGTGTGTGTGTGTGTGTGTGTGTGTGTGTGTGTGTGTGTGTGTGTGTGTGTGTGTGTGTGTGTGTGTGTGTGTGTGTGTGTGTGTGTGTGTGTGTGTGTGTGTGTGTGTGTGTGTGTCTTTCTGGCTCTCCATCAGTGTATAGGTTGTTATTCACGATGTCCAACTTTAGGCGAAGAACAAAAACATTTGCATTCCGCGGAAATGGGCAAACTGCCAAGCTTGAAATCCTACTGTATCAGTAACCTGTGGTACTTATTGTGTATTATGTCAAAAGTCAAGATTGCTAACGATATTTTAAGTGCTGTATGATGCATTTTGTTAAATGCACTGTGATCGAGGCTGTACAGAATATTTATCATACAAACATCCAGACTGTTACAAGCTGACAAACAAACAGAAAGTACAATGAAATTAAAAATCCATCTTTGTTTTTTTTCCTCCTTATTATTAGGCCGCAGGGACTGGCTCGTTGGTCCGGAGGGATTTAATTTCCTGCTAGAATAACACAGTCATTTCAAATCTCCATCGAGTCTTGAAATATATAATTCAAAGTCCTTAAAAACTGTAAAAAGTTTACCCTTCGGTCACTGAATGGTTGACCCGCGCCTTTTTTTATCCGCCTGTTTGTTTCTCGCTTGTACTGGAAATTACCAGCCCTCCGCTACAAACCCTCCATAACCAAACTATGAATAATGCATCGGCTTGGAATGGGCGCAGCAACAGACACGCATGTTCCTGACTAAACGGGCCTGTCACAACTATGACGCTATCAAAAGACCTATAGCTACAGGCATGAATTATTAAAAGTGGGGTACTGTCATAGGTTCTGTGGCCTATACAGTAATAATAATAATAATAATAATAATAATAATAATAATAATAATAATAATAATAATAATAATAATAATAATAATAATAAATAAATATGCTTGAAACGGGCCAATTAATATTATGGAAAATGATGTCAACTCATTAAAGAAACTTTAGTTAATTTATTATAGGAACGAAAAACACTTTGTTTGGGTGGATTCACGTTTCACATGTGATGGAAATAAAATAAAAAACAATTTCATGAATATTCTTTCCTTTTTTTTCTTAGAAACCCGTGCCTCAGGTGACTTCACTTTCACTGTTATAAAAACATCAAAATTACATACAGAAAGCACATGGTTTTTTTTTTAATACACGGAAATAAAAGTAAAATACAAAAAAATGAACAAATTCCCCACAAGGCATTCTTAAAGCCACTAAAATAATAAAAAATAATACATGTTTTTTTTTGTGTGTATAAACATATTTTACACGTGCCCGTACCGGATCATACAGTCCTCGCGTCACTGTAATATTGTTCACTGTGTTTAAGATGGCATTTATGGTATGTTGCTCTCCTTTAAAAGGAGATAGACCACATTGTAAATATGGACACAAGATCGGGTTACCCTGACAAAAAAAAAAAAAAAAAAAAAACGTCCCGCGTAGCCTTACACATGTTTTACAATCTCATATTTCTGATGCGTTCACTTCCACCAGAGGAGGTCCAAACAGGTCAAGTAAGTGTTGTCCTTGGGGAGGGGAGGGAGGAAAGAGAGAAATAAAGAAAGAGATAGGGAAAAGGAGGAGGGGGGGGGGGGGGGGGGGGGTCACGTCACGTCACCCGTGAAGACAAACACTGCTGAGGCATTTTCCAATCGGACAAGTAACAGAGAATATATTGTCTTTTCTTCCCCTCCTGTTTCTATTTGTGTCAAAGGATTCCCGCTGTGTCCTTCTACAGAGAAAAGGTGTGTGTGTGTGAAATATAACGAGGCCAGCCTCTATTTGAGTTCAAATCAGAACAATATAATATTAAAAGGCAGAGGAGTGCAGAATGGTTCGCCTTGTTTGACAAAGTATCGACCGACCCAGCTGCACCTTCCTCCTCCTCCTGGTCCTCTTCCTCTTTTCCGGGGCGTCCCGTCGGTGTCCTCCACCTCCTCCTTCCTTGGAGTAACCCACCCCCACTCCAAAAAAAACCCACACTGTGTAGGCTATCACAGTCTCAGTCTTTATCTCATAAATAGCCTATATCTTATATTCATACTCGTCATCCTTCATTTTTTTAAAAACCAACAACAAACAAAAACATAAATAACGTCCATGGATATTTTTCTCACGTTGTCCTTGGGTTTTCTCTCACTTCATCATTTTCAGTGTCCGTGGTGACCCCCACCACCGCACCCCCCCACCCAAAGCCCCATCCCCACCCCGGCCGTCACAGTCCCAGCGCCGCCGTGTGTTTCTTGGCCTTCAGTCTCAGGTCGGCGATGCTGGAGTTCTTGCTGGTGTTCTTGGCGGCGGCGGCGGCGGCCACCACCGAGGCGGCAGAGGCGGACTCGGCCGCGAGCGTCGCCAGGGGCAACCCGAAGGGCGGCGCGGGGAACATCATGTAGGGCGCGTGCGCCGCCAGGTGAGAGTGCAGGTGGTGCTGCGCGTGCGCCACGGCGCTGTCCAGCTGGAGCTGCGCCTGCACCTGAAAGGAGAAGGGCGGCACGTTGCAATGACTATCCTACAGGACGGGACGCACGGATAAGGAGGAGGGGGGGGGGGGGGGGGGGGGGGGGGGGGGAGAGAAGGGGGAGGGAGAACATGCGTTAACTTTGCAGCGGGATGTCCGGAGGGTCAATTCACTATACCGAGGGCGGATATTTCAAGACATTCTTAAAAGCGTGATGGGGGACAATGAATAAAACAGCATTTCACAAAAAAAAATTTTTTAAGAGCTGAGGGTCCAAAATGTACAATAAATAAAGCCTTTTGCACACTTGAGACCGTTTTTAAAACTTTACACATTTTAACTTCAACTTTTAACTAAACTTATGTATCAGTACAACCATGGACTTAATAATAAATAGTTTTAGATTGTATCATTTTATTTTATGGAAAAGGGACAATAACATATTTTTCCAAATGTATACATACTGATTAGACATTTGGGATATATAATTTGCCCTTTTCATTAATTTAGCACAATTCTCTTAAATCCTTGTGACAATTGGCTTGAATTACTTTTTTTTTTTATCAAAGCTGTAGATTTTAGTGGATTAACTTCTCATAACTGTGTGCTTCAATGTAATTTGGTGTGGATGCTTCACCCCAGAGAGGTCAGCCTTCTTTCTTTTTCAAACTTTGATCACACTGTACACTTCTAGAGGCCCTGTTGGCTACTGCAACTATTGTGAGTGAAAGGTCAAATCTGAATTTTTATTCTGACAACCACCGCATGAAATGTAACCTCAAACTTCTGCGGCCTTTGGGAATCTTGACCTCTTCTCTTCAAAATAAACTCACCACAGGCCAGTATATTGCCCAAAGTAAGAACTGGATTACACTGATGTAAAGAAAAGTGTGAAGTGTGCACATGTTACCTCAATTCTGTTTTGACCTTGAGTGAGCAATTAATTTTTTGCAGGGGGCCATATCAAATAGTAGCATTACTGTGACAGTTCTACTCAATTTTGTTCAGTAAACTAGTGTATCACAATGAAAAGCAATGTGTCATATGGTTTTGAGCAACTTCTGCTTTGCATCAGTCATTTTCTGTGTGTGTGTGTGTGTGCGTGCGTGTGCATGTGCGTGTGCGTGCGTGTGTGTGTGTGTGTGTGTGTGTTTGTGTGTGTGTGTGTGTGTAAGCTACAGTGGAAAAGCTCCCATCTTTATAACACAGTTGCATGCATCATGTACACTAATTTTCCTTCCAATCACTGTCACAGTTCCTTATTGGCCACTAATGGACGGGTTCAGGACAACTAAAGGGCTGCATGTGGCCCGACAATTCCCATATTCTGGCTTAGACTTCTCCCACTGAGCTGAATTCTAGGTACAGAATGTGTTGAATTTATTCTGCCATAAATATCCATGCATGAGACAAGACATATATTTTATTCCGAGGTCTGTATTTTGTATTTGCATAACTCGTTGGGGAAATATTCAGAAACTCACATTCCTGGTTAGGCCACAACCTGCTACCCTTTGTAATTCTAGCTCTGCTAATATATTAGTCTGCTTCAGTAAAATGAGCAGAAAAAATGGTCCAAGAGAAACAATGGAGGGAAATTTCCCAATTAGGCTGTACAGACGACGCTGTGTTGGCACAGTGTTGTTGTCAGTGTGGTGATAAGAGTTTAGTTACCCCCTACATTGGAACTGGAGTCTCTCTGCATAGCACTTGGGCAGAGCCGGTGCCAAGACAGCATTCGGGGGATTGGTCTGGTTTTAAGAGCAGACGCTTCAAAGTTACTTGCCTGTTGGAATGGCATCCGTAAAGCCCCCACGTTGACATATGGCGCTACACGACAAGCTTCAAACTGATTCGCTGCTCCAATCAGGACTCCTGCACAAGCACAGATGATAGCCTAATTGTGAGAAGGCAATGGTCGGTAGCACAAAGAGGAATGACGTGCAACATGATGATTGTCACAGAGAAAAAAAAACAACCCACAAAAACCAGCTGAGATAAACACTCGAGAAAAAAAAAATTAAGCTGACAACTTAATTGTAGCGGTGCGTAAAGGTGGAGGATGTTGCGCAAATTTGAACGCCACACAATAGAACCGAATAGAATCGAATTGAATATAATATGTTAGTCTTTTGCTTGTGTTTGTGGAGAGCGTGCGGGATGAAAGCGTACCTTTATGTAACTGGTTCTCCTGCTTTCTGCATTTGGCTCTTCTATTCTGGAACCAAACCTGCAGGGACAGAAATTAATTAGAGACCTTCTGATTGGCAGCTGCTTGTGAGGCCATGTGTAATTCCTCTCAAAGTGACAACAACCGCAGAAAAACAATATCCCCGAGGAGCACTGAAATATTAATGACACTGCTTAACCCCAGATTTTAATTATTACATTTAGTCTACAACAAGGGAAGAGTGGGGGGTGGGAGCACAGAGAGAGAGAGAGAGGGAGAGGGAGAGAGAGAGAGAGAGGAGAGGAGGAGGAAGATGGGATGGAAAGTAGTAAATCTACTCAGGGCAGACATTAAAATCATATTAGTGGAATAGAAACGTGCTTGTTGGAAATGTGCAGGACTATTGGGCTATAATAAATAACCTTGTCAGCGTCGGTTTCATCTTTCTATAGATTAGTGTCCCCGAAGAGTTGAATGGAGTCTCGGATATCGAATAGCAGCAATGCTATTACGGTTCTGGACATCAGAGAGCCGAGCGATCTGAAAGCATCTCATCCTTTCTCTTTCCGTCTCCCTCTCATTAAATGACCGCTGAAATTAATTACCCTTATCTGCAGAAAAATCCATGTCATAGAAACGCTTAAATGCCTCGCAGTTTTTGTCTAATCACCGCCATAACACGCACTGAAAAACCCCCGCTTCAAAGACAGCTCCACTTTCTCTTTTCCTTCTGTTGAAAATCGACGAGCGTCAATTTCACAGAAACGCCTTGGAACACAGATTAAACGATTTATTACTATGATAATCTGCTTTGAATATCTCCAGATAAAGCCCGGGATAAATTAGCCCACAATGCAACGTGTCAATCTGCAATCTCCCTCACATCAGACCCCGCACACACACACACACTCACGCTCACTCACACACACTCTGCGAACGCGTGATTGAAATATCATATCGATCCGGCTGTCAGCTGGCTTCATTTATTGATCACAGTATTTGTCAATCGGAAGTCCTTTTTTGTGCACACTTCAGGTATAATTTATAGCGATGATAAAAAAAAACCCAAATGCAGTTATTGATTGAAGTAGATTTATATGAACAAAGAATTAAAATAAATGTGTGGTCTCTGCATGCAACTGGTAACAAAAAAAAAAAAGATAAAAGTGAGAGGTGGGGGAAGAGCTGTTCTTGATTTGGGTAGAAAATAATACATAATTTATGCAAATCCCCGAGCTGTGCTCCATGCTCGGGACACAATGCGCCTTATTGGTGCAGATTCCAGTTCAGGCCGGGAGAGCCCTGCAAAAAGCTGGTTTTAACTTTTTCTTCTTCTTCTTCTTCTTCTTCTTCTTTTTTTTTTTTTTTAAGAAGGGTGAGTTTGGATGGGGATCTTTTTTCTGGGTCCGTTTTGTGATGGCTATTCTATACAACGACCACCATGTTCAATATGGAGACAAATGCTCTGTCCTCTCCCTGAGCCGGGGCACACGGGATGGAAAAAAGTGTGGCATGAGACGTTATAAGGTTTTGATAAAAAGCAGATGAAAAGACGTGTCTATATGTTCATTGTCCCACTCGCTCGCGTTACACAGGACACGTCTGAGCCGCTCCAACACCCCCCACAACACCCCCCCCAAGCCTTACTGGGTTTCTGGCGCAGATGGTCCCCCCCTTAAAAAAAAAAAAGAGAAAAAAAACTACAGCAGCACAGACAAACAAGGGCCTTGGTAACATCCACCCAGAAAGTGAAGACAAATATTTGTAGGCTTATTTGTTTCGGTGAATTTGGACAATAACGATTAAAAAGACTCTCGTGATACAATCAGGCCCTAATTGAAATAATTAACACGTTTAAATAATCCAGACACGATGGGGAAAAATGTAATCAGAGCATAATGAGAGGGTGAACATAACATTTTGGTTGAGAGCTCTGCTTCTCCCTTTCTTGTTTGAGGGTTCACACACACACACACACACACACACACACACACACACACACACACACACACACACACACACACACACACACACACACACACACACACACACACACACACACACACACATCCCTCAGGGGTAAAGTGATGGGGTATAGTAAATCCAGGCCTATTGTAAATCTTCTACCGAAAAACATATACACATGGATTTCTTTCCTCCCAAAAACTCGGTGACTTAGAAACGGAAATATGATCTGACCATACTGCATAATAATAATAATAATAATAATAATAATAATAATAATATAAACTCATATACTTATTTCATCATAATTTTGATAATGTTGACAGTGCTGATTATTATAATAACTTTTAAATATTTAATGTTAGCATTGCTTTATGTTATGCTTTTAAAATTAAAAAGGTATGTCTACTTTTTCAAACGTATTAAAATAATAACAATAATACATATAATACAATTATTATTGTTATTATTATTATTATTATTATTATTATTATTATTATATGGATCGACTACTCATAAGGAAGGTTATTTTGAATTAAATGAGCCTAATTAATAAATTAAATCCTGATGAGAAAGTTTGATAAATTGTGTAAATCTCATTAATGCCTTTATTTAACAGGTCTTCTCGGAACAGGGCTTTGTTCGGGGTCGTGATGAGGTTGTACAAGTTTAAAGAGCCCCTGGTCCTACCTGTACTCGGGCTTCCGACAGTCCCAGCCGCTGGCTCAGCTCCTCTCGCATGAAGGCGTCCGGATAGTGCGTCTCGTCGAAGAGTCGCTCCAGCTCATTGAGCTGCTCTAACGTGAAGTTAGTCCGACTTCTCCTCTGTTTGATTTTAGTCTGTGTCTCGTCTTCTATGGGCTTGGAGTCCTCTTTTCTGTCTTTCACATCCGTGGTGCCTGCATGTGTGCGAGAGGGGAAGAGAGAGGGACGCGTCAGCATCAGGTCATGATCCCATGCTCATATACTCTCCTGCAGTGTCTCCAAATGTCTACTTTCACTCCTAACTTGTGCTTGTGCTTTATTACCTCATGATCTTAAAAATGAACCCACCGAGGCGTGCACACGGCAGCTGTCATGCGCGTAAAATAACATCCAAACCAAAAAAATAAAACCGCAAGAAATGAAGATTGACACAAGTATAGAATAAAAGTGGCCTTTGCACAGGAAGAAAGACGTGCCCTCGGATATCACAGAGCTATCAGACCTCGGATGTTTTGTAGAGCTACATAAAGCTCTTTAATTATTTATTGCTTATAAATATGCAACGCGGTGCCCACTGTTGGATGTCTGATACATGCTTGTCGAAGATCAGCTTTTAACCACGTTGCCCATGACGAACAGATGTCTTTATTTATTTATTTATTTAAACAAGCCACCCCAACTTATACAATATCTCGTCCAGAGTGCTGTCACATTTTCTCCAGGTTTGGCAATAAAGCAATAAAAAAATGTTCATGAACTCCTACGATGACTTTAATATCGTGTGGATTTACGTATTCATTTGCAAATAATTTTCTTTGAAATTGTGTTTAAATCTCTTCTTTTTTTTTTATCTAAAAGTGACAGAAAACCAGTTTTCTCACCGATATTTTTCAGAGATTTCTATCTAAATCAGCTTGTCTTCCACCTTACAGTCTGAAACATGATTTCCAACATTTTGTATGCTGAGATTTCTATTTCAGGTGTGTTTATTACCCTCCTTTTAAAAAGAAAAGAGGCCAGATAAAAGATAAACAAAGACGTCTGAGACAACTGGCTAATCGATGCCGATTATGTAATGAATAAAAAAATATGTAATTCTATAATCAATTGACAGAACAGTTAGCGCTGTAGCTAAAACTTGCATCGGAGCATGGGCCACAACGAAATCCTCATATTTTTTTTAATGATACAAAATTAAAGATGAATATTTAAAGTTTTGCCACAGGGTTGATTTGTTGTGATCAGGCTTTTAATGATACAATGTAAATTAAGACTTATCCAGATACAATTGTCTTTGTGTGAAAGAAAATACGGGCCTGATCTGCAATAATAAATAGTTTTAAGGAAATATTTTGGAAGTGTGCAAAGGTGCAAAACTTTATAGCTTTACAAAGAATAGTAACGGTATTTTCCCCCTCCATATTACTGAAGTGGCTCGTGCAAGAAGACAGTTACAGTGACCTGCCGATATTTGCAGTTATGATCATAAGCCACAGAAATAAAGATGTCTCAACTCGGTTGTTCAAATTACAACGTGGCCGTCAGTGCAACCCTCTCGATCAGCCGTTCTGGACTCCAATGCTCCCTTTTAAATCAGTAAAACTCCCCCGAGATAGTCGCGCGTAAAAGCGCAGCAGTCCTACCGTCAATGAGTTTAGGGCTCCCGGCATCCCTGATCCTCTCCGGGCCGAGCATGTCCGTTTCCCTGCCCGGTGAGAGCGCAACGTTCCGGGTGACTGCGGCCGCCTCCTCTCGGCTCCCGGGCTCCCCGGATAAAGACTCCCTGCTCCCTGCCCGCGTCGCCCCGGTCTCCAACACCTCCCTGTAGGTAATGACTTCCTTCTTCTCCTTCACTTTCTGATCGAAAGACTTAGACACGAAAGCGGTGAGCTCTTCCATCACTACTTCCTCTCCTCTTTAAAAAAAAATATCACACACACCATACACACACTCGCACTCACACACACTCTCTCCCTTTTGCTCCACGACAGCTGAAGACATCAATGGTGTGGCTCGTCTTAAAGTCGACCCCTTGAAAACGACACAAGGTGATGCCGCCAACTCTGGAGAAAAAGGTGAAACATATATGAAGATATATCTTCTCTCGGCCAATTCCTCCTCCTCCTCCTTTGGTGGCGGAGTTGGGAACCTGCTGGTGATCCTCTATTGAAGTCACAGTATTTATACTTTGCGGCGCCTTGCCCCCTTGATCCGTGCAAATTACCTCCCCTCAGGATGCCGGGACGAGCCCCCCTTCCCCTTCACTGATATGGGAGTGAGAGAGGGAGAGAGAGAGAGAGAGAGAGAGAGAGAGAGAGAGAGAGAGAGAGAGAGAGGAGAGGAGGTAAAAACATTAAGCTGCACCGCCGCTATTGGCCATTAATCCGAGATTGACAAGAAGGACTAATTAATTTAATTAAGCGCTCATTCGCCGCTATTGTCCTGAGTTAGTTTTTTTAAACACCCGGGAGATGGTCACGGATCTCTCTCTCTCTCTCTCTCTCTCTCTCTCTCTCTCTCTCTCTCTCTCTCTCTCTCTCTCTCTCTCTCTCTCTCTCTCTCTGCAGGGGTGTGGCTTAAATAAAATCTGAAAAATGACAAGAGAGAGAGAGAGAAAGGGGGGAAGCACATGGACTAGGAGTCCTTCCTCAGTATATCTCTGTGATCTGGGGGGGGGGGGGGGGGGGGGGGGGGGGGGGGGGGGGGGGGGGGGGGGTAGACGCAACGATGACACGGAGGGAAGAGGAGGTGAAAGCGGATCGGAGAAGAGCCTCGCGCATCTCTACAAGAAGCTTCACGTCAAGTTCAAGTCTCCGCTTTTGGCTCCAGCCCAAGTTGCATTATATAGTTGTTGGCTTCAGGCCTGGTATAGTTTCCATAGGTTTTTGACGTGTTTCTGTGCACACATGTTGTCACTTCTGATTTAAAGAGGGAGCCCACCGCATAAAAGAAAAGAAGAAAAAAAGAAATGCAATTGGAAAACTGTCAATTTTGCTAAGAGCATAACATGTTTTCATGCCAATTAAATATCAACGAAAATTATCATTGTTATTATTATTATTATTATTATTATTATTATTATTATTATTATTATTATTATTATTATTATTATTGTTATTATTATTATTATTATTATTATTATTATTATTATTATTATTATTGTTATTATTATTATTATTATTATTATTATATTTGCTGTTAGGTAAAACTATAATTAATTAATTGGTTTATTATTTCCTTTACACACACCCTAAGCTCATCTGTATAATCAGTAATTATGTATTTTACATTGTCATCATTACAGAAACTATATCGTTTAATATTAGGTCTCAGCGGACTTTTTAAGCCATTAGGATGTTAAATAGCAGCTAAACGTTTAATTATGATGCCTCTTGCGCTGACTTGCCATTGGGCTCCCTAATTAACGTTTTTCAGCTCTTTTTTTTCTCCCGCCCTCCTGGCTGCTGGAATGATTGCCTATATTTGCGAAAATACATAAACAATGGTTCAGGCGGTGAAGGTATGGTGGAAGCGGCCCAGAGAAGGCAATTAAAGTGAGAAGAAGAGGCAGCCTACAGTATATAGGCAGACAAGAAACAGGATACAGCAGGATTTTTAAAGCGTCGGGATGCATTTGATGCAAAATTAAGCGTGTTTATTGATAATCTATATAAAGCCCCATTCCCACACTGGGGTTTGATAATTCCCCTAATTAAATATTAACCATGTTTAAGCTTGAACCTTAGGCAGTAATTACTTTTATTTCTGCTGCATCTCAAAGCAGGATGAATTTGTGTTGTGTTAAGCTGCCTCAGTGAAAACCTCCATCAGATTGTTTCTCCGATGCACGGTATTGATCCACGAGTCGGTATATTGGTCGTTTCACCTTCACTCCCGCAGAACGTTTTTGTATTTCCTAAGTTATTAATTATGATACTCATTGAAAATTGTGTGGATGCTTCATGCGCCCTTTGTGTCGGCGTAAAACGTTATCCGAGAAGATGACCTCATGCAAATTATCACTGCCACCTTGCAGCTCACATTAAATTCGGTAAATTGTTGTGTGTGCTGTATTTTGTGAGTAGTGCCAGAACAAAATGAAACATGCGACGGCTCTCCAACACTTATACCTAAATAATGATTTTAAACATATTAATTTGAAATGCTTTTAATTGACGAGAGGCTAAGATTGAATAATAATCCAGAGAGTTCAAAAAAAATAAAATAACGATGCCTTATTTTTCTGCACCATTGACCTAATGATCCTGGATTTAAATGAGTGGCGAAAGCATATCAATGAAATGTTCAGGTTTCAGGTCTGTCTCAGTGAAAAAAAACTTGGATTAGGATCTGGTATAATCTTTTAACAATGACGTTTTTGTTTATTCCTATTTTAAACCGTTTAACAAATATCCACTCAAAGTGTCAATACTAAAATACATTTAGAACGTATTTTAATTCAATCGGATGCAGGAGAGGACAAATAATTAGAGAGTGACTAATTCAGATTCATTGATGAGAAACAGCTCCCTCGATCGACTACTCCCCGTTGGATTGTGTTGTCCTGAATCGACACTCTCCGGGGTTGATTGTCGGGTCTTGTGAACAGTGCATGGCTCAGTGAGGAAACGTTGAACGAGTTTAAAGGCGAGGAGCGGGATTCCCATGACGGGGTGACTTTTATTGTACGTTTCATCACTTTCGTGTTATGTGCACTAACGTGTGTTTCGTGCAGGGTAACTGGACGCTTCCGGTTAAAATAAGAAATCGCAGCTGTCGCGTGTTGAGTTAGCAGCTTTAGCCTGCTAGCATAGCCTCCATTCAAAACAGCTCTCTGTGTGAGACTTGTGTTTATGTTTATGTTTATGTTTGTGTTGCACAGTGGCTTTCACAGCTTTTCATACGGTTTATATAGCACACGCGCTGCTTGTTTCTTGTGTTTGTGCAGCGGTGACAGATGAAAGCCACTGTTGATAAACAACACGAGTAGTGTTGTTATTTTTCTTGATGAATGAATCAAAATAACATCGCCACTCGTGTCTTAGCAGTGCTATAAGTCATCACGAAATCCAGATCCAGGTGGCAGATCGGGAACAAGCGTCCCTCCTGTCCAGTATCCAGCAGCATGGGTCGACGCTCGTCTGACAGCGAGGATGACAACCGCGGTAGGAGGAAGAAAAAACAGCGGCGCCGCTCGTCTTCCTCCTCCTCCTCCTCCTCCTCGTCCACCTCGGGCAGCAGGGTGAGGAGCAGCCGCAGCAGGAGGTCCAGCCGCCGCCGCCGCAGCCGCTCCAGAGACCGGAGGTGAGTCTGTGGATTGCAAGCTGTTGTTTTCCTGCCACCGGCCAGGATCGTTGCTGCTGGACTGCAGAGTGTGATCCAGCTTCAGTGTTTCATGTGAGGTGATTCCTCCTTGGGAAGCAAATAAGTTCATGTAGATCTCGTCTGCTGAAGTATTATTGAGTGTTGGGGAGCTTCTTTGGATGGAAAATTGTCATATTTGAGGATATCTTTCTGGGTCTGTAGCAGTTTGGAAGTCGTACACATTATTTGGCATAGGCATTGATTTATGTTGTAGTCCATGAGTGCCCACGTAATATAAATAGCCTCTTATCATGTGAGAGTCTCATAAGGCTGACCATATAAGGTTGCTCACGTCTTCTAAACATTCAATTTTACAAAGGATTTCTGAGTTATCAAAAAGTCCCTAATACATAGAATTGAAATACTTTTGGTGGTGGAACACTCACCTGCCACATGGGAGGCCCAGGTTTGATCCCTGGCTGATGCAAAAGAGCTTTTGAAGTATGTTGAGTTCATTTTAAAGGAGCAGTTTTGTTTATTCTTTTTTTTTTTGATCAGCTATCCACCAAGTGGATGCTCAGCCTTTTCAAGTGGGTGCTGGAGCACCGGTGCACCCATGGGATAGGCGCCTATGCTATCAATCTTATACGTTTACTTTTAAACAATAGGATGTGTGGAGAAAGTTAATTTGACTAAAGAATGTCAGGGTTTGACTGACCTGAAACAATCTGCTGGGTGCTTATTGAGCAAAATAAAACACTTATTAAAAGTGAAATATGTTTTGTCTCACTGACTCCTGGTATTAATCACTGCTCCGACTAAAAGCGTTTCATTGCTAGTGCTCGAACTGCTATGTATGATACAGAAAAGAAAATATTAATATGATCAAAATATTCAAAATCAGATCAATATAGATTAAAAAAAAAACCAAAACATCTCAAATAATTGTGTAATCAACATGCCCAGCAACAAAACATATTGTATAAATTGTACTGTTCTATCTTAAACTGCCTTCTGGAGGTTTGGTTATTTTGGGGGTATTTCCACTTTTTTCTGTCTTCCGTCACCCGCTTCACTGAGGTTGTTGTAGCAGGAGGGAGCCTCACAGTGAGAAGGTCGTGGGTTAAATTCTTCCAGAGCAGGAGAGAACAGGCAAACTCCACACAGAAATGCCCATTCCAGTATTTCAAAGAAATAACATTTGAACTTTTAGGTGACAGTGGTAACCACTAGACGGCTGATGTATTTGTATGATTTGTGCTATATTTATTGTACTTAAGTATACGGTACATTTCTTTTTCAAACAAACACAATGAACAATGGCACAGAATCAATCCTTAAGTCAAAAGATCACGACAAAGCAGATCAAAAGGATCAAGGAAACCAACAGAGACACAGCATTTTATAGATAAATAACACACATACTGTACATGTATGAGTCATATTCAAAATATATAAGAAATATCAAGCTGAGCATCACATTATGACTAACACCCAGTACTTAATATTTACTTCACTCTGAACAGGAAGTTCCTGTACAATATCCTTGGTCAGAACCAACAGCTTTGATTAATTTTCATGATCACTATTTTGTACACAATCATGATTATTACAAATGATGATGCTTGGCAAATTTTGTGTTTGTATAATTAGTAAGATTTGATACAAGATGAAAACTGAGGTTATTGTTCCGTTTTAGATTTAAAAACATTCCTGAGTGAACTTGTTCAATGCAGGAAATTCCAAATGTTAAAGCCATTTCTTCTTGTGTCCTTGACTTACCGGAGAATTGAAATGTTGTTTTTTTTCCATTTGAAAACACAATAGTGAGGCAAAATGAAGGACACAATAGTTTTGATGTTGCTTTGCATTTGTGGTCAAGATGTACATCCCTTATTGAAAAGAAAGAGAAAAAACTTTTTAAGTTTTAAATGTTAAAGTTTTGATGTGTTTGTGCTCAGACCTGATCTGGATTTGACCTGATTGAATCCAACAAAGTGCAGAAATGTGATGATACCAATAGATTTGTCTATTTACAAGTAGCTTTTTCAATCTATGTTTTGCACTGGGTGCCTTCTTGCATTGAATTTTGGACCGTAAACACCTGTGAAGTAGTTTCTGAGCAATAAAAGTGAACAGTGAGATATACCTGCACTGTTTACTGTGATGGGCACGCAGGGCCACGGCTCGATATAAAATCTCACCATGATAATGAGTATACACGATTCAATTTGCTTATGAATTATCCAGAAAGCTGTGTATGATGTTGGAATGAACACAAAAACCAGTTTTATAAGGTTATTTGATTCTATATATTGAGTCAGACTTGATCATTTGCTGTTATTATGAAAGTAGGAAGTTCTGAAATAATCAACAATCTTTGTGTATGAAAACATCCGTCCCTCCCTCAGTTTATCTGTCTGTTCATCCGTCCTCTCCATCCATCCGTCCTTTGATCTATCCGTTGCTCCATCCGTCCACAGATGCCACCGGCTGTGTGTGGCTGTTCAGACAAGGCCAGTTGATGGTAATTATTTATGAGGCTTGGTCAAGGTCCATTACTGCTGATGGGAAGTCATAGCCTGTCTGCACAGGGAGGGGCTGGCTGTGCAGTGTAAACCCCAGGACCAAAGCCCCTCATCTATTAGCTGTACATTTTCATCAATTAACTAAGACCTTGGTGGAAGCGTGTGCGCTGAAACCAGTTTCTTTAAATGGGCCATAATGAAGAAGAGTCCACATTCTGTCATACCTCCCGCTGCATGGTACAAAGTGACCACATGGGGTAAAACAGTGTTTATTTGCATGTGTAGGTGACTTCAAGGCCGCACGTTTATCTAATGACTCGCATTGACTCAACGGCATGGAGACTTAACGTGGGGGAAATATCTGTGGAACTTAATAAGAAATGTCCAACTGGTTTGGTGTTGTGTGTATTTATCGGAGACGTTTCTGTATTAACTGGTTTCTCAGCCGCGCGTGTTTGCGCTTTTAGGTTTTATTACGCTTCTCTTGTGCAGGGATTTATGAAAATATGTGGGCTTATCTCACTATTTAAAATAAAAAAAAAAAATTGTTCACTACTGTGTGCTACTTGAGCTTAATGTGTGAAGTGGTTGTGTCGGGGCTGGGGAAGTTATTTCATAAGACCCTCGCTCTTGGGATCCAGCCTTTAGAATACTAATGGATCTTCTTTGCGCTCCTTTAAGTGGTACAAATCTGGTTTGATAGTTCAGTCTCTGTGTTATTTGTATTGCGTGCCTTTTTCTTCTTTTCCCTTCTATCATGCGGAGCTCCCAAAGGACCAAGTATGTGGTTTTTTTTTGTTTTTTTCCGGGGGTTTTGCTGGAAAAAAGATTTGGGTATTTTTAGCTTTGGTAAAACAAAAGGAACATATTTTTAAATAATAAATATAACACAAACAGTTTATGCAGGAGAAAAGTGGGATTCTGCATTTACATTCACCCCCATGGATGCCTCCTGCTACATGATATCAATAGGAGCGCCGTGTGAGTGGTGTTTGGAAAATAGACACTAGACACACTGCTGTAGCCACATTAAAGAGCAGCAGAGCACCAAAGGGCCCCTGTGGAGGAACCGTAGGGCAGCCTGCGTGGCTCGGCAGCTTCGGGTCTTGGACCAGAGTGTTCAATGATGCAAAGTGGCTGTCAGAGCTGCTCATACCAGCTTCGACTGTCAAGGACATCACAATGCATTATCTTGAAATAACAAAGCAAAATTTTAGATGCTCCGAACGAGCTAATGAGCGTGGAGAGTGTGGCCTTTATGGTGCAGTGAGGTGGGAATAGGAAGACTTTAGTCCGGTTTGCTTGTTTTGTATAAAAATACGTTTGAGGAAAATCTAAACAAGTAAGCTGAATGACAATCAAAATATTATATTTATCTAATCTTTTGAGACCAATTCTGTTGAGAATATGTCTTTTCTTAGTAGTTTTTAGAACCCATTGTGTTTTCTTTCTTTTTTTTTTGGTTGGCACCTTTTAAATCAAGTTCAACTCTCAGTCAGAAAGGGTGCAGGCTTGATTCCTCCATCCCTCCTTGAGCAAGCCACTGTGCCACAAATTGCTCCTAATGAATAGATTCAGCACCTTGCATGGCAGTGTGTGTAAATGAATAATGTGATGTAACTTGGAGGCTGTTAATCAGTGGAAAACTGCTCTTTAAGTCAAATCTATTTACCTTCGTAAACTAGCGAGGTTCAACGAGTTCCTTGGGTTCGATGCATCAGTGAGTAACTGGGAGGTGGGAATGGTCCAACTTCCCAGTGGGGAACTTGTACTTCGACATTTTAGATAGTAAAGTGTGAGGTTTGTTTGAGCTCCCAAAAGCAGGTCTGACACTCAATAAAGCAACAGTTGAGGTGAAAATGACAACACTTTCTCTGGTTACGTGAGTGAAGTTTATTTCCTGTTTGTAACAACAATTGTTTTAATAAACCGTTGTAATAATTGCTAGATATGCATGTTAACAACAGACTGTGCAGCAAAGCTGCATACATTGCCCACTCTGAGCTGAAGTCATCACTCTCTCGGTTGATGTTCTTGGCCATCTTGATCGTGCAAACAAATATAGTCCAAAGCGCAGAGTGACACAGCTCAATCCCACCAGACAAGCAGCACAAGTAAAAAAAAAAAAAAAAATCAAAAGGAAGTTTACATGTTTATATGTGGAACAAAACAAAACCAGTCAAAATCAATCAACACCAAGAAAAACGAGGGTGAGACAGAGTTTGTTGTAGCACAGTGCATGATGCATTTCATTCTCTACTACCAAGAAAAATGCTCATTGTTTTCACAGGTACACATTTCACTTGTCCTCCTTACATGCGGCGTCTATTATCTGTTTCCTGTTACCTATACCTGTGACATTATGCACTCTGCTCAGCTTCATTTCAAACAAAACAACCGACGGATGGATGAAATAATCTTCCCGTTAACATTAGATCTGCTTCATCACTCATTATTGGTGAACAGACACTGGCTGTTGTGTGCGATTCAGGATCATCTGTGTTTTCATTTAGCAGTAAACAAATAAATGAAAAGAAGGAGAACAAAATTAGGAGCAACACAGCTATCACAAACAGGATAAAGCCAGATCGTTAGACGGCACTGATGGATGCAGATTATTTTCAGAATGAAATGGATATGCTTAGAACAAAAAAAAAAAAAAAACCTCAATGAAAAGCAGTGGGGAGTCATCATGACCTTGTTTGAAATAGGCTTATAAGTTTATGGCATTGGGCTCTGTTACAATATTTCAGCAGCCCCGTGACAGATGGGTAAAACTGTTTCTGAACTTGACTGATTCTGTCCCTGCGCCGTACTTATCAGTGATCTCTGCCAACTATAGTTTTTCATACTCTCCTAATCTGTGATGTTGTTTGTTTTTGTTCTGTGTCATCATAGTCGGTAGGCATCACCAAATCACTCGTATTTTACAATACACTGCAGAAAAATGTCTCCGTAAAAGGCTTTACAGTCCTGTTGTCTCACAATCTTGACACAATTGCATCCTGATGTTTGACACTCCAGTGTGGATTTCGTACAAATAGAAAATATTAAGGCAGATTCTGTCACTGACATGAGTTCGATGTGCCCATTACATCTGATACAACTGTTTTCTAACCTCACTTCCCTCCCGCCTTCCAGATTTCTTCTACAATTGGCTGCTGACACTCACTTTCATAGGCTCATTAAGGCAGAGTCTTCTCTAGTTGCGAGACTGTGTCTTGTTATTAGTGTATAGTTTGTCATTTCTTTGACATGTGCAGTGCTTCAGAGCTCTCAAAGCCTGCGACCTCTGGCACGGCACCAAAGTGTCACTGACCCTAGAATGTGAACCACTGATAAGGGAGCATCCGTCAGGTGGATGCTATGTTAATTGTTGTATTATGAGACGAGTAGAGGCGATTTTCTTTAAGCGTCTTGATATTTTACTAATAATTATGGAAGTTCTAATTATTTTATGTTCGTCTAAGCCTCCAACCTTTAGTCGACAACAGGATTCCAGTAAAATGTACACATTCCCCGTGTTTGAACTGAACTGGGAAAGTAAGCTATTAGTTTATCTGCCCCCTCTGCTTGGAACAGCCTCCAAATAACACCCAAAATGTGAGAATTGGTTTCTTTTTTTTTTTGTGGAACAAAGAGTGAACTTCGATCAGTCAGTGTTAGTGTTTTTAAAGTCTTTTACAGTGAATCCGTGCACTTGTAACCGTCGAACTCATATTACAATATGTTTACACACTGCATTTTTTTTCAAATTGTCTATAGAAATAAATAAACTAAAATAAATGGCTTGGTGACACTCCCCCTTCTTCCTCTCACACTAGTCGAGAAAATCTGGAGAATGTATTGTTTTCAAATGTCCATTCACCCCTGATAGCCAGCTGGAAGTACTATTGGATGAATCTCTGCAGTAAAGGATGCCTCTTACAACACACGAAGGCTGATTTGTGGACGTATTCTGTCTTTTGAGGAAAAGAGAGACACTGCTAAAGACTTTGACAGCAGCCATTCCAAATCTGCAAGACAATCCTACTAATGTACACCGAACTTGAAACAAATGGATGCCTCTCAGCAAAAGCTGGAACAAGTTTATACATAAAAGTCTCTGCACATCTCAATTCGTGCAAACGAAAATAACACAGTCAAGGCTGCAGTTTATTTGCAAAGACTCCTTTAAAGTGTCTGTGTTTGCCAATATGTCATTGGGAATATACCGATACGGACAAACAAACAAACTCCGGTGACCAAATCAGCCTCAAACTCCTGTTTTTGGACTGTGAGTGAAAACCAGAGTACCCAGACAAAAACCTACACGTACACAAGCTCAACCTGAACTTAAACCAGCATGAGTGCTTACCATTTTACCAATATACCGAGAACAAGCTTGCAAATGCATAAATAAAGAGTCAACCTCTGTTATTTCTTTATGTTGGGAGCCCTGATGATCTCTCAGATGCATATCCTTGTAGATAAACTTAAACAACATTACAAATTCATAACGATTTGCACGCTTTAATCTCAACTTGTTAAGAACACACCTATTTGCTTAAAGACTTGTACCGTCTTCTGTTTTTAATGTGGATTTGTCTGCGCAGGAGACGACAACGTTCAAGCAGCAGCTCGTCCCACAGTTCATCTCGCAGAAAGACGAGTCGAAGTGCCGAGAGAGACAAAGGGAGGAGCCACCGCTCGCACAGGTCACGCAGCCGGGACAGAAGGTAGCTCCCTCACCCCGTCACACGTTATTTATGCACATCCTGCACACCTTCTGCCTTTACTGACAAGCACTCCCACGTTTTTGGTCAGAGCTATAATTCATATTGTCCCAAGTATTTTTCCACAAACACAGAACGTGTAATGACACAGAGCGAAAAAAAATGGAAATCGTTTTTTTTGTGTGTATTTGTGTTACAAATCAGTAACTGGGATGCCTTTATGTAAACAACATTTTTTGGAAGTTTACTGCAGCATAAATAACACATTATTTCATATTTATGTTTTATGTCATCAAATGGAAACACATGGAAACTTGCGTCTTCTGTCTGGATCGCTGCGTCCCGTGTGAATGTAGCGTTGTTTCAGTTTGGCTCAAGTATCCGTCTTTCTTTATGAGTATTAATGAAACAGAGACACGCAGATAGAGCAGGCAGCCGCAGTCCAATCCGTTAGCCCAAATCTCTCCTGGAAGTCCTTCTCCTTTCATCAATAATGCCATTAAAACAACATTAGATTGTTCATGATTTTGTGTGTGTGTGTGTGTGTGTGTGTGTGTGTGTGTGTGTGTGTGTGTGTGTGTGTGTGTGTGTGTGTGTGTGTGTGTGCGTGTGCGTGTGCGTGCGCAAAAGCTGACGGTATTCTACCGTGTACCCACTAAAGCTGCATGATATCATGTAAACATGTGAAATAGTATTAAATTGTTGAGATAACGACTTGATATAGGATTTGGTCTCCTAAATAACAATGCTCTTTTCTCTTTCCTTCTAAATTACACCACCTTTTTGTCATATGTGCGAAAAGTGAAAGTGTAGACTTTCTTGTTTTCGGTCATTTTCCCTTGGACTGTGTGCTTTTGACAACTGCCCTGTGGTATGAATACAATTAGAGCTGTCAGTCAATTGAAAACATTTTATTGAGTTAATTCCACATTTTGTTGTAAATAATCATGATTAATCATACCTTTCTTTCATATTTAAAATCCTGTCATCTTGAATGTGCAGACTGTGCGTGTTGATAAAGATACTACATTGACTTCAATGAATTTCTTCCAGTGCAGGTTTCCAAACCAAAGTTGCTTTCTGTCATGGCGACTTCCGTTCTTTTTTTGTTTTTCCCACGGTGACATGGATCCCAGGTTTAGGTGTCTACCAGTATTTAAAAATAAGGGACACACTCTCACAGCTGTAGCCAGTCCTGTATCTCTTTCACAGATATAAAGGGAAAGTCTCTGTGTGTGGTGGTCCATGTCATTAGCATAACTAATCTGGCGCTAATGAACCAGTAAACTGCTGTTTTTAAATCCCTCTCGCTCGCTCGCTTGCTCTCTCTCTCTCTCTCTCTCTCTCTCTCTCTCTCTCTCTCTCTCTCTCTCTCTCTCACAGACACACACATGCTCAGACCATCAAAAACGCATAGAAAACATGCACAGACGTGCAATTGAAGAAAAGGTTGTCATAATATATGCGCGAGCGAGGCCTTTTGTTTACTTGTGCATTGCTGCGGGGTAGAGCAGAGATCATTTCAATCACAAAGGAAAACGTGGCTTAATATCTTCATTACAGAGGTGTCGGGATGAAGAGATGAGGCAACACAGATGTTTTGACACATGTGCTTGACAGTGCCACGAAACGACAGCCACACTTTAGCTCGCCAACCAAAATTTCCTTCGAATAAGTCACAAAATCCAGCAAACCCCTTGGAATGAATGCAGCCACACCGCCTTCCCGCGTTCTCTCTGCGGTGCTGCGGCAGTCACTCACAGCACCACTGGCGATTAAAACATCACTGGGAAACTGGTGTGGTGTGAGATGAAAGGTGGAGGGGATTTGGAAGATTTAGAACTACAGTCGATGACATCGGTGTTTACAAACGCTGCACTGTGATTAGGAGGGCTACGTTGTGTAATCGGCTTAGCGGTAAGCGAGGAGCAGGTGGGTTGGGCCGGTGTTCGCGGGAGCGCGTGGGGTGTTTAGGAGGTAGGGGCGGTGCTGGAGGTGGGAACGTGCAAAGTGATGGTACTGATGATGCATTTACGCCATTAACTGACGGCAGCTACAGTTTGTTGTCAGCAGAAGCCGTGTCGTTGGCAAGTCCGCTCATACTGTAGCATCCAAACAGGCCATTGGAATTTCTAGTGTGAAGTCTAATAAATGAGACAATAGCACAACTCAACAGTCATGCATACAGAAACCTGCATAGTGGATATAAATGGAGAAATGTGTCTCTTCGTTTTTTGCTTTCTTTCCCAGTTTTACACTGAAAGTTGTGTTTCTTCAAAAGAAATCATCACTGTTTGACTCGTTGCACTTCAGTCTTGTCACATTTTGTGAATTTTCATACGTTTTGCAGATAAGAACAGTGTGGTTAAAGTTGTTTTTTTTTCAGACAATGTTGAATGCTTCTGTACTACAACGTGATGCTATTTGTAACAAATAACATTGTTTTCTGTTGTTATGGGTAATTTAAAGTAAAATGATATAATTCCTGCAAAAGCAACACATATCTCAATGCCTTTTACCATTTTGATTAGCAGCAAGCAAGCAACTTTATAAAGCAATTTAAAAATTCTACAGTGGACCAAAGCTCTGTACAAATAGAATAGATAAGCTATATTAGCGCACAGTTTACATAAAATAGATAAACAATACAGACAGTACAAATAAAACAATACAGTTCTAATAAAAACAAAGGATGAATGACATGGTAATATAAAAGGCTTTAAAAATACAAGTAAAAACATGTAGAATAAAAAGTCAGCTAACATGGTCTTGAAGGCCAAAGAGAAAAGGTGAGTTTTAAGGTGTGTTTTAAAAACAGACAGAGGTAAGTCATTCCACAGCTTCGAGGCAATGGCGCCACAGATCGGACAGGAAGTAGCTGATACAGGTTCAGAAGGATATGATTGAAAGTAGGACATTGTTTTGGGCAATTTTGAAATCACGATTATGTCTTTGAATTTGGAACAGCATTTATTTAACGAGTTTAAAAAAAAAAAAAGACTCCTGTTATATATATAAAAATATCTTGTAATGTAGTAGTAGGAAACAAACTGTTGTACTGCACTCCATCTTTTGAAAACCAGAAATAAATAAAATACTATAAGAGATAGATATACTTCAATAAATAAGTCCAACATAAATACTTTGATAAATTGGTCCAAAATAAAATTGTGGCGGCGTGGAGCTGATGAATGGTAGTCGGAGGCGGCGTGTTTAGCAAGGAACTCCAAATTTTATTTCGTCTCAGAAACACTTTTCTTTTTTCTCATTGTTTTCACTCACAGACACAAGGTGTAGGAACAAAACTACTTCCGCTCAGAAATCCCGCCTCTCTTCAAAATAAAGTTCCCCACAGTAACTAGGTGAATTATGACCTTAACTGATCACCACAGTGGGGAATTTTATTTTGTAGAGAGTCGGGGTTTCAGACCTGTAATTGTAGTATTTTGATGTAACAGTGTCATGTTGGAGTGAGAAAAGAAAAGAGTTACTGAGAAGTGTGGATTAATGGAGAATAAAGTTTGGAATTCCTTGTTGAACACGTCGCCTCCGACTACCGTTCATCGGCTCTACAACATAATCGTTTTTCCTCGATTGTGTGAATTTTGAGATCGTCTGGAGCCAAAATCTTAATCACGATTAAAATTCGATTCAGTGAGCAGCCCTAATTGAAAGTGCAGAAAACATCAAAAAAGAGTTGCAAGAAATAATATGAGGGTTCACATGTGCAGATGAGAGCGGAAATAATTGTTTTGGTTGTTTTTAAGACAACAAAAAAGTTGATACTTTCTGGCTCCGGTATCTCTTCCATGTATAAAATCGCTCATATTTTGTTAGTCTTAGTTACTGAAGGTGCTGATATGTGATGGTAGAGGTACCTTGGCTGGGAAATGTTTATTTTTAACGCCGCCAAATTGGCTGCATTGTATTTGTACATCCTTTATTATTCAAAACCATATTAATATTCACAATTGAGGCACAGATTGATGCTCTGACTGCGCTGTCTGCACTTTGACTTAACTAAGGTACAGCCCCAATCCTTTGGCGGGCCGCTCTTTGGTGGAAGGCTGCATATGCTACACCTGCAGTGGTTGGGTAAGCTGGTGTGTGTAGAGCACAGGTGCCTGGACTGTCATTAGTCAGTGGTGTGTCTGTGTGTGTTTGTGTGGATGAGGCTGCCTGAGCTGGCTGAGAGCCTGGCTGATGGATCAGAGGAGGATTGAGTGGACAGGACCTCATGATTGATACGCAGATAGGATATGAGGTGCTGCTTCGCCACCACCTACACCCCCCCCCCCCCAACGCATGCCTCCGCCCCAGCCACCGCAACCTACCCTGGCACCGTCTTCAGAATTTGAAAGGAACAAGAAGATAGCGGCGTACAAAAGGGAAGGGACGAAAAGAGAGAGGGGGGTTGAGAAGTTAAGAGGAGATTGTAAAAGTGTGGGGGAGAATAGGCGAGTGAGAGCGAACGGAGGAGATCCTAAATGGGGAAAATGAAGGAGAAAGACAAAAGCGAGCACCAGTCGAGAGAATAGATAGACTTGAGAGGGATATTATTCAGAAGAAATGAGAATAATAATGCCTGCATCAGAATATTGCATAGGAGAAGATTAGGACCATAGTAGGTTGAAGTGAGGAATATTATTACCTTCTTTTCAATCTCCCATGTATAAATAAAAAATAAAGAGATACATGAAATAAGAATAATGCTCTATCATGTGTTTACCATCTACCGGTGCTTCCTGTGAGTCTCTGCTCTCTTTTTCTCTTTCTGCTTTTTTCCTGCCCTCAATCAGAGAAGGGCCAGGTCCCCCAGAGGCAGTCAATCTTGCCCTGAAATGTAAAACAGACAAGAGGAGCAGATTACCTATTTGCCATTAATGTTTATTCTCTTTGATGTGAGCAGGCACATTGTGTGTGTGTGTGTGTGTGTGTGTGTGTGTGTGTGTGTGTGTGTGTGTGTGTGTGTGTGTGTGTGTGTGTGTGTGTGTGTGTGTGTGTGTGTGTGTGTGTGTGTGTGTGTGTGTGTGTGTGTGTGTGTGTGTGCGCCCCATAAAATGAACATGTGTGAGGCTGATCCAGAGTATTCATGTAAGTGCAGATTTGTGTGAATGCATGTTCATTGAGAGAAGTGTGTGTGTGTCATAGACACACGGCCCGCTGGGGGAAGACCAGAGCGAAGCATGGCAGCGGTGGCGTACAGTGATCTGATGTGTACTCAGTCCAACAAAGACGACACGGCCTCTCATCACAGTCGGATCACAGGCATGTCTTTAGGTGAGCTCGGCTCAGCGATGAAGCGCTCGGCTTTGGTGGGCGGCCGCAGCAGGGGTTAACGGTGTGTGTGGCTCAGTCAGTCATTCTGTCACTCCTTCAGCGAGCGCTGGAGCCCATTTGGAAGGTGACGCCAATCGGCGAGCGCTTCTCCTTAGCTGTTAGTTATTCACGCATGTGTGCACGCGCTCACATGCGTGGATCACGTACTGCAGGGCACGCACAAATGCTTACATTTTCCTCATTAATATTTCAGCGGTGTGTTGAGTTAGCAGGGCAAAGTGCTAGCGTCAGGGTTCCGCCTGCAAACACCGGAGTGTCTTCATCACTGGGCTGCTGTCATGATACTAACAAGAGTGAGACCTCCAATTAACCGTCTGCACCCTGGAGGAGACGGCAAGTTGAACACACCACCCAGCAAGAGTTAAAATGTCCTCAGACAATCAAAAGGTCGACGTGAGTTTAGAGTTAAAGCAGGAGAAGGACGTATGAATATGTAGAAAATCCAAATAAACTCATTAATTCGCTTATGTCGGCAGGGATTGGCTCAAGCTCCTCGTCAATCTAGGTGGCATAAGTGAGTATTGAAGATGAGTGAATGTATTGATATAGAAAGTTACATGAGTTCAGGGAGTGATGTGTTGTCGGTTTTTCACATGAAAGAAATAGTGTTCTTTTGCATCTTGTTGTGATTATTCACCCATGTCTTGTCATAGAAGCATCTCAAACATTGTGGCTGTGGAAGCATCCCACTGCTTTATGAGGTTGTAGTGAGAGGAAGAGGCCTGACTGTGGACACGTTGCAGGATTTTATAGATCATGCACAAAGTTTATCCGACTTGCTAAAGTTGGCCTTTTCAAAAGAAATTTAATGTCACCTAAATTAATCTGTTCAATAACAAAATAGTCCAAATTAATAACTGAAATCGGCGTTCGTAACTATAAAGGGTGCAGGTAGGAACGTTAAACCAGACATTGGATAGTAGGTTTTCATATAAGTATGACTTTGAGTAAATACTTCTGTAAATATGCTAATATCCTTATAGTAGTCATGTTACAGTTGTTTTGCCCCTCTCCAAAGTGGCTTATGAAAAACAAAAAAAAATTACTGACCAGTGCAAGTTATTGCACCTCGGGTAGTAATATTTAACCTGTTGCAGAATCTTGTAACATAATGGTTTACGTGTCGTCTCCCGACAACTTCTTATGTCCTGCTCTCTGTAATCTGGATGTTGTAGTTCTATAACATGAATTCTGCTGTGTGTGCGTGTGCATGTGTGTGTGTGTGCGCGCGCGCACGTGCAGGGGTTGAGCGATGGCCTGGTATTTATTTCACACAGCAATTTTCCCCCGTATGAGATGAGGTGTCGTACATCTGCTAGATAGCTTTTTCCGCCTTGCCTCGACATGGAGTGTGCGCAAGGTCATCTCGGCTGCCGGGGAACGGGGGAGGGCCGAGGTGAGGAGCGGAAGGAGGGAGGAGTGGAAAGGTCGTCGGCGGGGAGGGGAAAGGACGGCAGGGGCCGCCGAGCACAGAAAGACAGAGGCGGAATGAGGAAAATCAGCAGCTTTATTGTGGCTGTGCTGTGTGGCCTCCCGCCTTTCATTGCACCTGGATCAGCAATCCCCCTGTTGGGCGGCAGGGTGGGAATTGTTCTGTGCATTTGATTCCCAGCATGTATTTATTCACACAGTTTAGAGTGTGTGTGCACATGATAGAGCAGGTGGTTTTGGGTGTCGCAGGCTCCATAAGGGAAACGGCCATGAGTGTGTTCTGAGGACATGACAAGCCAAATCTGTTTTTTTTTTTTTTTTTTTTTAAACAAAAAAACTCTAAATCATTGCAGCTATAGGAGAAGCATGAGGCCTGAACGATGGTGCTGATGGATACAAAATAAAACCCGAGCAATCCTTTTTCTTCTTTTGGCTGCTGCGTCTCGGATGTTCACACTGTTCTGTGGTGAACTTTGGTGAGCCTGAAATGTGCCACGCTGGAATTTAAGAGCAGGCTCCTGGCCTTATTTCATCAGTCTGTCTGTTATCCCATGGACTCTCAACATCTTTACTCCCCCTCCTTGCCACAGGATGACACTCGGGCCTTTCTTCTCTCTGCCCCTATTACTGGACTTGCAAAGTGTTGATTTAAACTGAAAGATGACCTGGTTTAGTTGGGCTACGTCGTCTCTACTCCATAAAAATCAACACGCTTCCAGTCGTGAGATCAGAACGTGTTTGTTGTTGTGTTCTCTCTCTCTCTCTTGCTCTCTGTCTTACTCTCTTTCTGTGTTGTCTTTTTTATTTATCTGCTGTAAAGGCCAGTCAAGCGCTGCTCGGCTTTGTTGTCAGAAACCTTTATTTACCAAAGGGAGGAATAAGTGACTGACACAGACAGCCTCTTTCATCCCCGACTCGCCGCGAGCAGTGTTCCCCTTTACCGCCAGAGGACCCCACCACCCCCCACTCCCCTCCACCCCCTCACCTCACCTCTACTGAGCCCCCACCCACCCACCTCCACCCCATCAGCTCACCCCACTCGATTACCCCCCCCCCCCCCCCCCCCCCCCCCCCCACCACCACTTCCCCCACGCACCATCCTGCAGGCTCACAACACACTAGCCCACTCCCCTGGGTAGAATCCTAGCTGTAGAGTCTGCACTGGGCAACACAAACACACACACACACACACACACACGGAATTCACCTCACAAAAGGCATCAACCTTCCTCTCACATACACAGCCAGGGGAGTTAACTGGATGGTCCCAAACAAAGACAAGTTTCACTTCAAAGACTTGTTGCTTTACTCATTTCATCCGTCTGTAAAACAAATCAGCAGTAATGACACATAAAGCCTGTTACGTTGTTGCCTTGATTGCAAAGGTGCTCTTTGTGTTTTTAGATGTTGGGTACAAGAGGGGAAACCCTGTTTGGTTTTATGATGTGTCCGAAAATGCCCCACTTGTGTTTGAATGTCTATTTAAATACAAAAATGGAAGATTCAAAACATTTTTTGTTTTTGTTCATGTGGTAAATACTTTGTGATAATTCTGATTTTCTCTTTTTTTGATGACTCTCAAACGCTACTTTTTTGCTGAATTTGTTCCAAATCACTGGGAAGATGCAGACAATCTGATAATCTGATAATAGGTAACATATTTTCTTTTCTTGTGTGTTATTTGCCTTTTTTTTTTTCTTCTTTTTTTTCTTTTCTCTTGTTAACAGTGTGGAGGTGGGAAAAGTAAAAACCTGTTTTCTGTAATAAAGGTCTTTAAACTCTATTGCAATTAGCATCCAATATGTTTTCTGAAATGAAAAATATTTGTTCTTTTTAACCTGTTTTGGCTGATGGCCACGGTAAACTGAACATTTGTTTTAAGGTGCAAATTGAATCATAAAAACGTGATACAGAGAAGAAGTGAATAATAATATTTAAATGTGGACTTTTTTCTTTTTTAGATCAATACAAAATATTGGATGCTTTAGGTTGCGACTTATATGGAAGTGCATAATTGAGATTTATTAAAATAACTGGACATTAATTGAATTTTTGCACCAATTACAACATGGACATCTCACGAGAGGAAAACCAACATTTAATAAACTTAAATAATTTATGCTGTGATAAAGCATACGTTTCTATAGATTTACAATTACTACCAAAAAGAGGAGAAAGTTTATTTAGATGATATCTCATGTAATTAAGAGGCTTGAGTAGTTTTCTTCTCTTGAGAGTTTTCTGAATGAATGCAAGTGTTTGGGATTAATTTCACTATCACAGACACGGAGCTCGTTACTTTATATCTGTGTACCAAAGAGCGAATTTGCTTGTTTGATGACTGGAACCCAGTAGAAGTATGTTATTCCCACTGTTATTTCTTTGGTGGAGGCACAGATTCTCTGTTTTGCAAATAAAAACCTCCATAATGCCAAAGACTAATAACATGCAATCAGCCCTCATTGTGTTCACTTTATGACAGTGAAAAGCCTCATCCGTCTGGCCAGACCCAGAGAAAGACGGAGACAGAAACGCTTTTAGCTCTGGCATAGGAAAATGAACACCAAATGTATCTCCCTCTCTCTTTCTCGCTCTCCTTCCTGCCTTCGTTCCGTCTCTCTCCTATTTAAGCTTCTTGAAGTTCTTCCAAATTGGGTTTTAAATGCCAATTAGGAGGTTGAATGTAGTAAAATAAAAGCAAATGCAGGCAGGATGGCCTCACCTTCTGGCTGGTTAGGCTTCAGAGAGAGCCGAGCCGGACCTTTGGCTCCCAGCGAGGCTTTGAGAGAAATATCCTGCCTAATGAACACATTAATTAGAACCATAACTATTTATAAGATGATAATTAGAAACGAAGGGAGGTAAACTGGGCTTTTCCTGCAATTAATGGAGGATTAATTACGGGAGCTAATGAAGTGGATTTTTGAAACACGTGGAGGTGAAGTACAGAGATGTGCAGCCCGCTTTGTGATCACTGGCATAATTATTTTCTCCAGCACCAAAGCGTTTGAGGCCCTGGTCCTCGCCGGCTCAGGCCGGCTAATAAGCATCATTGCATCGTTATATATGCACTTAAAAAGACTTGCCACTGAAATGACTGTCTAATTATTTCTAATTGGCAGGCCCTGTGTGTTGTCATTGAGCTGTTTTGAGCCGCAGCAGAGCCCCGGGTCTAATAACGCTCTGGGCGGAGAAAGAGGGGAGCGAGAGAGCTCGGGAGAAAGAGAGAGAGAGAAAGAAAGAAAGAATAAAGAGGAAGGTGGGGGGGCTCTACCAGTTGCCTGCTGCTCGTAGACGGTCCTGCACCCCCCCCACACACCACCACCCAAGTCACTCGCCCAGCAGGACAGCGGGTCGTAGAGTGACGGCCGGCGCACCATGAGGTCACCTTGCCAAGTAGTCGATTAGCAAAGTTTTATTTTATCTGTGCTTACAGCTTACACCCACCCCCCTTAATTAACAGCTCCTGCTCCTAATTTATGCACAGATAAACGCCACCGTCTGTCCACAGTTCTTCTTTTTACTCTTAAACATACGACACTCGCAGGCAGGGAGGGAGAGAGAGAGAGAGAGAGAGAGAGAGAGAGGGGAGGTATGTTTATGTGCCGTGTGTGATTCGGCGGCCAGGTTTTGAGCCAGTCCGTAGAGACCTGAGCTAAGAGAGCATGCATGGACAAACCTCAGTCAGCCGTGTTTACCTTGTACTCTAGTTATACTCTGGCTCAAACCATATGGACAGTGAGACTCAGAGGATGTCTGTGCAGACACATATAGCTCTTTTTCTTTACTATATGCTGGCACAGTCCTATTGGGGCTAATTGTGGCAAATTTCTTGCACACATTTATCAATGGACTGTGAATACTGTGAATTAGTATCTCTGGTAACAATAGGCTTGGTTTTTTTGTTGTTGTTTTTTTTGAAGCGTTGATCTCCATTTAGACGGTCATATCCACATGTAGGACACTTAAGTTTGTGTTAGAGGAGTGTTTGAATGATGGCCTGGGATTATACGTGTGAGCATCTCACTTAACTCGTCCTAAGCAGAGCCATGTGCGTTGTCCTGCCAAAAAAGCCCCTCTGTCGTCCTGCGTCTCCCTCCTCCCCCTCCTAGGACAACTTGAGAGCAAATTGCCAGCTAATGGAACCACTGCCTGCACTTGTCAGTTCACTTTGGACAAGCACTGCAACCACGCGCACATAAAACACGCGCGCATGTGGTTTCACTCACACATTTGGTTATTTATTTGTGGAAAAAGAAGAGAAAAATGAGAGAGAATGGCAGAGAAATGAAACAAGGATCATGCTCGCCTCCACTGAAACCTCGACGATCTTTTTGAAAGTAATGAAACACTTTCTCAGCGTGCGCATGAGGTTTTCTATTTGAAATTTGTCTTCCTTTTTGCTCCATCTATCCTTTCGGGGTTTTGGCAGAGTCGAGGACATGAGGAGGAAGTGGAGATAGATGGATCGGCCAAGGGATACGTGGCCAACTGTCGTGTGATTGGTTGAACAAAGCTGAATGCCTCTGTGAGTGGCTGAACAGAGAACTTGATGTTGTGAGTTTGGCTGCGAATCAAAGCAGGAAAATGTAATTATTTTAAATGCAGTCAACATTTTTGTTGCAGTGGAGGTTTGCCAGGTTTCTCTGTAAACTCGGTAGGATATTGACACTCTGAGACTGCGATAACAAAGTGTGCCTCCATGTGCTACTGCAGATGTGGAGAAAAATGTCATTTATTCTGTCACCGTAACATGTGGTATCATTTAGTCTGTGCCTCCAACTGTGCACAATAAATCAGTCTTATTACTTTTTGACTTGAATTAATATTCCTCAGCAGCATTTTAGAAACATGCATGCATTTTATAGAATAGAAAAACAATATAAGAACAGAATACTTATAAAATGACAGTTGCAGCACTACATATTTATATAAAGTCAGAAAAACAAATATTATGGAATTGCTCCATATACTATAAAGTATTGTAAATTATAGATGTTATCAATTTAAATTACATCTTTTATATGTCTTTTTCAGACACGCATAGTTAAATACATACTTGAGAAAAAGTTTGAAAGAAGTTAAAACGTATAGTTAAATAATGGCAAATTGTAATTGATAAGTTGCAATTAAAATAATTTATATTTATTGAAATATATATATATATATATGTGTGTGTGTGTATATATAAAATGAATAACATTTCTTCATTATTAATAACATTTGTAATACATCCTTGTATTTGAATGGTGGATTTGACATGTTTAGTTTAGAAACGTTGCTGCTGGTATTCTTGAAATCACAATTTTAGCCATTTAATTTTCTTTCTCAAAATAACCCCCCCCCCCCCCAAACAACAAAAAAACAAAAACAAAATTTTATTCAAATTAAATCACCACAGAAAAGGTTTTCTGTGTTTTGTGTATATTTCGGTGTGTCGTTGTTTATCAAACTGGACCGTGTCTGTGACTCACTGCTATCAGATATTCAATGTTGGAATATGAAAATCAGCTGGCTCTCCAGGAGTGATCGGTAAAAGAAGACAAAATCCACCTTCTGTGCTTCTCATTCTGTGCACGGGACGTGTAGACGATGTGAAGTGACAGGGGAGAGGCTTTTTCCCTCGCAGGGTGTGAGTGTTTTCTCTTTCTATTCATTTCTTGATCTCTCCGTCTGCGTTCATTTTTCTCTCTCCATCTCCTTGTTCGCTCTTGACAGCGCTTCGTGAAAAATGATTTTTAAAAACTTCTTTATGAGACCAGCCTCTGTTCTGTCAGAAGACAACTTTATGTTATTCCACCGAAGAGGCGAAACTAATAGTTCTGTGTTTTTTACAGGGAGCTATTCCAGTTGTGTCTTGGGTGTTTAATTAAGTGTAGTTTCCCTTTAGTAGTGGAATGTGCGTCTGCTTTTTGTCGGCCCGTTCCTCGCTGCCTTTTACAGTCCACCCACATGGTTTGTCTCAGCGTTTATGATTTTTCTTATACCAGAGTTGTGAGGTTCCTAAATCACTTAAGCACACGGGGCCGAGCAGTCCACATTTAAACAATAAAAGGCTGTTATGCTAAGGGCCCTCAGATCTCCTACCACTTCATAAATACATGCGTATAAAAGGCAGAAAAATACATCTTCCCTGACCAGAGAGAGAGGGAGAGGGAGAGCGAGCGTCTGAGAGCACACCTGCTAATTGGAGCCAGCTTGATGTGCAGTTGGGCTGTCTGCTCTGTCTTCTCCATAAGACCCAATTTTCTTCTTCATTTTGCCTCTTTCTTTCCCCAACCCTGGTTGTTCTTCACTCACTAACTTTGGTAACCTTTCTTTCCCTTCAACTTATTCTTTCTTCCCCCCCCCCCCCTAAATGTCTCCTGCTGTCCTTCACCCATTGTCAAGCCCCCCCCCATCGTCTCCTCTGCTCGTGTCCCTGTACTTTTCCTGGCTGACTGCCTGCTTTACACCCTGACGGAGGCAATGACAACCAAAACAACTCTCTCCTAACTTGGTAACTAATTGTTCCATGGCGTGATGGATGGATTGGTGGTGGTGGTGGTGGAGGGGGGGGGGGTCAGCTGCGTGAGTGGCTGTGAGCGAGTTGGCAAGTTAGCACCTAGTCTAAGTGTGACCTCCACTTGACCTTGTGTCTGGACTGAGTGGCTGAGCTTGCACCCCCCCTCTCCACCTCTTCCTCCTCCCTGTTCCAGCTGCTAATGGGTGTCATGTCAAACTGCGGCTGCACAGAGGTCAAAGGTTGCAGGCGCGCACCAGACGGCCAAGTTTAGGATTGCGGCGAGGTGACTGAGTGACACTGGGCATATGTGCCAATGAGGACGTCGGGTAATCAACACGCATGCATCCATCGCCGCAGCAACTGCCGCGCACGCACGGACCCATGAACGCGCGCACGTGGAAACCAGATCATTGTACGGAAAGTCGTCTTTTCCCTCATCGTCGGCTGGCCGTTGTAGGTTCACATAGATCTGAGGCGTCTTTGAAGGCCTTTGAACTCTGCTAAATGACTTGACCTTGTGTGTGTGTGCGTGCGTGTGCGTGTGCGTATGCGTGCGTGTGTGTGTGCGTACGTGTGGGTATGGGGTCCCAGTTAGTGGGTGGCCTGCATGGGGTCTCATTTCTGCTTCACAACATAGCAGGGCATCGGAGACGTTTGTGTTGACGACTGCCAAATTAAAAGCAAACTGAAGATTATGACAAATCTAAACATTGCTTTTATGAAGCAGAGGGGAACGAAGAAAAAACATTTCTGGGAATCTTTCAAGCTCTGTCTTTGCTGTGTTAATTGTGCTCACAATCAGCTACTTTGCAGTGATTCATTGTGTGTTATTTAGTGTGTGTATCTACTGTAAATTTGTGTGTGTGTGTGTGTGTGTGTCTGTGTGTGTGTGCACGGGTGTGCGTGCACGCTGTGAACCAAGGGAACAGATAATGTGGCTGCTTGGAAGGAGGAAGCAGCTTGGGAAATGATTTCAACAGCTCTCATAATTAGAGGAATATCATAAATTAAACTTGTGTCTGCCGTTGCGTTTGAAGAGCACTCAAAAGTAATAAATTCTGGATGGTTAACATATTTGCATTCCATTCAGCAGGCAGCGTCAGGCAGGAACAGCTGTTTTCCACGTCTTTTGGCAGCAGGAAATGCACATTGCTCACTCAAGGTGCTTTTCGACGCATTGAAATGGCAGAAAAAAGAAAAGTGACTTTTAACTTGAACATGAAGCTGCTGCTGTGTGCTCTGTCACTGGAAATAACTCGGCGGGGAACAGTGCATTAATGAAGTTCTTCAAATATGGATCGTCTTGCCTTCAATAGGCCTGTTTCTTTTTCAATCTGTCTATTGCTTGGAAAAGTCGACTGGCAGGCGTTTTTTTTGTAGTTTGTGTGTGTGTGTGTGTGTGTGTGTGTGTGTGTGTGTGTGTGTGTGTGTGTGTGTGTGTGTGTGTGTGTGTGTGTGCGTGTGCGCGTGTGTAGATGGAGAGTGCTCAAATGTAATGTTTTTCTGTCACATATCACTTTTCCTCAGCCTATCTGATCCAGTCAAACTCATTGTACAAAGAATAAATAGCACATCAAAAGAAAATTTGGCAGCTTCAAAACATTGTTCACAAGTTGTTTATTTTTTTTTCTTCTTTTTTTTTTGAAGCACATTTTTAGGGTATTTAACCTAAAAGCTAGTTTTCTTTGTGTCAATCTCGGTCGAGGTTTGTTTTTACTGGTTCACATTATGCTTTGGGAGTAAAAGCAAAGTTTATAAAATGAGCAAATCTGATACTTCAATCTCCTCCCATTCTTTAACGAATCGTCTGATTCCCCCCCCCCCCCCCCCCTCCTTTTTGTCCAGTTTTTTTTTAAATGAAAATATGTTTTACTCCTTGGTTTTTTTCCTCCCCTGATGGTAAACTAAAGATTATTTTGCGGCGGAATGTCGCTCGAGCCAAACCAAAAGCACTGAATCCTATATTGGGAACTTGTTGGAACACATGGAGAGAAAAACTAAACAATTATGCTCCCAAATGTTCCTGAATGCTTAAAAACAAGGAAGTAAGGATGCCTGAAGGATTTGATATTTCCATGTTATCCAAGTCGTTGGAAAGTCCAAAATGCCCCAAGTCTTTCTTTTACCCCATCATTTATAACTGAAAAAACCATCTATCAGCTTGAAAGAACCTTGTTAATAAAGGGTTGATGCTCAGATTCAAGATTGTTCAATGACTGACTGTGGATTGATTCATCAAGAAATTGTTTAATTTAGTTGTTAATCGATTTGCGTCAGTCAGTTCACAGAAGTTGAACTAACTTTCTTCAGATGCGAGTAGCAATAATGGTACACATCCAGATTAGACTCCATGGAACCCTCACCAAGATACACAAGCGTAAGCTTTAAAAAGCTTTAGTTTTTAGAAATTGGTCTCAGATTTCAGACCAGATGTTTGTAAAAACTCTCTTCAGGGCCTTACAGGCATACAAACAACAGCTTCGTCTTTATGTCTTGTTATTAAGTTGTTTGGCTTTCTTTATAGCTGAGATGTGTTCTCTATGTAACATACATGTGTTTAATGATTCTTCCTAAATTTCTGAGGCATTTCTCTTTGTTATAATAATGTCATTTTTTTGTAATTGGTTGTAATGTTTAACCCTTATATTAATACCCTGTCATAGCATACAGGTCTGGTATGTGGAGTTCTAATCACAATAACTCAGAGACTATTATGACGCTTTATAGTGAGATATAAAAAATGACCAGGGAGCAGAGGAATACAGTGTTATGCTCATGCACTTGCCATTACTGAGGCTTCCGCAGTATTAGTGTCCAAACAGAAACAAGCTTCACTAGTATGTCACACGCACGCACGCACGCACGCGCGCACACACACACACACACACACACACACACACACACACACACACACACACACACACACACACACACACACACACACACACACACACACACACACACACACACACACACACACACACACACACACACACACACACACACACACACACACAAATGCCAGATATTAAAAGTTGAATTTACCTTAGTAGAAAAAAGAGGTATAAACGTTGACTTATTGCTGTTTCTTAACATTATGCTGCCATAAAACTAAAATAAATGCAGTCGGTCTATTCAAATGCGGATTTACTCACAAATGCATTTCAGTACACACAACGTAGACTCAACAAAGCTGTCAATCCCAAACAATAATACAGTTAAATCTGAGTTATACAGGACTCCGATTTGACTCTTTAAGAATTAAATGTAAATGGAACGAACTGTAAATATGACCGCATCAGTGCCGAAGTGGTCGAGGGGTGCTGCAGTACTTCACTTTTCTACTCTGGCACATCTATAGTAGCTCCAGTAACTGGACATGGTCAATAATGGTAAGACACAAAACTGGGTATTATTTATGATGGTCGATGATTTTCATTCTTCCTCCGTCCTTTATACACGTAACTGCACGTCAATGTTTGCCTGTATTATTGGTCAGACTGAGGCCAGTCTTTCTAGTGTCTCCTGAAATACGATAGGGTTAAAGTTACATAGCCATTAATCAGTGCTGTGCTGCACTGGCCTAATGGACAGGCCCACTGCTCGGGGCATCATTGAGCAGATGTGCTACATTCCCACCAGTTGTGTTGGTGTGTTATACTTTTGGGGCAAATACAATATGGCCTTGAACATTGTTCTGTCTTCCCAGGCCAGGACAGTGACTGGCAGATCGAAGAAACCGTCTGAATGTCCGTCACTGCTGTCTCCAATATGTCCACGATAAGGCTAAAGGAACAGTGCGGGGGATTGGCCTTCTTTTGTGTGCGCTTGTGTGTGCGCTCACCGTCCCTACACCGTGCACTGTGAATAATGATTTGACTGGGGTCAGATTCCATTGGAGACGCTCACCTGTATCTGACACTAGTGGTATCACGTAGCTGCCATTAATGTCCAATTTTCAATGAAAACAGAAATAGAATACAGATAAAGGTAACACACCATCCAGCTTCACACCTGAACACATAATTACCCCAATGGGCTGCGGTGAGGGATCATATCCTGGCGCACACTGGGGGGTCAGCAGCGATAAGCTTCAGCCCAGCTCCCAACATGGAGCATAATTACTCTATTGATAATTCACCGGGAAAATGGTCCCAGCCAATTGCAAAGCTCGGATTTAATGGATTGGGCGATGAAACGAGGAAGGGATGGAGGAAGGCGGCTGTGAGGGGGCAGCCAATGTGTGTGTGTGTTGCACGTGGGGGCAACCAGCAAGGGCCTTTTATTAGAAATGAAAATATGTTTAGGTCATAGGGGGACCCATTTTCCCTGGAGATAATAAGGCCAATAAAATGTAAAGCAGAGGAAGAGCTTGGAATGGGGTCCAACTGTGGCTGTTTATCTGTGTGTGTCCTGCATTAGCCCATTTATCCCCAGCCTCAAATTAGCTAATCATTCTCCAAGGGGAAGGACTTGGTCAGGAAATTGACATTTAGCAGCATAGGCTCACTCTATTAACTACAGTAAATTTAATTTGCTGCACACCCCCAGAAGTGGGCTGTTTTCTTTGCCATCAGACGAGCGAAAGGGAGACAGGGAGAGAGAGAGAGAGAGAGAGAGAGAGAGAGGGGCAGAAACTGTGTTTACTGCATCTGCTGCTTCTGGCCACAATTTGCTTGGCTGTAAATATGGGACTTCAGCTTGGAACACTGCAGCTCTGTTGTATCTCTCCTCATGTACTGTTGATTACAAACATACGCAGGCATTGTCAGCACACAGATTTACTCATTCCAAGGTCTGTTTGGGCCACTGATGGATTATCTTGCTTGGAGACTCCATAAACCATAAAATGCCAATGTTTTTATTAATTTTATTTTTTTTGTCCTTCTACCCGTTTGAAGCGATTCCCTGACTTTCTGAGCAAGAGCAACAGTAAACACTTCATGACTTGTGATATGTCAAATGTCTTCTACTTCTGAATCACCTGTCATTATTGTCATTTCTGGTAATCACTCCAGGTGTGTCTGTTCTGTAGAATTGAATGAAACTGGTGTTGCGTCCTCCAGAGGAACTGCTTTTGCCCAAATTGGTTAAACGTCCACCCCCGCACCAGAAATACCCCCCCCTCCGCCCCATAGCAGTGCACGTCTAAATGGAAACGTTGAACTAAGAGGTGACGTCTTGGTTGACCAACATGTGTCCGAAGTAGAACTGGAAAAATAAAGATTGAACTGAAGCCAATCGAACGACGGCGACTGCCACTCGCAATTCCAGAAAGCTTCCCTCAGGCGAGTTTGACATTGTTTAACGTCTTATTCCACTCAGTCTGAGCTCATTTCACTGGTCATCACTGCGATGATTTGCTTCCAATGGATTGAATCTTTAAAGACCGATGATGTGAGCCTGAATACACTGTATCGGGATGCTCGGCGCAAACACGTGGATACTACCTGTGTTTTCTTGTTTTTTCAGAAACATTTAAAATCAAGTACATTTGTTCAAAATTGGAATTAAAGACATCAAATAACTGTCGACGCAAAGTTTAAAATATCTTAGTATGTATTGTGCAGCATTTTTTTTTTATACTCGTAAATGAAATCATACTTCTCTTTTTTGTCATATGAATTACTTGCCAGGAACATCACTAATAGTTGCATTAGTATTGGAAAGTTGTCCTGTCATCCTATTGCTGCTATATACAGTTATGCAATGTACTGTGTGTGCATGTACTACATTTAATATTGCACTTTCTACAGTAGTTTTCAATCAGTTGCTGTGCACACAATCACACAAGCTTGAGACGCACCGTTATGTATATATTGATGTTTTTTTTTTTTAATTGCTCAGTGGCCTTTTGTTTCATGACACAGTCATTACTGTGATATACTCAGAACAAAGATTAATAAACGGTGTGTGCTGAAATGTAGAGAAGAAAGCCAAATGTTATGGTCAACAATTCAACATAATTCCTAATATTGTATTTCGACTTTGCACACCATCCATCCTCTGTACCTCTTCATCGAGCTCAGTGTCGTGTGGCACTGGAGCCGATCCCAGATGACGAAGACGAAGACGAAGGCAGAATGCACCCTGGACAGGTCAACGCCCCGTCACAGGACAAACGGATAGACTGCCACTCACTATCACAACCACATATATGGGAATTCTTAGAGAAGGAGACCAGGAGAAAACTCAAACACAGTGACAACATAAAAGCTACAAACAAAACTGGATCAGACACAAACCTATAAGCTTTTTACTATGAGGTTGTAGGGTTTTTGTTTGTGTTTTAAACCTGCTGACTCAGCAGATTGTAAAATTAACCAAACAACCACTAAACTAGTTAAGAATGAAGATACATATTGAGTTTGGCAAAGAAGTGTTCAAACCTAAGGCCATTGGCAATCTGTGGTCTGTCCCCCATTTTTAATTGGCCAATTGCGATCCTAAGTTCTTCACAAATCAATTTTTTTTTAATAACATGTAACTAAAATTGACCAACATGCAATTGATAGGTGATACGGCTAATTTTAATATGATAGAGTTAAAGAAATACATTCCCGCTGTAGTGGGAGACCTAATCTTTCTGTATGTGGATAAGCCTGGGTTTGGCCTGACCGTCGAGGATTTTATTAGAAATATATGAAGTGAGTTCAGAATTCAACTTTCTTCATTGAAAGTGATTTATATGTGTGTCATGCACCGTTGTTTTAAAGGTGTGAGTCATTGTTGACCTTTACCTGTGAAATATGTTTCACTGTAGATTTTTCTTTGGTGATATTGAGAACATAATCACTGCACATAGTGTTGGTTTTTTTTGTTTGTTTTTTTCACTGGGATTTTCTCTCAGTGAGAGCTGACATAGTGCAGCGACTCTCCAGTGATCAGGATCGCCCCGGCCTAATTGAGTGCAACAGTTGTCAGAGTGTTGTCTGTTAGGATGGTGACAGGCGTCTGAAGAAAATGATTAGTTTTCTGTTGGCAGAGAGACAGCTCTGGATGTCCCAAACTGCAAACTAATAAAGGGGGGAAAGCAATAAAGCTCGCGGACAGCAGGTTTGACTGTTTTTATAGACAAATCAATAAAATGATAAATGATGGAAAATAACGGCAACTCAGCTGCCGATTTCTACTGGGGGTTTCAGATCATGGTCTTTACCCTACACACACACACACACACACACACACACACACACACACACACACACACACACACACACACACACACACACACACACACACACACACACACACACACACACACGGTTGTCTCGCTCTCTCGCACTTGTCAGTCCCACACACGCTTGCACAGCACGTGCGTCTTGTTCAAGCGCAGTGACATACAAACGGTCATGTAAGGTTTTATCTGTATCGTTTGCATCAAACTCATTATTAGATAAATAACATTGTTTTCTTTCTCTGGTGTGCTTGTGTGTCTTAGCTAACAGAGTAAATCTCCCACTGTAAATCTTATTGAGACCAGCGGGCCAGTGTCAGGATCAATACCGGGACAGGTCGTCCTCAGAGTCAGTCTCTAATTGGCTCAATTTCAGTGTGTGTGTGTGTGTGTGTGTGTGTGTGTGTGTGTGTGTGTGTGTGTGTGTGTGTGTGTGTGTGTGTGTGTGTGTGTGTGTGTGTGTGTGTGTGTGTGTGTGTGTGTGTGTGTGTGTGTGTGTGTGTGGTCTAGTGTATACGGCTGTAAATAACTAATGGCGCATTCAGTCATCATTTTGCCTTTTAACATTTGGAAACTGTGCTTTGTGGTTGTGTGATAATGCAAAGTCATTACAATGTCTGTTTATCATTTGATCTTTTCCACTGTGGACATTTTTTTTTTTTTGGTTTTGATCCCAGTTGTTTGTATCAGTTATGGGTTTGAACACTGTTTTGTGGAACGCCATACCTTGTAGATATTATGTGATTCATGCATGAACACACACACAAAAAAGAAATTGACAGAAACTATAGAACTGCCGTAAAAACAAATAGATGAGTTTTTCGCACTGACATTAGCTTTTCTGTGTGACTATTTTACAATACACTATTAGAATAGTCTCGTCCCGAGAGAAATTTATCATTGAAGAGCTATTGTCTTCCTTTAAAAGCAATGAATCACCTGTACTGCTGCACAATAAGACATGTTTTCTTCACGGGAAACAGAATCCATTGCATCTAATATTCTTGTGTCTGCTTTCTATCATCGCTGCTACAAATGTACCAATCAGCCAGATAGGTGAAGTAAATCCATCCTAATCGTGGCACCTGTTTGGTGCTGGTGAATAAATATCAGGCAACAAGTGAATATTTTCTCCTCAAAGCTGAGTTGTTAGAAGCGGTACAAATTGAAAAGTCTCAAGATTTCACTGAATTCGAGTTCAACGACAGCTCCTCGGAAGTGTTCACACTGTTCAGTGGTCAGTTTCTATCGAAAGTGGTTCAAGGAGGGAAAAGGCAGCTAAAACCTCTGCAGAATTTAACGGTGGTTCTAATGGCTGATTCGTGTATGCATTTTTGACACTGGAACGCCTGTCACATTTGATAGGGCAACAATAGAATAGCGAACAATTCAGACAATGATGAACTGAAGTTTGAAAGTGTGGAAGAAAGTGGAAGAGTATACCCTGGACAGGTCGCCAGTCTGTCACAATAACGAGATGCAATAACGAGAGCACAAATGGGGAACAAGTATTATCAGTTGTCTAATATTACCTGTGGTATCAACCTCTTTTAGGTCTCACTCTCGGCACCGGCGGTCTCGCAGTAGGAGTGACAGTCGCAGCCACAGAGGAAGCCACAGCCGCAAAAAGAGCCGCAGCCACAGCAGAGACCGCGACCGGAGCCGCCGCAAGGGCCGAGACCGCGAACGGGAGAAAGACAAAGACAAAGTCCGGGGAAAAGACAAAGATAAGAGCAAAGACAAGGCCAACAAAAAAGGGTGAGTGGGAAATTTTGCATCATACACTTTTTAAATTATAGGGAGTCTTTGAAATGATCTTGCTTTTTGCCTATATTTTCGCTAAAGTTCCAAGTACAGACAGATGCACTGTGCCTGATCTTATAACAGACAGTTACTGAGAGCAGCTATTCATGCTGCTGAAAAAAGTTTCTAAATCTGGGATTTAATAGCTTGTTGAACTTTCTTTGGCAAAAGTAACTACAACAAAAGTCTTCCATTATCACAGTGTGAAAATGCTAAAAATGTTAAAAACAAGGGAACTTGCACCATTCCTCCTTGTGGCTCTGCTTTAGCTCAGCCATGGTTTGAGGTTGTCTTTGGATATCATGATGCTACCTCCGCCATGCTTCCCTGCTGGGACAATGTTCTCATGTTGTGTTTGTAGTTTCACACCCAACAAAGTGGGTGTTATTCCAAACAATCAAACTTTACTTTTACACAAGCCAATTTCTATGTTTTGGATGCATTTTTTTGTTTTTTAAATCAACATTGTTTGAATGTTCTCACCACCCATTTTCTATACTACTTCATGGCACGCACACATGAAAATGTTCAGCGTTTCTAATAATGTGAATTTCCACCTGTCTCAAGACAAATTTGCTGATTTGGACTTGAGATTTTCTAACCTCTGACCCAAATTAGCTTTTTCTGTAGTCATTAACCCCAGAAATGGACACTTCATGACCCCTGGGCTCTGTTCTTTGTGACCCGAGAATAAACAGACGTAGGGATATCCAAACAAGTCTCAGGTTTGCCCAGCTCAATCTAAACTGTTGCCTGCACAGGGGAACCCAATATGTTGGCGGGTGTAATACAGGCATATAGATGGAGCTTAATCTCGGCGTCTCCGGCTGTCCATCCATCACTCGATCCTTCCATTCATCAATCCATCATTTCCTTTCTTCCTCCATATCTCCTTGCTATCATGCATTGTGCTTCAAGGACCTTGTAATGCGATACAATTCCCTGCTGTAAGAGAAAATGTCATGCCGATACAAGAATAGATGAAGGTTGGGAGTGTGGTACAGGTTCCGTTGTGAAACAATGTTTTGGTCACTAGATGATGTCTGATGCCTTTAACTCCACTTTTCACCCTCCGGACCCGGTTGCAATAAGTCTGGAAACTTAACAAGATCATATGCACCTCCAATGTTTTCGTGGTTGCTCCCAAAAAAAAGAAAAATACAATAAATGAGACAACGTTATTAAAGTGAGAAAAGTTGGCAGAGGACATCTTCTCTTTCAACTTTTTGTCTTCCAAGAGTCTGTGATAGAGACCAGGAACAGGTTCAGGGTGGTGGAGGCTTGAAGAATGGTACATTGTGTTACAGATGTAACTACCTTAGAGGCCTCTGTTTGCTTCTACCAGAATAGCACATTCAATCCCTTTCCAGCACGCCGCCCTCTAATGTGATCGGAGGCTACTGTAATGCGACTGCTACCCAATTGTTGTCTGTCATATTGAATGGCACAGATGTGTGAATCAAACTATGGATCCCCAGAGTGACACAGGCCAGCTGTTGTACTGCATCAATTCCAGACTGTTGAGTCTCACAGGTAAACTGTGCTGGACTCAGCTATAGAACAGAAGAGAAACTAATCGTTACATAATTTATTAGCTTATTCCCCAAAAATTAACGAGTGGTTATGTGGTCAAAATGCCACATGCTGCTTTGTTTTAGCTTTAAAATGAGCTTGCATTGAACTGTTAAGGGAGCAGATTGAAACACTTGTCTTCATTGATTACCTTCATATAATTGAAAATCCATTAAATGATCAAGTTATGGGTTGTAGAACATGAGAACTTTAATTCATGTTTAATAGTGTAAAAATCAGCAACTACAATAATTAGTTGACTAATCTAAATGAATTGCAGGGTATTTAAATGACTCCTGCTGTTGCATGATTTTATTGAAAATTATATTTTAATTAATAATAAAGACAAGGAAAAAAATACCCGATTGACCCAAAAGTCATATGTACAAAAAGTTGTAAAATAGGTTAAATCTTAGCTTTAAGTGTTCTAGTGAACAGTGGTTGTTCTGAAGGTTCAAGAAGCAGATTTGGGATTAGAGGTTCACTGGTTCAGATCCCAGTTCACCACTGTGCGTCCTTGAGCAAGGCCTTTGGCAGCTTGCTATTCCTTGCATGTATAGTTACGATTAACTAATTGATCAGTTACATGCAGAGACGTAGATATCCGTAAGGGATCAATAAAGTTTTCTTTATATATTATATATATTTTCAATATTTTCGAAACGTTTCAATATTTTCAAAACTTGTCTTAACTTGTACGTTTTAACTGACATAATTTATCTTCTGTCAATTTTGGAAGTAAGATACTGTTCTATTTTCATCATAATGACTAATGCACTACAAGGACACTATGTAGAGGGTATGGTGTTTTTTTTAAGACAATGGTCATAAAGACAGTGAAAGTTTGGCAGTCTGATCTAGGCTTGGAGCTTTTCTGTGTAGGATTGGGATGTTCTCTCTTCCATCCTTTAGAGCTGCTTCATTTAGAAGGGGATCCCATAGCTCCCTCGATAGTTCCCATTTTATCCATTTAACTTGGATAAAATAGATTTAATTGATGGATATGAGCCTCATATCTACACATTGTGAGGCGGGATGAATTGATTTCCAATCAGTTTCTGAAGTAACTCCATAAATATTCACATAAATTAAAGATCAACTTTTGATTTTTAGAATATATACAGATGTTATTTCAGCTATTTCATCAGTGGCTGTTTGTTTTTCTTAAAGCAAGACCGAAAAGCTACTAATATACAGCTTTGACTGCCGATAAACTTGTCAGAGGGAAAATATTTTGAGGGAGGATTTTCACTGGTTTCACCAACAGAAACATGCAGTAATAGCCATATGGCAATTTAGGATTTTATGACCGTTTGATCCGAGTGAAAATGAGCTCCACTCCTCAGATGTATTCTTGATGCAACAGTGCAGTCAGATGATGAAATTTATCACTGTAGCAATGGCTGTAAAAGGGAGAAAAAAAACAGTGCGGGATATTGAAGAATATTTTTTAAACTTTGCTTTGTCAAACTGTCACAGCACTTTCTACACGACTTTCTCTGGAAAATGTGAAAGCGTGCTGTATCTCATTAAGTGAAGTAAACACGAGGAAAAGAGAAACTGTATCCTTGAAAGTAAGTGCTCAGTGAGATTTTTAAAACACGACTCATTTAATTCATTCATTAGACATGTAAACAAAACGTGCATTGGTTCCAAATGGAGGTTAATCGTCTGTATGTTATTCAAGCTATGGTGTGAAAAGAATGAATTTGTGCAGTTCGGGTAGGAAAGATGGAATCCATTTAGATTAGATAAGATACAACTTCAATCATCCCACACCAGTAAAATTCACGTTACAGCAGCTCAAAGGTCAAAATATACAAATATTATACCAAGATAAACAATGAATATGGAGTCAGTTTAATATAATAGCAAAAAACATCACTTCTATAAATTGACTTTAATTTTAGCATAAACAAGTTCAAGCACAGACTACAGGAATACGTTGCAATTTTTACAAGACGAATGACCAACTCAACTTTTCTTCAGAAAGAAATGCTAGAGTGATCCTCGTTAAATCACTAAATATAATCACTTCTCCCTGCAGTGATCTGTGGGATTTCTGAAACCTTCAGTCTGTGTGTTTTCACAAATTCACTGTTGCATTTCCTTCAAAAACGTAGCGTACCCAAAGCAATCCAGCCAATTCCAGCAACCTATGTGTGAAAGCAGGGTACAACCGGAACAGGGTACCAATCCATCACAGGATTAAAACAGAGAGACAAGCAACCATTGGAATTTACAACTAAAGGCAATTTAGAGTCACCAATTAATCTAAAAAGCAAGTTTTGGGAGTATGAGAGAAAACCAAAATATCTGGAGCAAATTCACAGGAAATGCTCAGGAAGAACATTCTCACTCCACACAGAACTGGCCAACAATCTCAACCTGGACTTGAACCGAGATAACACTGAGATGCCACACTTATTAATTTTAATGCAGTCAAAATAGTTTTTCTTTATCAGTTTTACAAATAGCAGTTACTTTAACAGCAAAAAAAAGCCATTTATTGTTTTAGGTATTTTTAAAATACACTATATTGCCAAAAGCATTTGCTCGCCTGCCTTCACACGCATATGAACTTAAGTGACATCCCATTCTTAAACCGTAGGATTTAATATAATGTCGGTCCACCTTTTGCAGCTATAAGAGCTTCAACTCTTCTTGGGAGGCTTTCCACAAGGTTAAGGAGTATGTTCATGGGAATTCTTGACCATTCTTTCAGAAGGGCATTTGAGAAGTCAGGCCACTGATGTCGGAGGTAGAAGGCCTGGCTCAAAGTCTTTGCCTGAATTCATCCCAAAAGTATTCTTTCGGGTTGAAGTCAGGACTCTGTGCCGGCCAGTGAAGTTATTCAACATCAAACTGGCTTCTCCATGACTTTGTGGACCTCGCGTTTTGCACTGGTGGTCAGGCATGTCAGAACTGGGAGGGGCCATCTTCAAACCGGTCCCACAAAGTTGGGAGCAGGAAACTGTCCAAAATGTCTTTGTATGTTGAAGCTTTCAGAGTTCCTTTCCCTGGAACTGAGGGGCTGAGCACTTGGAAACAACCCCACACCACAATCCTCCCTCAAACAAACTTTACACTTGGTACAATATAGTCAGATAAGCACTGTTCTCTTGGCAACCTCCAACCCCAGACTCGTCCATCAGGCCGCCAGACGATTGGCCATATCGCCACTGTTCTAGAGTCCAATGGTGGTGTGTTTTCCACCACTGCATCCAACGCTTTGCTTTGTGCTTGGTGATGTTATGCTGGGTTGCAGCTGCTCGGCCATGAGAACCCTCCATGAAGCTCTCTACGCACTGTTCTGGAGCTAATCTCAAGAGCGTATGGAGTTTGAAGGTCTGTCACTGTTGACTCTGCAGCACGTCGGCGACCTCTGTGCACCGTGTTTCTCAGCGTCCGCTGACTCTGTTGGGATTTGTTTTTTTGTGGCTGAGTTGCTGTTGTTCCCAATCACTTCTTCTTTGTTATCGTAGTACTAACAGTTGATTGTGGATTATTTAGCAGGGAGGAAATTTCATGGTTGGACTTGGTGGCATCCTATCACTGAACCATGCAGAAATTCATCGAGCCCCTGAGAGCGGTTCTAGAAATATTCTCCATGGCAACAAACTTGATTTTATATACCTGGTGCCATGGAAATGATTGGATCACCTGAATTCAATGATTTAGATAGTTGAGCAAATCCTTTTGGCAATATACTACATGAAGCCTTGAGCTTTGTAATCTGGACAAGTTGGTAGCTTTGGTGGGTCATCAGAAAACCTCAGAGCTCCATATTTCTATGCAAGACAGAGTGCTGTGGTTTGCTTTTAAAGGAAAAGTGCTCAATTTATTTGAAGCTATTACATCCCGCCTTTCTTAGATCCGTATCAGGAAAACAAATAAAGCTAACAGTGAAATGTAAGGCCAGCAGACTATATCTATTTTCTTATTAAGGCTTCAATATCCTTTAGCATTGATAGGGATCTTCCTTTTTATCTCTGACCCTGCTTTAGCTTGTCTGTGTGCATATGTGGTAGTTTGCTTTGTGTTTGTGTGTGTGTGCATTTCCACCTGTGGCGGTGTTAATATATTGCCAACTCTCTATCCTGCCATCTGGCCTTGCAGTTTACTTAAAGCTGTGGTGATTTAAGGACTGAGTAATTCTAATACAGTCATGTGGTGATGGCACTGCCATGTGAGAAATTGTAATGTGCATGTGTTTGGTATAATATGTATCACTCTATTGTTTCTATCAAAACTAATACCTGGTATTTTTGTTCTTGACTCACAAAAAATCTTAACCTTGAATGACAATGAAATTAAAGTTTTTAACTTCATGCATCAGAAATTGACAATTTATCAGTAAGGACAATGAATGCACTGTGTGGAGGCGTTAGGAGAAAAAAATGGGGGTTGTTTATATATTTCCAGGACTTTTACCTCAAATTTTACTGGAGCAGTATTAGGTAATCTCTTAAGATTCACTCTTTTTTTCCAAGAAGTTAAACTACTGTGATTATTACATAATAATACTCTATTTTGCCCTTTGTGGCTCTTGAACTGCCTCTAGAGTCTGGGTATCCGTAGACACAGCTTTAGCTCTATTTATGGCCCTCCGAGTGTTATAACTGCCCAAAACCTCCCTGACATGGATGTTCTTGTTATTCCCCACATGCTCCCACTGGAGTTGAGGTGCCTAACATGTCCTACTGCAGCAGAAGAAAGGCAGAAGCAGCTAGATGTTTCAGGAATATGTAAAATAGACTTTTCTTTTTTTCTTTTTTTTAACTGTACATCCGCTCTGTGACAAGCCACTTCTTCTTTATTCCCCAGTCTTTTCCATTCTTCCTCTGTTCTTAATACTGGTGGGGGTAGAGTTGATGTGAGCCCTGGTTCCTTTCCACTTGTGTGCACGTACACACTGTAACACTCCAACCTCATTTACATCCAGGTTTCCTTGCTGGGTGATAGGAGAGGAGTGCAGCCGTGCCATGTTGATGGCGGGGCGGGGCGGAGAAGAGGCTCAGGAGCTTTATAGTGTCTGTCAGGATGAAAGAGGGGCCCCCTCAGAGCGGCACCCTGACACCGACTCTGTGTGTGCGCACATGTGTTTGGTGTTGTTGTCATTAAACATTTAAGACTCCTCTAGTATGACAGCAGGCAACTTGGTGCTCCAGCGGCATGTTTTCATGCAAAATTTATTGAAAAAGACGAGCTGCTGTTAAGAGATCTTGTTGCCTTTCACCAGTGGCAAAGGGTAACTGGGTGATTTTGTGTGTCTGTGCGTGTGCGTGTGTAATCAGAGTTGTGTTTGTCAGTAGGTCAGCTTTGTTCTGCATAATCACCTGGATTAGTTTTCACACTGTAAAAATAGCCTCCTTAAGGAATTCTTACTGTGAGTCTGAGTCTTTTTTTCTGGTTATTGATCATTTTGTCAACAGAAAAACACAACATTTTACTCTGTGTTGTTGTTATGTACTCACTGAGGTGGAATCGCTACACTCACTGTGCAATTTGTGTTCTATGTATTTTTCCAATATATTGTTTGGGATTCTAAAAGACAAGTTTTGGAATCGCATGCAATGGAAATACTGAATAATGGAAAATGTACTATTAAAGAATAAGCTCTAGTACACAGCCATAAGTGCAACTGGATGAACGGTTTTAGGACAAACAATATTAGTGAAATGTTGAAGATATTTGCTGTTACTTTGAGGTTTGAACCCTTCCTGAGATATTGTGTACAGATAACTTAAAGACATTCTAAGACCTCTGGCAGATTTGAGAATGTTGCTGCATTCTAGAACTTGAATCGCTGTGAGATTTCCAGAAGCTCTGGTATCAATGTTTGACACACCTACTTCCTCATGTCCTGCAAGAGCTTTCTCATAAGAAGAAAGCTCTTGTTAGACAGTGAGCATTTTGTCTTGTTTGGTGAGAGCTTGAATCACAGCGAGATGAAGCGGAGCTACATAGACCCAGGCTGTGGGGGCTTTATATCTCTTAGTCCTTTAAAGCTTGTAATTGATAAATTGGCTTTAATTATATAGCGTGATTACACTGCTTCAGCAGTTTAAAAGCACTTACACTGTTTATCAGGGTCGCATTTTACTCAATCACATACTCACGATTAAAAGTAACTCAAGGTTCAGTAGCTTGCTCACGGGCACTTTGGCATAGGGACAGGTGAGATAGGGGATCAAACCACTGACCTTCGGATTGGATGATGGTCTCTCTGGATTTCCCCAATGTCTGCTGCAATGTCTGCTAAATGCCTTCTTCCGGTTTCCACATTGAGCGTTCACTTAGTGTAGTTCCACACTTAGTGTAGAGCAAGTTTAATTCTTCGTCACCTGTATTTGTCAACGTCTTCACTTGTTTCTCTAAATCAGAGCAGGAAAAAAAAAACTGTTTAGTTAACAAGTGCACATCTGCCCCGAGGCAGATAATTGACAGAAGTTTAATTTGAATGTAACAGCGATCTTCACCTGATGTTTCGACCCAATTCCCACCTGTAATTAATGAGCAGAAGTGTAGAATCTTATGTTAACAGATGGCGTTTCTCTACTGAAAGTGACAGGTTTTTAGAAATATTTTTTAATTACGAGGACTTCTTTTAAAAAAGGTTTTGGCATCATTAAGTGCTGTAGTGGCTCAGACTTTGATCAGGCTTGAAGGAATTTGGTTAAGTTATGGACCGAGAACAGTCAGGCCCCGGTTTTTTCAGATTTCCTTTATATTGTTAATACACTCATACACATAGGTGTGCATACTTTCACTCTGTCCTCGTTCCTATCCGTCACCCTCTCCAAACTCAACTCTGAAGTCAAAGAATTTGTCAGCCTTCAAGAGGGAGTCTTCAGCCTTTTCTTTGCATTGGTGTCAGCCTCGTTTTTCTCTTTCACATCACTGAGGTAGTGGTGAAACGTGTGCTGGCTACGTTGTTTCACATCCTCAATCGGACAGATATGTCCAATTAGGCTGAACTCCTTGTACGTGCCGGGTCACGGGAATGCAATGGTTCATCTCACTCAGTGTAATGTCGTTTGAGTGAGAAGTGGGCATTGGCCAGGAAGCAACGGCACAGAGGGCACTGTGGAGACCTCTCATGGTAGCAGAGAGTCGCCTTTTTCCCTATGCATGTAAAACTGGAGTTGGTATAATGAGCTTAGGGTTAAAGAAATGAAAGGGCTTCCCACTTTTCATTAAAGGCTTTTTTGAAGGCCTCATCTGTGAATGAATAATTTTCTCTGCCATAAAGGAGCCGTCATTCAAGAGCCTTCATTATTTTCACGCAATAAGATATTTTATGAGAGCTGAGTTGTTGTTTTTTTTGTCTTTTAATATAAAGAACAATTTTCCAACATTTTTGTGATATTAACCATTTCCACCAACCTGCCCATTGTCTTTCTGTGAATGCCATTGTTAGGTAATTACTCTCATTATTGTCTTCTGCCCATGATGGGCTGAACAGAGAACAACCTCACCACGGGGGCCCCGCCAGTACCTGCAGGCCTCAGTTTGGCTAGAGATGCTCAGCCTTAACCTCTGGAAGCCTGGATGCTGTGAGGCAGAGAGAAAATAAAACAACACCCCAGACACTCCCCCGCGCGCGCGCGCACGCACGCACGCACGCACGCACGCACGCACGCACGCACGCACGCACGCACGCACGCACGCACGCACGCACGCACGCACGCACGCACGCACACACACACACACACACACACACACACACACACACACACACACACACACACACACACACACACACACACACACACACACACACACACACACACACACACGCACACACGCACACACACCCACTACTGTTGATTTTTCTCTCCCTTCTCGCCGCACTCCGAGGAAATGATTGTCTGCTTCTTTGCCTGTGTTGAACATCTATCAGCTCATTAGTGTTGGTAATACACTGAGAAAGTAAGTGTGTGTATGTGTGTGTGTGTGTGTTTGCGGGTATGTGGCCCCTGCCTGCGGCATCCTCTCAGCCTAGTGGGAAAGTGTGTATGGGTGGTGTGGATGGAACCACTGGCTGCTGTGTATGTGTGCGCACGCGTGTGTATGGGTGTGCGTGCGCTGCATTATGTTGTTATGCGTGCTTGTCTCCAGTCTTGCAGGACTCTAGGCTGTGTCTAGCTCTGGAGTGGGTCTGGGGAGGTAAGAGAGACTACAAACACCGTCCTCGGAAGGTTAGGATACACTCACATTGACTTAAATCAATGAGCTGTAAGTGTGTGTTTTATTTGTGTGTGTGCGTTGGGGGGTAGCCTGGTGGCCAGGAGCAAGATGGGATGTGGTTGAAGCTGTAGACCAGCAGGTGTGTGTGTGTGTGTGTGTGTGTGTGTGTGTGTGTGTGTGTGTGTGTGTGTGTGTGTGTGTGTGTGTGTGTGTGTGTGTGTGTGTGTGTGTGTGTGTGTGTGTGTGTGTGTGTGTGTGTGTGTGTGGTTTGTTAGGGGGTTGAAATAGGACTGATGCCTACATGCAAAGGGTGGATACTGTGCATGCTCACACTGGCAGACACAAACTTCGGTCCCAGTTGAGTAACACACGAACATGCAGAGTGGTGCAGCTGGAGTGTTTCTTGGCCCATGGCTGTGTATTCATTAGCAGCCTTACTTTCACACTAATAATGGGCATAGATTTGAAAGAAAACGGCAGGGCCACATACACACAGTAGATTTTGGAGAGACTTATGTGTGTGTACACAAACACAAATCAGACTGATTTTGAGAGCAACACAAAGATCCCTGACTCCAAGGTAAACCTGTTTTTGGAATCCGTTTTAATGCGAGGCGTCTGCTCGGATCTTTGACTTTGTTTCAGATCTTCGTCAAAGGAAAGAACAGGTCAAGACGACAGTGCAGTCTGTAATGAAAGTGCAGCAGATTTGTAGTCGGATTGTTCTGTGAATGTCTACTTGAGGCTCCCAAAATCAATATTAATGCTACTTAGTTGTTAATAAGGTCTTCATTCGAATTTATTACTTTCACCAATGCAAATTGAGGCGAAACTATTACGTTTTTGTCCACATTTATTTGTTTGCATCTATGTATTTAACACCTTTTCACAAAAACTACTGACCTGAATTGCGTGAACTCTTCAGGGATGATTGGTCGTCATCCATTACCATTTAGGATCGAAAAGCTCCTGGAGAGATAAGATATTTACACCACTGTGGTTCTCCGTGGTGTACCATCAATCAGTACTATAGCACCTAACTCGGTTCCACAGTTCGTGGAACTAGCTGCCTGCTAGCACACGACTGGCATGGTGATGTTGCTCTCTGACTGGCAAGTTACCATCGATATGAGCTAATGGCTAACATGCCAGCAATGCTAACTCAGCGACACAAACAAATGGGGCGTTGGCGAAGGTATAAGTTCTCCGAGTGCACATTCCAGTCAGCAGTTGGTCTCTCTTAGTGATTTTAAATCATAGACTGGTTAATTTTTTTTTGGGCTCAGCAACTAAACTTGAACTGGTCAAAATCTGCATGCAGAATGCTTGAAATGTTTTCAACTTTGTTTGGAGTGGAACCTTGAAGTTTTAATCGCTATGACTGCTTCTGCCACCTACTTTCCACTTAATTCCACTTTGTGCTTGAGACATTTCTTCCCAGTTACACATGAATAGCTATGACTGACTAATTCAACTGACGTCGAGATCAAATGTCAGCAAAGACAGAAAATGTTCACATGTACCTAGATCTCTGCTGTTGACGAGATTGCCTTTATGTCATGTCTCAACCAATTAGAGCTGAACCACAACTGACAGAAGTGGCTGCTGTGGACTCGTATTACTGTATTGTTCAGAATATAAGATGACGTTCCTTTCACATATTGTATTGTTGTATTGTAAGGAAAAAGGTTTAGAGATGCATTTAAATGCCAGTATATATTTTATGAAAGTACCCATTTTTTCCCTTAAGTACCGTATTAGAAAAACAGCATTAAACAGCTGTTTGATGGTTTTTTTTTTTAATACCCTCACAAACATACATAAAGCATGCCTAAAGGCTCACATTTCTTCAATGAAAGGGAGTAAGAAAGCAGTGACACCTGAAAACTTCAATATAGCAATTTATAGGAGTACAGGAAGCATATTTTTGATTTAACAATGCAACATGCTGAATATTAGACCTAACCAAATATAATGATAGGAGACCAAACTAAAAAAATATGATATTATGATCATGTTCTGTACTGTCACTTCTCTAACAAACTCAATAAAACATGAATTTGCTCACTGTGGCCAATGTATTTTTTTAAATTTAGAGATCTAAAAAATACTCTCCCTGCTACTGTGTGAATGTACATTTCTGATTAACTCCAATTGTTCTAATAATCGATAAACAAATGGTTTCGCAAACTTGTTTATATTGCTGTATTTTTAGAATAAAAAGTCACAGCACACTACCTTTCAAATTCATTATAAGATTTCTAGTGCAACAATGAAATTAGTCACATATTATCACCAAATAATCATGCGATTAATCAACCGATTAACTGTTGCAGAGCCCTATGAGAAAAAAACATCATTAAAGCTGAAGAGTGTCTTAGTAGAATAACAAAACGCAATTCTGTTTCGACAATGAGGGAATAAAACAGTGTCTGAGGATGACCTCTCTATTCGGCGTGCAGTTTGCATAGAGAGAGAAAAATCTGGCCACTTTTAATCGCAGGAGAGACACCCTGAGTGAGCGATAGAGAGCTGTGACAATCCATTTACTGCGCTCTGTAATCTGTTTAACCATTTAGTGAGTTGTTAAGGGAGAACGCACACACACACACACACACACACACACACACACACACACACACACACACACACACACACACACACACACACACACACACACACACACACACACACACACACACACACACACACACACACACACACACACACACACACACACACACACACACACACACACACACACACACACACACACACACACACACGGAAGAGCCCTGCAGGCTTTGGTTTGGTGCACAGGACATTTTGCTGGGTGGATTCACGACAGTTGCACATCTAGAGTAGTGTGTGTGTGTGTGTGTGTGTGTGTGTGTGTGTGTGTGTGTGTGTGTGTGTGTGTGTGTGTGTGTGTGTGTTTGTCTATTTGTTTGTGTGTGTTGATGTGTTTGAGACCTGCTGTAGGCATTGACAGAAGCCAGGCCTGGAGCGTGATGACAGAGACCTGGCCAAATAGAAGATCCTCCAATCCAATTACCCTGTTCCTCTCTTTCATTCTCCACTCTCTTCTTACCCCCCCCCCCCCCCCTCTCCTCACCTTTCTCACACCTGGCCTCTCCTCTCCTCTCCTCTCCTCTCCTCTCCTCTCCTCTCCTCTCCTCTCCTCTTTTACGGCGATGTCTTCTCAGGAGCTAGTGAAGGCAGCCCTGGCTGCTGTTGAAGTGGCTGGCTGCTCAGCTTTATGGATCAGAAGGGGATGCAGGCAGGATTATAAGCAGCAGGTTATGAGCAGGAAACATGACAGGCCAGCTCCGATTTAGGAGGGTTATGTAAATGTGCTTGTCAACAAAATATGTTTTCCTGCCTTCAGTATTTCTCCGTCTCCAGAAAATCGGGTAGTTTTAGTTGGGAGGAAGCAGAGCGGTGTTGAAGGCAGGGAGGGAAGCTGAAAGAGCAGATTGTTATGGAGAATGATGTGTAGAAGAGACACACTGTTAATGTTTAATTTTCGCCAGACTCCAGTGCTTATTCATCTTCACCAGGGGCAAGGAAAGGTGTTGACTGAAGTCTTTATGAGAAGAGCTGAAAGTGAGAATACATTATAGAAAGAGATGTTCTTTTTAGTTTGTGAGAGCGTGCATACCAACAAAGAGGAGAGACGGGGAAGGAGGAGAGTTTTGAGTTTGCTCTCGACGAGCTTTCGTCATGCATTTGACCTCTGCTGCTGTGAGACAGAAATACAGCTCTGCAGGTCTTGCCTAATGGCATTGATCACTACAAGAATACCTCCCTCAGACGGGGTAAACAGCACACCAGACATACAGTTAAGTACCATGACTCAGTTGTGGAAGTAAATATTGCCTGAGAGCAGTGTATAATAATCATTCTCAGCGGAGGTTTGAAATCGACAGCCATTTTCAGGGGATTCTCTTCCGTGCAGAAACCCGTCGAAACAAAAGGAGTTATGTGTGTAATTACCGATAACGCAGCAACGGGCGCGGGTTTATTGTGAGGCATGGAAATAGTTATTGGTGTCACTGATAGAGCCCGTAGTCTCAGACAGTTTATATCGAACAAGCAGTGGCCACAGGAAAGTCATAAAGCCCCTCTCTCTCTCTCGCTCTCTCTCTCGCTCTCGCTCTCGCTCTTGCTCTCTCTCTCTCTCTCTCTCTCTCTCTCTCTCTCTCTCTCTCTCTCTCTCTCTCTCTCTCTCTCTCTCTCTCTCTCTCTCTCTCTCTCTCTCTCTCTCTCTCTCTCTCTCTCTCTCTCTCTCTCTCTCTCTCTCTCTCTGTCTCACTCTCTCTCTCTCTCTCTTGCTCTCTCTCTCTTGCTCTCTCTCTCTCGCTCGCTGCCACTTTTTCAGCGTAAGTTTAGATCTGCGGACCGATGTTTAATTCATTTCTACTAATGTCTCACTTGCTCTCATTCCTTCCCATGTGCTCTGTCCTGCTCTCTCGCCAGTCAAGTCCCTGTGGTTATTTAATAGAGTTAAATCACACTACACTCTGCTTCACTCGTTCTCACACACACTCACACAAGCTACTGGCACTTTCCCACTGACAACTTTATGCCAGTAATGGCGGTTTCAATTTTTGTATTATATGAGTCTTTATCCCAATATCGATGATACGTGAAGACACAGATACATGAAATACGATGAAATGTAAAACCTCTTCGCACTAGAAGATTAGGTTAATCTTGTTGGTTTCACAATGGTAAAAAAATGTGCAACAATTGAGCTCTTCTGCTATATTGCTTCATATTTGAAGATCTGGAAGTTGTTCAATATTGCTTTGTTTTTCGTGGGAAACAAATGTGTTACAAATGTGTGACACTCTGGTGAGTTTTGTTTGTGATCGGACAGTCGTTCTGCAAAAGTCCTAGCACTGCTGTTGGGACTATTATATCACAATAATGCTCTATGTTTGTGCTTTCCCATAGTTGATGCATTTTCTAAATATTAACAATATAGGTGTTGAGGCTATGAAATGTATGCATAGCAAGTCCGCAAAAAAAAATGTTCATGATCCAACATTGATGAAAAATAATATAATGAAATTGGGGTGGATGAGTTGAAAATTGACAATGCCTTCACTTTTCTTTCCAAGTTGATCTGAAGTAAAACCAAAGCTGATAAATAGACCAACTTTTTCGCACATTTTGAATGAATGAAGTTTTTTTTTGGTTGTTTACATTCAATAATTACGTATTCCTTTCTCACAGTTCTCACTACCAAAAAAAGGTTTGGGCAGAAGCAATGCTTTTTTCTTTTTTCTTTTTTTTTTTGCACACCCACAAAAGCTTTGTGTTTTCAGAAAAAGGACATCAAATGTAATTATTACAAATAGTGTACCGCTGTTCTGCCATCATGTACGGGCAGCTCAGCCTCTGGCTTGATCACTTGATCAAAAACCAAGCAAATTGGGTTGGTGGCAAGGAATTGGTCCAACTCAATAAAGCGTTAACTTTCTTCTGTGATGAGATGGACACACTTCTACCAAGAATTAATATTAGAAGGCATGGACATGGATTTGTTTTCTTTTCTTTTTTCTTTTTACATATCAATTGTTCCTAAAACGGGCATGTCTGATGTTTGGAAGTATCAATGTCTTTTAGGATTGATTCACACATAGACCAACATTCAGCCGGCAGTGATGCACTCGATGTGGAAATGAGCTGTTCATTCTATTCATACTCTTTGGCATTTATATTTACAAATCACCAAAATCTGTTGTTATATATGACATTTAATATGTACAATTAAAAGAGCTTAATCGGGCACGGATAGATGATCTCGCAAAGTGTTAGAATTACAAGGAAGGTTTTAACCACAATTTTTTCAAAAATTAAAAAGAAGTCACTGCTGTTTTCAGTTTGAGACTCAGCAGTGAACAACAGTAGACATCAATCCTTTGAGTAATGCTGCAAACTAGCTTCTTTGTTGCTCTTCAACATCGAGAATAGAAAAGACTATTGTTGTGCAAGCGCAACAAAGTGTATGAGAACTTGCATGCTGAAAACTGCTCAAATCTTCAGTAATCACTGTGGGGGGTATTTTTTGGGGGGTTTGTTTTTCACCAGTTTTTCTTTTAAAGGTTCAGATTGTTCATGTGAGCATTTTCATACTTTTGTAGACCAAAACTTTGGGGGAAAGTTGGAGTTAAAAGTCAATGTTTATAGATTTTCATACTGTCATTAACTAATCTGGCCCTGTTAAAATGCCATTCGACTATAATCTATGTTTCGGTCAGGGACTGTATGAGGCCTCTGAACTAAAATGATTTTAAGTCCTGTTCCCGAGTATCTCAGTACAGTTCAGCCATTCCCCTCTGCCTCCCTCTCTTTGTCATGAACTCCTGCTTTTCTGTTTCAGCCCGTTTTTATGCCCAAATCCGAATGTGCGGAAAATATGTAGTGTGTATAAATACCGTGGGCACCGCTGTCTAATCAACACAGAGAAATAATTCATTTCTTTTCTCCACACGCACACTCACTCACTGATGGAGACCAACTGAAATCTGTCAGTGTCGAGCTCGATGTGGAAAATGTTTTCAGGGGAAAAAGGTGGAGTATTTCAGAAAATGAAACGGAGTAGCAAATCATCTTGTTAAATTTTCAAACAAATATTAATCAGAATGACTAATGCTGTTGGAGCTGGTGTTATGACACGCACGTTTTGGCAGGTATGCATATGCCTTAATTACTGTATGTTAAGCGTACAATTGAGAGCAGAACTGTATATGTGATGCGTAGTGCATGTAACAGAGCCTTAATGTATGGAATGGATGCAGTCGCTAATGAGTGAGACATGGCAACATGTGGATATTATGATACTGCAATTACTCTTATTATGATTTATGATATCTCATGAAAGAAAGCAAAGTTCTCAAGACCGTAAATTCAAGAGATTACCGAGAAATTGGCCTAATATAATAAACCAACACGGAGGGACTATGCATGCGATCACAGTGAGTTTACAAAAGAAAAATAAGACAGACCTTGAATTGAACCAGACATTTGGTATTGGTGTAGTTTTTGACACACATTTCTTTGGTCATGACCAAGAGCGTGTTGATGTTCAACTTGCAGCCCCGGTGTTGACTTAAAAGGAGACGATTTAGGTCTTCAGAGTGGGTTTCTTTCTAAGGTGTCAGCATGTGGACTGTATAGTTAACCACTCTGTCCGAGGCACCTTTGTGTGTGCACGTTAGTCTCCGCGCTGTTTGTTGGTCTATTTGCATTAGTGTGAGACTGGGGTTAACTTTTCTTTGTACCACTTTTCCTTGAAGTCTACATGCACGCACACGCACACGCACACACAGACACACTCCTGACATCTCTCCCTGTAGGCCAGACTGCAGAGTGCTTGGGGCCATGTTGTTTTGTCTTCTGACGGACAGACAGAAAGCAGGAAAAAAGAGAGACTTACTCTGGCCAGTGATTATGCCAGTTTGACACCACAGACATAGAAAGGGAAGAGAAAGAAGAAAAAAAAATCAGCGCATGAAGAGAAAGTGAAAAAGGCACTGTATAAAACGGTGTGTAGATGATATGAATAACAATGTATGTGGTGTGTCTCCGCGGACCCTGATAACCTGCAGACCAGAGCCCGGCGCCTGTGACAGGCTGGCCTTTGTGGCCACTTTATCCCGCCTGTACACTTGTAAGGTAGAGCTGGGATAATCGCACCTAATCTAATTAAGGCTAAAGAGGGCCATGACTGAGGCTGGCCAGGAGCAGACTGGGCACTCACACACACACACGCTCACACACACTAACGAAAACAGCTCAGCAGCGAAATCCTACTTGCATCAGAAAAATAAGGTTGTCATATTGATTATGCAGATGAGGGACTAACCGGGGCTAACTGCCTCCCGGGCCAGCCGGTTACAGCTGACACAGGCTAAAGAGAGGGATACAGACAGAGGAAGAAAGGATTATAGCAGGTTTAGCTCTGTTTTCTTTCTACCAGTTTGCATGTACCAGTTTTCGGTTCAGAGCAGCTTTGTTACCTGCTGCTACTTTCTCATGCTTCAGAGTTGAGAGCAATAGTGAGAAAAGGAACGTTTTCGGTGAAGAAAGTCCTGCGATGTTCATGTTAAACTAAACACTATGTCCCATTAAAGGAACTCAGTTTGTTAGAGGGCGCATTGTGGGAATTAAAAGTGTAATTTCTTTTTTGTGTGCAACATCAGCAGCAAAATAAATGTATGCAGGAATATATATGCAGTGATGCAGGGACCAAAGAGAAGTTAGTGGAGCAGTGATAAAACATTTGTCTTTTACATTTACACTGGTATTCCATTAGTTATCAACTACAGGTACGCTGTTTTGAGACGTATTTTCACTTGGTGAAAAACTAAAAGGTGTCAAGCCTTTCGAAGTTTTAATTATATAGTTATGGATACTGGTTAACATAAAATAGGGGGGAGGGATCTAATATTGTGAAATATACTATTTTAGGATAGTCTGTTATTGGATTAAGCTATTTTGGTTTAGGTGTAATAAATGTAAAGTAATTTGATGTTTTACCAAATTGAGTTATGAGGAAAAATGTATTTGATTGCCTGTTTTTTTTGTTGTTGTTGTTTGTTTTATGTTTCTCCTTTTGATTATCCGTGTATCGATACATCAGCAATTCAACTATTTCCTTTACTCATCTGTGTGCAGTTGCTTGTCGGGACATGTTGTCATACATGGCTATTAATAACTTGTCGTCAGGTGTGTGTGTGTGTGTGTGTGTGTGTGTGTGTGTGTGTGTGTGTGTGTGTGTGTGTGTGTGTGTGTGTGTGTGTGTGTGTGTGCAACCAGATTGCTGCCCCCCACACCCCCCACCCCTATAGAAAGGCCTGCGTATTCTCTGGATAAGAGTGTGATGTACAATTGAAGGGCAGGATTGAAACTGATTACCTTGTTAACTCCTGGCACCCACTGGCAGCTTGAAATAGACCTGAGCACCAGGGCCTGATTTGCAAATGAATTACCTCTCGCCTGGCCCTCCCTTTTTCCCCTCCCCTCCAATCCCCCATCTTCCAACCTCTCTCTCTCTCTCTCTCTCCCTCTCTCTCTCTCTCTCTCTCTCTCTCTCTCTCTCCCTCTCTCTCTCTCTCTCTCTCTCTCTCTCTCTCTCCCTCTCTCTCTCTCCCTCTCTCTCTCTCCCTCTCTCTCTCTCTCTCTCCCTCTCTCCCTCTCTCCCTCTCTCCCTCTCTCCCTCTCTCCCTCTCTCCCTCTCTCCCTCTCTCTCTTTTGTCCATTCGGTGCCAAGATCATCTTTTTATATTGTGCCATGACAGATGCTGTGCCGGGCTGCCATTGTTCCCCGTCAGTTTTTTCTCGGGGCCGCGAGGAGAGCCAAAAGATTTCCACATGTGATTTTAACACAGGCGTCCCCCTGCCGTACAGCCCAGCGCTTTATTCTTTGTGTACCACTGTTGCAATCTACATAGTTTTGGAGCAGGCAGAAATGTTGGGGAGTGTCATTGTCTCAGTCTCAATAATGGATGAGGTATTTCTCTGATTAGGAGTGGTTATAATTGAGGAGGTATGAAAAGGGCCGCCGGCTATTGAATAAGACCACGGGGAAATTGATTGCTCTCGATGTCTGCCTTTTGCTGCCTCTCTCTGTGTCTTTGTCCTGCCCTCCCTCCATGTAACACACTAAAAAGAAGTCAATTTTCTTTAAAACCTGGCCCCGGTATTCTGGTCCCCTCAGCGCTGAGCTGGTGTGTATAAGCTGAGAAAAGGAGAGATATCCACAGGGAGACACGCTCACTCTGTGATGTTTCTTGTGTGTTTGAATATGTGAGAGTCAGTGTGTCAGTTCAGTTTTGAGTGAGTCCCTCTACCATGGCCTATCGATGTTTGATTTATTTATTATTCTTTTAATTGTAAAATACATGTAAAGAAGGACACATACGAAACTGAGGGTCTCTTCCGCCTGTTCGTGTCATAAATGGGCACAGTTTATTTCCTTCCATGACTTAGTGCAATAACATTAAAAAAAACCGCTGATGGATAGCGTTTTTTTTAAGATTTCGAATCGTTAAGAAAAAGGACAAAATTCTAACTGAAAATGATCAGCCGGGAACCCAAATGTCAGAAATAAATTTTCTCAAAAGGCAATAGCAATTCAACAGTTTTTCAAAAGTAGGTACTACATGGAAAAGCAGGAGGATTACAGGGATGTTTTTACATTTTTCAGGGTAAAGAATCATGAGAAAAAGCGATAGGTGGAGGATAAAGCTATTAATTGTTTTTTATCAGAACAGACATTTTTAGAACTGTATTTATTTTAAGTTTAGTAGGAAGGACTTAAAAAGCTTCAGGGCAAAACCCACAAGAGTAAGCGTTATGACAAAGCAATTGAATCATGTCAACTGGACTGGGTTACGTCTTGGAAAATGTTTCACCTCTTATCCAAGTGGTCTGTGCTGTTCAGTGAAACCTCTTGGTTCAGGGGTGAAACATTTTCCAAGACGTCAAACCCAGTCCAGTTGACGTGATTCAGTTGCTTTGCAATGCCTCTTAACTGGACAAATGACACATGCATAACCAGTTATGACGGCTGCAGGCTATACATATTGACTGTGTGGTTATTTGAAATTGAAAGCATCTTACAAACAGGAGAAGAGGTCTTTTTTTTTATTGCCTATGGATTTATTGCCTATGCCTTCGATCATTAGCATCTCAGCTTGTTTTTTTTTTGTTTTTTTTAACGTAGTTCTAATATACCATCCAAATAGTATTTTTCTTTCTTTTAACAAAAACTAAAATAAGATGTTAAATGAAATATTGCAACTGGAAAGATTTTGACTTTGAAAAAGTCCATTCTGGATGTAGATGACCAGTAGTCCTGAATTACAACAAGTTTAGTCTCACTTTCTGACCAAAGTATTAGCAATTAACTAATTGCAGCTGGCCTTCTGTTTGACCTCTTTTATTATAAGCAAGCCTTTAATTTTTATCTTCTTTATTTAAATGATTCATTAACATCTAATTCTATTCACATAATTTAACAAAACAGTTATATATTGTATGAGTATTTTTTGACGAATGCTTTATTGGTAGGCATTGTGAGTAGAACTATAACCCAGAAGTGTTTATCCTGGAAGCTTTGAGTGTACAGTAGCCATAAATACCCCAACTAAAGTTATCATGAGTGTTTACATTGTGAAAATACACCAGAGCTTCCCATGTGGATGATGATCTTGTGATTTAAAGTAATGAAACCTTTACCGACACCCAAGAAACGTGTGCAACTTCTTTCTCTCTCTCTCTCTCTCTCTCTCTCGCTCAAAGAGCAGAGACTCACCATAAATCAACTTCTTTCTTTCTTATTCTTTCTCTTGTGACTTTTTTATTGAGTGCACTTAACCCTCCCTCGGAGAAACATAAAGTGGTGAATTTGTTAGCCCCATTTTTAATGGACTGCCTTTCTCTACCATTTTAGGATTATGCTAAAGTAAAAACCCTGAAGCTCCGAGGCAGGGGCCGCTTGTGTGTGTGTGTGTGTGTGTGTGTGTATGTGTGTGTGTGTGTGCGTGCGTGCGTGTGCGCGCATACCGAATTACATAGAAAGCATTGAACGATAAGTCCGTGTTTTGTTCCCTCTTATGTGTTCTGCATGGAAGAGTGACAGCCTCTGACTTACCCCTGTATTATCCCTCCCGTGAGTGTGTGTATCTGTGTGCGTGTGTCCCTCCAACCCTCTTCTCAGCTGTATAAAACCCTAAGAGGTAGCTCTGATAGCACACATAAGAATACAATTTCAATTTCAATTGGCAGCCCTGTTTAAAAGGGCTATGGAGATGGCAATCAGGCCTGGGGGAAAGCTGCGATCCCTGAGTTCTTGTGCTTTTGTGTGTGTGTGTGCGTCTGTGTATGTGTGTGTGTGTGTGCGTGCGTGCGTATTTGTATGTGTGTGTCTTGACTTCTCAATATCTAGCTTTTGCCTTCTATTACTTAAACAGGCAGATGTCACTGATGCGGATTGTGTATCGCTGTGTTGTTGAGCGGCTGCGTTTTAATGTATTGTGCTTTATTTAGTGCGTGCCTTTTTTAGTGCGTGTTTGTGTGTGTGTGTGCGCACACGTGTGTGCAAGATTACGCTCGCCCTGGTGTCCCCATCACATTGACTCTTTAATAAATATGCCTGCCATTCTATCAGCAGTCAAACAACATATGAATGCTCAATGACACGCTTGACAAGGCATGCGACCATGCCAAATGGAGTACACACACACACACACACACACGCACACACACACATACACAGAATGGTATCTCGTTCAGTGTTACAGTGTCCTCTCTTTTCTTTTCTGCTGTTCTCCGCACTATATCCATCTAATATCAGAGTTAGGAGCTGAGAGGAAGCTGAAGGCCAAATGTTTTGTTTTTGCATCTCACTTATATCAGGAAAAGTAGATTAGAGCTGCACTTGCAGGGGAGCAAAAGTGAGTTGGTCATGTTGAAATAATTGTCAAATGTAGGTGCCCTGTGCATGTCAAGATGAAACTCAATGACTGCTGCTTTTTGTTTGTCATTTCTCAAGAGAAATGTTCAACTTTTCACCTATCTTGTCATTTCCCTCTCTGACACGCTCTCAATGCTTTTCAGTTTTTCATCGTCGCCCTACTCATGTTTGCATCAACACACATGGTGTTTACACACTCAATGTTGAATATTATCTGCCCTAGTATTCATTCCAGCAGAAGTTATTCCTCTTTCATTTGTCACATTTTCAGTTGCAGACTTCAGCTGCTTTTTACTTTTTTACCTGTGTATTTCCATTTTGTGGGAGCCGTATTGTGTTGTCATATAGTTTGTTTAAATGTGCACATTTTGTCATGGTAGATACTTTCAACATAAGCGCAATACCATCTGGTTCGTTAGCGTAAGTGACGATCGGCTGACCACAAATTTCATAAACACAGTGTGATGGTGCTGAAACACAAGCAGACGTTGGTGTTTTGTTGTTATCAAAAGTTTTTTTTTTTTTCTTCAGCATTTCGAGTTGCCATGAATGCACAACAATTTGTGAAAAAGAGAAATGCCTGTTTGGATAAATTTGATTGACAAGTAACTTGTTCAGCTCCTGCACAGGCACTGAAAAAAAGCAGTTTCTGTAGTGCATCTGCATATAGGAGAGGTACAGTACGTGGCAAAGGTCATAACATATTACAAAATAAAAACACTTTGCATGATAAAATAATAATCTGATGTAGAGAGAGTTCTCAAGTATTGTTTTTTCTGCATACTACTCAAGTGAAAGTAAAAAGGTGACATCCACAAACCGCCAAGTAATCTCATTAATGTCATTGAATTATCCAAAGTGAAGTAAATCTTGACAAATTAACACATTCGGGCAGCTGCAGCTAAATAAAATTTGATAATAGATTTATAGCAAATAATAAATCCGTCCCCTTTTTTTCAAACGTCGGAGCATCATTGCCTCTACTCTATACACAAAATGTTAAAAGTGTTGCACTGCTATTGAAGTGAATACAGTGGGATATATTTTGTTAAAGCATCAAGGAGAACTAAAAATCTCCCCAGTGTCTGTTGCTGTGTCACAATGCACCGTGAATGCATCTGAGTCAGTGATGTGTTGCCATAGGGTTAGGTTTGCCTAAAATGCAGTAGCTGGACATTTTACAAAAGATTCATAAACGTCAAGCTCGAGACAAAACCTCAGCTGTTATTGTCTACAATGCGATTCAGTGACTCAGGGAAGATTTGTTTTAATTCAGAGAAGAAAAAGTAAGTAACCTCTGAGAAGAATCTGAATTTCTATAGAGGTAAACCGCTAGTTTTGTTTGAGTCATAGAAGCTGGGCTCATTGTATTATTTTTTGGAAATCAAAATACTATCCTGACAATATTTGTATCGGTGAATGTAAATCAGTGCAAAATAGGATGAACTGAATGTGAGTGGCTCCAGTGGAAAGATTTTCCTACTTGGTCTAAAAGGAGTCGGTAATTGTGGTTGTTGACAAGGTGTTTTCCTTTCCTGGGTAGAGTTTGTGTGCAGTCAAATGGCCATTTTGCTTTGCTTGATTGGCCACACACAAATGTCACCACCAGATATATATTTCACTCAAAACTGGACTCGACTTAATTACTTCAGTCATTTTTGTTTTGTTCAGATTTTACTAAAATAGAAGTGAAAAGCATGTTCCTTCATTCCTTGTCTGTAACTGAATAAATGTAAGAAGTCAGCCTAAAACCTTTGCACAGTACTGTATGCAATCAGAGGAAGATGATCTATTGGCGTATGCCCGGTGTAACAGGGTGAACCTGGCCGGCAGCGGACAGTGAAAGGGTTAAAGCTTCCACGCTCAGGACAGCAGGTCTGAGAGGTAATGCATGGCTGATGAGTGCAGGGCTAATGGGCAGCTCTGTTAGCTGGAAATCAAATGACTGCCTCTGCATTTTAAGTCCCTCTGTCGCCTCTATTGACTGACTAAAGATATTCATCTCCGCTTTGTCAAGGGTGGGGGGAGGAGGAGTGGGGTTCCTAAAGAGAGGAAGAGAAAGAAAAAGAGAGAGGATGAGGGAAAGAAGAAGGGGGGGGCATCTTAGAAGAACCTGAAGACCTAATGCAATTATTAGAAACTTGACCACAAATGACAACTCATCTGGCACGGGCTCTGTAATTAATTGTCTGCTAGCAGGAGTGCAGGGGAGGAGGGGAAGGAGGGAGGGGGGGGAGGTGGAGGGCTGGTGGCAGACAGGGAGAGAGAGAGAGAGGGAGAGAGGGCAAAATGACAGGCGAAGAGAGATACATGGAAAGAGATGAGGTAAGATGAGGCAACGGCGAAAAAGTCGTCATGGTGGCGCAAAAGACAAAACCGGGATTGGACACATTGCAGGGAAGAACGATGACTAGAAGAGAATAGAATAGAGTAGAAAATGCTTTATTAATCCCAGAGGGAAATTCCTTTTCTCGTAGAAGTGTGGGATTGGTGCACAGGAGGAGCTGGAACAAGGAGCTCGGAGAATGTGGGCAGACATTGTGATGGATCCAGAGACCATGTTAAATTGGTCAGCATCGACCTGGCCGGGGCTCAGTTTAACACTCACACTTGTTTGTCCAGTTTTACTTAATTGACCACAGATAACTAATTGCCATTTCCTGGAACAACAGTACATTAGTCTCACTCTGTCTTTGCCCCCCCTCCTGCACACTTGCCATTCTTTGTCAGGCTCTCCATCTTCGTGGCTTGTAGCTCGTCCAGAGAGAGAAGGATTGTCTTTTAAACCTCCTGAGCTGAGGTGCACAACGTCTCCTTCACAATATTGGCATTCACAGATATTTACTTGAAAAGAACTATCGAGGGACTGGGAAAACTCACATTTAGCCCATTTCATTAATCATCCAGTATTTAGTTCATTAGTGCTAATTCATATTGTACACAGGTAACCTTTTTGGGGGCTTTGGCTCGTCAATGTGCACACATGAAATCTGAATGAAATAAAACAGTAGTTCAAAGGTGAAAAATTCTGGACTGGTTCTTTGTTTAATTGTTCATAGTTATTTGGGTCACCAATTTTCCCGTCATGGGATTTTCTTTTCTTTATAGTGCTGCAAAAAACAAATCTACCTTTTTGAACCACAATTACATTAGCATGTATCTTATACGTTTTGGGGGAAATATCTGTATTGTCAATCAATAATTAGTCAGCCGAACTGCAGTTTAAATACAATGTGAATTTGAATATAGATGCATATAACAAAAGGAATCCGACATAAAGAAACAAATGCAGTGCACACGTCAAGGTGGAAAGAGGGATTATCAAACCAATATAATCTGTGGTGGAGCTTCTCACCACTCGTGCTTTTTTGAGCGCCTCCATCATGCATTTCTTCACGTTTGTCACTTTTGCCAGATTCAAGTATTTTGAAATAGTTTGAAATAAATGAAGCAGAAACTCCCATCACATATCGGCCAGGTCACAGCCCTTTGACTGAGGCACTTTTTTAACAATTGGCCTGAGGTGTGAGTTCAGCGCAACCAAACCATGTTTTGATGGAGACATTAAAACATTCACTAGAGTTGACTGGCAGTCGAGTGTGAAACATGGAACATCGTAGTAGAGGAGTAGTAGAAGTGTCTCATGAGCATGTATCTGTAATTTTCCCCAATGACCTTGAAAAACTGTCTTTAATTTTGACACATAGTCAATATCACTAGATAAATTGGTTTTTGAGGATCTGTCATGTCATTTTTCTGTGACCTCACATGCTCTGCTGTGCTTTTATTTCCAGAAAACTTTAAGTAGGTTTGTTTCTATTTGGTAATGGTTCAATATTTATGTGAAGGGGGAAAAAAAATTTTATTCACTACCTTTCAATACATCCCTGAATGTCTCGACTTCATATTTTATGAAGAGATTATGAACAAACATCTCTGATTATTGAAAGCATATTGTCACAAGGAGGCTATTTAACTGTTTGCAAAATCAGTAATGAGGTAATAAAACATTTATTTCAAAAGACTGTAGGTAAAGCGATATGTGTTCTGGTTTTTTTTTTTTTTTAATGCTACTGTCATGAGCTCGCATGAGCTCTTACACTGCTGGTGTACACTGATCAGCCACAACATTATAACCTTCTGTTAGTGTCGTCCTCCTTTTGCAATCAAATCATTGCGGCTATCTATTTTTTGAGAGCAAAATGTTTAATTGCTGCCTGATCTATGCCAGTCACTAACAAGTGTCCTGATCAAAAAAAAGATCTTCTGTTAATCTCACCCCTCAGTGGTCATAATGTTATGGCTGATGTGTGTGTAAGCTGTTTGATCTTTGAGTCATTGAAGTTTATACGGCATTCATGTGCATTCATGTCTCCAGTTTCGATGAGCCATGATGAGCATTTTTTGACAAAGCACAGAAGTTGATGTTGCAACACTTTCTAAACACCAAATCTGTCACCGTGCATCACAAGCCACGTCTGTCTGCTTCTCCCTCGTCTTTTCACGTTGCGCTTCACCTCCCTTTCCGTCACCCCCTCCCTCTCTCCCGCTGTGTGCCGGGGCCATAATGTGCTCCCGCGGTTGTAGTAAGCAGGCCATAGTGTCTCTGAGGCCTTGTGCTACACCACCATTACTATCTGGCCTGCCTCCACTACAAATTGGATGAACAGGCACTGACACATTTTCAATATTATTACATTAAACCAAGTGGATTTTGATTGATAACCTAATATTGGCCTAATGCAAAACATCAATCATGGCAAGTATATTAATTATTTAATATTGTGGCGTAATTCAGAAATCGATGCCGCTGCTGCGTTGAAGGCACAGAGTATAGAGGGAGGGAGAGAGGGAAGAGAGCGATAAGGAGAAAAGAAAAGCTCTGTCCCTGAAGACCTCGGGAGATTATATGATGTTTTGAAAAGAGAGATGAGGATGTAAAATGGTGTGTGTGTGTGTGTGTGTGTGTGTGTGTGTGTGTGTGTGTGTGTGTGTGTGTGTGTGTGTGTGTGTGTGTGTGTGTGTGTGTGTGTGTGTGTGTGTGTGTGTGTGTGTGTGTGTGTGTGTGTGTGTGTGTGTGTGTGTGTGTGTGTGTGTGTGTGTGTGTGTGTGTGTGTGTCTCTCTCTCTCTAATGGATAGAGCGATCCCTTCGGCCCTCGTATGGACAGTGCTGGACAGCTTGCCCTTGATGAAGCCGGGACAACAGATGAGAGAGTGGGAGATAAAATGAAAGTGAAGAGCTTAATAAAGGTTGAATCAGAAAAAAAATAAAAATAAAAGACCTAAAAACATGAGAGTGAGGGGAGGAGAAAAAAGGGGAAGGGAAATGAGTGGAGGAGGAGGGATTGAGCGCTCCGTCTCCCCTGTGTTAGATTGTTTCTCACTAATTGCGCTTCATTAGCGGATTACACACACTGTCACCACGGTAACAAATTGCTGTCTGGTAGCCGGGCGCCCGTCATGTATAATGAATGTGGCGGGGTGTTTGTCACAATGTAATGTAATTACAGCTAGATGAAGTTTGCCTTAAGTGGTTGACTTGTCTTCATGTGGCTCACTGACAGAGTAAAGAACAAACAAGCAAACATCATTTTTTCCCACAACTTTTCTACTTTTCTGCTTTTTTCAGTTACAAAATCTGTTCGCCACGTATTTTGAAACAATAGTTATATAAAAGGATTATGATGTGGGAATAGCTTGGGCTGAAACTCTCATACCGGGAAAATACATTTTTACTATTTTCAACAACAAAAAATGGTAATGAGCTGCAACACGTTTAACTTTCAAAGTATTGATGGTGAAAGTTATCAAGTATGGAAATTGTAGTTTATGACACATTACTAAGTACTAAGTATATGGCATGCAAAAGTTGTGCAATGCCACTTGGATGTGTTAGGTGGCAGTAGTGAGTTGCTGTCCTCATTTTCAGAGTTTTGCAGTTTGTGTTTACTTCTACTGTATGTTGTCTACAGGGTCTGTTGCATCTCTCAGTACTGCTTCCAGTGTTGCGTCGTACACAAATTAGACACCATCTTGTGGTGCTAAATGGTATTACAACTGCAGAGTTGCTCAGGTCATTTGCCATTTTGCTTAATTTCTTGCCATGTCTGTAACACAGTTTCCAGACATTGTTTATTACTTTATGGGTTTTGATTTGATTGCTTTTCACAAACAGCATTACATAGCTTATGTTTAAACAACAGTAAAAACTGTTTTTCCTTCTCTTTTTAAGCTGTTTGCTATTGTTTGCTGTTCATATCAAACATACCAATAAATCAAAACTCTTGGCAGCTAAAACAGCTTAGTCTATCCACATCGAATGAAAGTTTCTTTTATCCTCCCAGACTTCTTTCTTTTGGACTCATCCATGGCTACCTTCACAAAACCTGGGATTTCAAGTTCAGCGTTAATCACCTGCAATGGCAGGTGATCAGACATAGTAAGATGAGGCAAACCATTAAAACATGTGGCTCTATTGTCACCTCAAACTGTGATATAGTCCCTTAAATGGATCGTCTTATGGACGACAGTACAGAAATCCCCAGAGGATGCATGTTGCAGCCTCTTGGGCTTGTGGTCATACTAGGTTTGGGGCATAGTCAAGAGATGGGGGGGATGGATGGATGGAATGAAAGAAGAACACATGGAGGAATTCAATGGGGGGTGGGGGGGTGGATAGAGGATGGGATGGATTAGACAGTATGTAATTTTAGAGATGGTGTAGATTTACACTGTGATGCTGCTGGCTGCATTAGCAACTGAAGCCTGTCGATAAGCCTTCCTCTCTCTCTCTCTCTCTCTCTACACACACGCACACACACACACGCACACACCATAAAGCAGCACAGCCTGGGTGGAGTTGTCAGTAATGGAGGCCAGAGTTGGGAGAGGGGTGCTGGGATCGGGGACGGGGGCTGTTTGTGTTCTCTTGATCTTTTGATTTCCACTGCTGCAAATTTGAAATGTGCCAAAATTGCATCTATTATTTACTGCCAATTTGCTCTTTTTAACAACCCAACTGCTCCCACCCCTCCTCCTCCACTTCCTCGGCATGCCATTCTGCTGTTGCCACCCTGATAATCATACACACATTTTTTATTAATTCACAGATAATAAGCTCCCAGTTCTTTCTTTGTAGTTGGAAATTATTATTATGACTGCCAGCAGTGTGGCGACAATATTAGTTAACCTCTGTCTAGTGTGGATGCAAACACATAAAAAATGCACACAGCATCTCAGTCTGGGAGGTTAACAATTAGGATTATTTCTCATTATCATGTTTTTGATTAATAGAAATCCTTTTTTGTTTCATTGTGATCTCTTTTTCATCCTGTCACATGAAAATGTAAGCCTGGTAATTTTGACTGCTGCTTACTTTATCAGTGCAAAAACTAAATTATAGTACAATCTATTATTTAATTGATTAGCAAGAAGTTTTACTGTTTTGGGATCTGGTGAGTTACTTAAGTTTGCCTCACAATTACTATTGAATGACTATCTAAGCCAGTTTAATGTCGACCAACTCAAAATTCAATGAACTTCCACTTCATTGAGTCATTCACGTGAGTGAGTCATGTTTGAGTTTCGAGTTTTTGTTTCCCACTACAAGACTTTTTTTGACATTATTTTGGCTTCAAGAAACTTGTTTTGCTATTGCTATTTGAAATTGATACAAAAACAAAATCAGTTGATCATTTTTTATCATTAATATTAATATTAATTGTTAAATCCTGATTCCAGTTTTTTTCTAGATTTACATGGCACTCTATAGCACTGTGTGTTAAGGAGACTTTTGGTGGAATTTGTTGCTTTTTTTTTTTATGTGCGTGTTTGTGCAAGCTGCAAAAACACTTTTCTTAAATGACTTTTTGTGTCGATGCTTTATTTACAATAGAGGAAATGTGTTGTTGTTTTGCAGGGACGCCGGGAACATCAAAGCCAGATTAGAACATCTGGTAAGTTTCTGTCACGCACGCACACACGCATGCACACACACTTTGATATCTGCATTCTTAATAAAATCTTCACAATTGGAGCTGAACACCTGCAGCTCGCAGCGGCGGAGGGAGGGAGAGCGACGGAGGAAATGGTGATAAATGAAGAATAGTGTCTCCATCATGGCTTAGTCCAGGTTTTATATTTGCATTTCTTTTACTTCCAATTCTGTCCCAACACACATCCACTGTCACCCCTCCCCCCGTCACTTTAACTGATAGTGTTTGAGTGCGTACCTGTTTACAGTTGCTTCTTCATTTGGTAAAAACATATTTTTAATTCCCCCCCTCGTCACTCTCCCTGTCAGGATGGGACCTTTTCTCCCTCTTCTCCCACACGTGAATTCAAGACCCGCCGGAAACGCTCTCCTGAGACTTTGCTGAAATTTTAATGTTTCCAGGGTTTCTCTCGCTGCTTGCTTTAATACGGGGTCAGAGTGCCGTGCAACAAAGTGAAAAGGTTTCCTCTCCTCTTTTTGGGTGGGAAGAAGCCGAGGTTTGATCTGCCCCATATTCCAGGGGATGAATTATAGACAGGGGTCAGCGAGGGTCCCGGCTCTCTGTGGATGTCACATACCCTCCCTCCCTCGCCTCCCTGCATACTAAACCGCGGCTCCCTGCACCCGACGCAAATGACCCCCGCCCCGCCACGCGTTACGCAAATGACCCTGAATATACCACACAAATGACTGACCCCGAAATTCAAACAGTTCTCAGTAACTCTCCACTTTCCTTGCGCTTCAAATCTCATAAAGTTGAAATTCGATTTGACCGCCGCCAAGTTCAGCTGCAGAAATATTTCTTCTCGCCGTTGTTGACAGTGTTCATAACTTTGATTTGAGGAAGACACTCACAGAAGAGATTTTTTTCCCCCCTTGCATTATCTGTTCATACTGTGATGATGTATCACAGATAATTTGTCATTTGATCATTATTATTTTATCGAAAGCAGCATGTTCTGCTTTGGAACACTCACTATAAGTCATGGCGTGATTGAATTGCAGTTTTGAACCCTCTTCTCTTCTTTCCTGCCTCCTTGCAGACAGATGTCATGTTGAATTGTCTGCACAAACTTGCGTGCACTACTTTTTAATACGACTGTGGGGATTTTTGAGAGCACTCTATAGAGTGCAGATGTCTCACTTATGAGGTGGAATAAAATGATGGACATTAAATATAGCGCACAATATAGTAATGCTCTCCTATGGGTTGGGAGACGTCTATGGGTGTGTCTACAGGTGTGATTGATGTTGTACTCCATAAAAGGTGGAGTGAATTATTCAAGAGGGGATTAGATGCACAAACAGCATTAATCAATATGTATATGGGCAGTTATATCTTGGCAAACATTATAAGAGTCCGTGTCTAATGTTGAGATGAGTCTTTTTCCTAAAGGCATATGTGGGAATGCAAACTAATTTAAATAAGACGTTCGTGATGCCCTGTTGGGATGCACTACAGACAAATATATATATCTCTCTCTCCTGTTTACATAAGCACATTCAGAAACCAGGTAAACAATTCTCAAGAAGTTATTTTACCAAAATATTTTATACCTGTTTTATTGAGCTTATGGCCACAGAGGTAAGTAACCCTAAATGTTCTCTTCATTTTTGATTTGAAGTCTGTTGAGAACAATCGCAGGGAGAACATGCAAACTCGGTACGCAAAACTCCCATCAACTGAAATAATGTCATGCTTTTTTGATAATTGATTTTCGATGTGTCAGAGGACGAGATTCTCCTCAGAGTTTTAACCATGTTGTCACATCCAACTATCATGTCGCACATGTTTTGTCATTTGTCATTTTTGGTTGCCAATGCCAAACTTCCTGCTCACCTTGTAAGTTATGCTGGTTAGAGACTGTGTGATCAATAGCTAATACAAAGCATCACTCTTCTCATCCGAGTTTGACGCTTTTATTTTGAAATATTTATGAAGTCTTTGTATGTAGTCTGCAGCTATCCTATCTTGTTCTTAGACTTGCAGTTTTGTACTGAAGCTCCTGTACCACTTCAACTCAGAGTTGTGAGGTATTGGGGCTGACCCCAGCTGACCTTGAGTGAAGTTAGGATACACACTAGAGAGACACACTGAGCTTCACACCTGTGGACAATTTAGAACGGTGCGCTAACCTGAAACACACACATTTAAAGTCACACTCCCATTGGGAGAATGTGCAAAATCCAGACAGAAATACCCTGAGCCGGATTCCAACCATTGATGGTGAGAGTGCAAACCGCTGCTCCACTGTGCCACCTGATAATGCTAATTTTATCACTCAAATCCACTTTGAGTATTTTGATCGTTTTACCCTCCATTTGATCATTTCTTTTAAAATCACGATTTCCATTCAACTGGAAAGAGGACTGCCGCACTTTTATAACACCCCTATTTTATACAAATGTTCATAAATTGTGTGTAACAGTGGTAAGTAAATGTACACAGTGTTGTCAAACATGTGCATCGGTATTTGTGTTAATCATTAGTTTCTTGACTGGATTCACTCACTATAGTTTTGACCCCCAACTGTCCCCACAGGAATCCATTATAACATGTTTGCATCTGATCCTTATTAGTCACTGCTTTGTCTTCATCCTCATCAGGGTGGCTCAATAGTTCCCACATTACAAATTGAAATAGCGAGAAAGACACACCCCTGTACACACATTTGTATGTTTACTAGAGTTTTTTTTTCTTGTACGTACGTCTCTGAGAATTTGAATCCCTGAATACTGAGTGTTTGAATTTATAGGTGTGTTTATGCTTATGGGGAGATTGCACCCCAGTCGTCGGCTGCCTGTGGAGTGCAAGACTCTGATTACGATTCGGGACAGAGAACTGTAAATAATGGAGCTCATCTCCCTCTGAGGTAGAGTTGCAGGGCTGTTGGAAATGTTGCGACTCTCAATACCTCACACGTATATCCCTGAAGATTTCCAAACAGGAGTTTATGACTCTTTGTTGATCGAGGGCTCTTAAGATTAGTGCATCAACTATCTTGACACTTACCAAGGTGTCACCAGCCTCAACAAGCCTGGTCTCTAAAGCAATCACTTTTTATTTTTACAGATAATAATTAATTCCCAGTTTTATTCACAATCGTTTGCAGTGGTTATGTGTGATTACTTTTCTGTTTGTAGCAAGAAAAAAAAATGTGCGGAATTATTCACACTGATGTGACAATCAAGCTTGTGTGTTCGCATTATTCTGCTGCTTGATTTTTTTTTCTCCCTCCCCCCCGATGAAGCTGAACACCATCTTCTTCTGTTAACTGCACTGAGTGAATGACTGGTGAAGTAATTAGGTGGGCAATTAAGATCTATGTGGTCTGAGGTTTGTTTTATTGTTTGTGTTTGGTGTGTTTTGTTTTCGATTTTCAGCAGATTGAATGAACGCGATCAGTCGCAACGTAGCGAGAAAAAAAACGAAGTTAATTGCTCCCAGTGCTCTGCGTTAGTTTCTGCTTTTGCAAGTGCATGCATGCGCACACATGCGCGCACGCGCACACATGCAGCCGAGTGCGAGTTGGACAATTCTTTGCTCTGGGAGAAATGGAGTGAAAGCAAAAGAGGTGGCCTCCAGCGGCTAATCAGTCCAGATGCACAGCTTTTCAGAGCGGAGGAGAAGAAAGCCAGCAGCTCAATCAATACATGAGGAATCAGCCTCATCAGGATTACTTGCTCAATCAGCAGCTGTACCCATCGTTCTTACACAAACAACTGCCCGAGGACTGACAGAAGAAGAATGGGGGGTGGGAGGAGAACAACATGGAGGGGTGTTGGGGAGAGACGTCAGCAGTCCTGGGAGGGCAGTTCGAGCACAGCCTGATGGCGACGGCTGGTTTACGGGTCAGAGAAGGGCTGTAGGTTGAGTTGAGGTCACGATTCGCTGAAAATAGAACTTGTTGTTCGTTGCTGCCAGTGTGGGGTTTACTTCATCACTCGATGTGACACCGTTGCTCCTTCTTTTAAAGCACTAAGAGGGTCTTCTGATTGGTAAAATATCTCAGTATTTTAATGGGAGTGATTGCAAATAATACACAGTGACATCATCTTCATGGGATAAGTTGTTATTCATCGACGCAGCATCAAGGTGGTAGGTATTCTATTCTTCACTAGAATAGTCCAGCATTCATCACACAGTTTTATTCTCATAGTACCAGCATAATAGAAAAAATATTCTCATTTGGTCTAATTTTAAATGATGATGACCCAGAAATTCAGCTTTAAAAACTGAACACATATTTGTAATCAGTTTTGCATTTCTCTTTCTCAGGGCTGTCGATAATATTAGATGTCTGACTGAACATGTTCCCTTCAAGACCTTCCAAATTGTGAAAAATACCAAGAAAACTCACAGCTTTAACTTTGTGATAAATATAATTACTATTAGTAACTTTTCTTTTATTAATTCACTGATTGTCGCACTGTTTTTATAAGCGTAACTTCTATTGTATTGTGTTTGTCAATTTGTCTGTTTTCTTTGAAACAAGGCGTTTATAGAACTCCAAAGCATACATTAAGTTGGTTACTCCCCATACTTCTGGTGTGTAAAGATTTGTCGGGCAAATTAGTCAGAGTCTTTTCTGCTTTACACTCATAATTGTATCTGAAAGAGTTAAATATACCTCAGCTATTTATTAAAAGATACTCCTCAGTGCTATAGATGGTGTCGGGTTCTAGGGGAAAATTCCATTTGAGAATCGCCATCTACTATTTCGGATGTTTCAGCGCCCGTAGTCTTCACGGCGCACTTCAGGGACGTCGGAGTATCCCAAAGTGAGTTGAGGAGTTTACCGGGGCAAACAGCCTGCTGGGGCCTAATGACAGACAGCGACCAACAGCTGTAACCAGGACGACACACACTGGCAACACCATCAACACAGTGACAAACCAGGCGTCACTTAATATGTCTGTGATCCAGGGCCAGACATGAGAAAGATCCGAGTCAGATATACAATTTATTGTGCCTTTGTTTTCAAACTTTAGACGTCTCATCAAACACTTCTTTCTTATTGCTTTTCATGGTCTCTCGTGCCTCTCTTTTGTATGCCTTTGTCGCAGACTGTTTTTTTTCCCCTCTCTGACATGATTGTGTAGGATAAAGGGGTGCAAACAGCCCGGATAGATTCTGGACAGATAAAGGAGGGGTGGGGGGGGGGGGGGGGGGGGGGGGGGGGGGGGGGGGGAGGGGGAGGGGAGGGGGAAGGGGAGTAAGGAGGGGGTTGATAATCTGCAAACAGATTTCCATGCTTATTACACTAATGATTTGATGATATTTGATGTGGTGGCGGGGGGTTGGGAGGATGTGGAAGCATCGGCGAAGATGGAAGGTGGGGTGGAGGTGGTGGGGGGGGGGGGGGGTCTCGTTTTCTGGTGTCCTCTCATCTCGGCGGTGCGGCTAAATGATGGAGTAATTTGAGTGACCTCTGACTTGGGGCAGGCCCAGACATAATTGCATGTCATTCTAGCACGAAAAGAGGATAGAAAATGCCCCCCCCTCCCCCCTCCCCCCTCCCCCCCTCCCCCAAGCCCCTCCCCAGTTTATCCCTCCTTCTCTCTTTTCTCACATATCACTTGTTTTTCTCTGCCTCCTTTTCAGGCATCCCCGTCACTGTCTTGTCGCCCGTCTCGCTGCCCCCCCCCCCCCCACCCCCCCCCCCCTCCAAAAAGAAACACCTCAACTCTCCCAAACAAAAGAGAGATTGCATTAATTTTCAAATGATGATATTACATTAAGCGCAGAGATCTCATATATCAAAACGTGAGAACTACTCCCTTACTGTATGTGCTTCATCTTAATGGTATCGCTGGATGTCAAGGGCATGGAGGAAATTAAATCGGAAAGTGCAGATAGACCAAAGAAGATATTATCTCTGGATGATTGCAGTTTTGATAGGTATTCCAGTGAATTTCATTTTCTCCGGATGGGGAGAAGATGAGTTAGCCTGCACATTTGCTCATTTTTCTTCTACATGATTTATGTGAGTTGAGTATAAAACTCTCTCCTCCCCCCCTTTATCATACATGCATGTGCATCTGCACACATAAAACACGTACACAGCATAGTAAATTACCGCCTTTGAGTGGCGTCTTGTTTCGGGCAGTTTAAGCGAGTGTACGTTTGCATCGTTTATACACGGCTGCTCGTGGGACAGAGTGTTTGTGTATTTGCGTGCGCGTTTCATTTGTGGGTCCGTGGCGGTGCACGCGCACGCCTGAGATGGCAGCCGAGCCATCAGCAGGAATGATCCCAGAGAGACGGGAGGAGTGTCATTACTCAAACTTGTTTACATTCTAAATACGTAATGAAATCTTGTTGGTAATAATGACGGGAATAAAAGTTTAGGAAATTGTAAAAGTGGTGAAGTTTGAGAAATGAGCCCCGGCCTGTGAAATAGCATTTGGGGGCAGGAAACGACATTATTATGCAGTGCTCCTGCCTGCCTGAGACATGAAGATGAACTGCTGGCGGGTCATAAAATGCTGTTAGCCCTAGCCTGAAGTATGGCGCATTGTAAAAGAGCCCTGATCCCATATTGCTATTATATATAAAAGTATAGCCATACACAACATTATTTTTCATATAAGATGAGCTCGGATGCAGTGGCTCCGGCCCCCCACATACATACACTGATAGGCAGACTTTTTTCCTTCTTATAAAATATATAAATAAACATATTGCCATGGAACCCATCTCTGCCCTGATCTTATAGACCTCGATATTAAAAACAGAAATATTGCATTTTTGAGGGACTCTGTTTTCCCCTGTCCTCTTTTGGGTGTGCGATATTTCTGTGTGTTTGTTGGGGGCGGGCTGAGGGAGGAAGAAGTGATGGCGAGGAAGCCCGAGCGGGATTCAACAAATGAAAGAAAATGGAAACAGATGAAGACTTTAAAAATATAATGAGATGAATATTGAGCATATCAACTCCAGCAGAAGAAGAGTTAGCCGAGGTGGGCTGTGTGTTTATGTATATATCAAAGCAGTTCATTGGCAGAAAATAATGCATTCAGTGCTGCAATCAGGATTGATGTTACAGTAGATGGACTGGTGAGGTCCCTTTTTTTTTCTTCTTTGAGATGCTTTCTTTAAAGATATTTAAAAGATGAGGTGAGTTTACTCGAACCCACATTTCACTAATGTATCGTTTATTTCTCATGCATTTTTCTGTGGTTTTTCTGGAAGGATAGTCTGTATAAAGTTGGGAAATTTTGACTTTCTCTCAATTTTTCCACAGCATTTGTTTTATTACCTTAAAAAAGTGACTGTTCCACAAGTTTACGCGACATAGAACCGTGGTTTCCAACCTGGGTCCGGAACCTCTTTCAGGGGCAGCTGAAATCACAGCGGGGTCACTCTGGGCTTTTTCTCTTCTGACGGTATCAGAATGGAACTTTAGTCTTACGTTTTAGTGCAGATATGAGGACATACATCAGTTTAAACAATTTGTATTCGGTTCTAGAATAGCGATGGTTTGAAAAGTGAAAAACCAGAAAGTTCTGGGGCTCAGTCTGACAGAATGATGTCACTAACCAATGTTGACATGACTGCATGACAGGGAATCGGTGTTACTTTAGGACCTGAGACTGCCTTTTCTATGTTCAGTGGAAATGATCTCAGACAGTTTCAAAGCACTCAAAAATGTTCATCTGGCGAAACGCCACAGTGAGCAAGGTTTTTTCATTCTTATGTTGAAATTGTACTGGAAATTACTGTTACATTGCTCCATGTATTATTACCAGTGTTGTCTTAAGTAAAAAGTACCAAGTACGCATCTCTAGCTCAACTTCAACTACTTCTCGCATGTACTTGTAAAAAAAAAAAAAACAGCACATACTGACAAAGTATGTGCAACGAGTTGTATGAAAATTACATTAAACTGAAAGGGTTAGTTTTTGATCTCTTGAAAAAAATACACATATTGACTACAAAAATGTACCGTAGATCGAAGTTTTTTTTAATATTATTTCATTGTGTCTGCTGAATCAAGAGCTCAGCTTTTCATGAGCTGAGCAGAAATGTGTTCCCTACTTGCTCAGGTTTAGTTAATCCCATACCGGAGTTTATTTTTGCAAAAACAAGGGCAATAAAGCAATTAAATTTTTTTTAATCCTTTGTCTTTGATTGTTCAATTTTCTATTCTGCCCAGTTCCCTTGCATTTTGCTTTGTTGATAATCTGTTTCTCTCTGTTCTATCAGTTGCCATTCAGTCTTGTGCTGTCCTGCCCTATTCTATTCGATTGCATTATTTTCTGTCCAGGTCTGTCTTGTCTTTTCCTCATCCATTCAGTTCCGTTCTATTTCGTTCTGTTCTGTTACATTCTGTATTCTTTTCTATTATATTCTATCTTGTATCTACTGTATTCTCCATACGTTGTGACTCAGTGCTCTCATTTAGCCCTACTCCTTGACTTTTATTGAATCTTTGTAGCTTGAAAAATGCTATATTTCTATTTTTAGCACATCTCGTTGTCATAGAATACTTCTTCCTGTTGTGTGATCTGATAGAGGAGCTCAGTCAATGAGCGAGACAGTAATTTCACCGCTTAACCACATTGTGAGCAGCGATGGCCTATCTGGCCTAACAGCATTTAGTCATCACCTGACCCGCCACACGCTGCTTTGTCTGGACGGCCTCAGGCCCAATGATAATAATAACAATAAAACTAGTCTTTTGTACCACAGCAAGACTACAAATTGATGAAATTTCCTGCTTGCAGTACCTCATTATGCACAGGCTAAGCATTGTTTTTACCAAGCAGAGTGCGGGTAATTTATTTTTCTAATGGGATGTGTTTATTTTTGACTAATGGGACAGCGCCGGGCACTTAGCTCAGCGAAGCAGGTCTCGGCGTGTCTGTCATTACTGCTGTGAGGTAAGGAAATGAGCTGGAGGCCTGCAGTGAAGAAACTGGACTTCCTGGCAAAATGAAAGGCAAAGGTTACACTGTGTTGAGTGGGTTAGGGTGTCACTGCTGGCAAGAATAGCCTGATAATAGATGATTTTACGGCAACTATTTGAAGAAAAAAGTCAAGTTGTGGCAACTCCAGTGGGGAACTCATGCAGTGCCTGTATTGTGGATTATGTCTCATTGTCTAGCATGTTCCCCAAACTTGTCTTTTTCTCATTGTTAACCAACAATTGTATTAATAATAGTATAATTTATATACATTTAAAATATTTCTTGAAGTGCTTCACTCACTGTACCATCATATAAAATATCGACACATATAAACCGAAGGGAATTGAAACACAAACAAAAAATGTAAACCTAGTCAATTATTTCCAGGAATAACTCCCAGAAACCTGTTGTTTACATATTTACACAACACTTTAACCTCCTTCAATAACCTATTATTGAGTATTTGTACAGTGCATTAAAGAGTTCAATGTGCCATGTTGGTTAGTTTTCTGTCGGTGCACACGCAACATTTTGTGAATTCTTCATAGAAAAAAGTATTATACTGTTTACTCAAAGACAAGCAGTGTCAAACTCATTTTAGTTCACCCACATGTAGCCACATTTGATCTCAAAGAAAATGAGGGCATCTTAATCAATGCATATTTTCTGAACCTTTTTCATTTTTTTTTTGTAGACCTACTATGAACAACGTTATAAAGTTGACACTGGGAGAAAAACACTTGGCTTATTCTAATCTTACAACCTGCTGTGACCAAATTAGTTACAGCATTTACCGAAACATTGCTGTTATTGTTTACTTTATCATTTTTAGACTTTGCAGGCTGTAATCGAGCCTGGCACGTGTGTTTTGGCCTCCTAGTCGTATGTGTGTCACTTCTGCTCCAAGACATTGAAGTGAAGATTTTTCACTCTTACCCAACAACCCATTAATTTTAACCTTTATTGGGCGGTGCAGAGTTTGTGTGTGAACTGTGCATAGGGAGCAGGGTGTCTTCCAGACTTGGTGTTTGGTCAGACCCCGATGTAGTTGTTTGGGTTCGGGTTAGAGTGACTGGGCTGATGCAGTACCCGGTGACCTGGCTTAATAATCTTAAAAAAAATCTCCACCATTGTCAATCGAAACAAGGCCACACCCGATATACTGTTGATGTGAAATTTGTCAAATGGTGATGCGTCACAGATTTCGAGCCTTTCCCATAATTGGCTTAATGAGTCGGTTTTAGTGTGAAGATCATGTTGGCAAAGAGGTTGCAGGGTTCGTGATAAGTGTCTTTATTGTTAGTGCGAATAGAACTGGACTTCAGATGACTCGGTGTGTGTGTGTGTGCGTGTGCGTGTGAGCACGCGTGTCTCAAGTGTTGTAAAGCACTTTCATAATGTTCTCAGGTTAACATCGCTGCAGTATATAAGTGAAGCCCATTTACCATTTGAATGCTGCTGTAACACAACACCATTAAACAGTAAAAGCCTCCATATTTCCACTTTCTCGAGCCTTCTCATTTGACAGCTGCGTCAGATCCTTCCTGTCTTTGGTCCCCTCAGTGTCTGCGTTCTTCATCATATTTTTTCTCCTTTCTTTCCTCCCTTCTTCTTCACCCTCTCCTTCTTTCGGTCTGCTAGATTTCCTGAGCTCTGAAGAAAAACAAAAGTAACTTTTTTTTCTGTCTTATCTTTTGTCCCATCCTGTCTATTACCCCCCCCACCTCCTCCCCCTCACAGTGTGATAATCTAAAGCCTGTGCAGGGAAAGCATTGCTCATTTCACTGCCACCCTGCACGCGCACACAGAAAGAAACACACACACACACACACACACACAAACAGTCCGTCTCCCGGTGTCTCATGTTTGTTTGTGTACATTGGAAAGGCACAGCTCTAATTGAGGGGCGAAGCTTCTTCAGATGCAGCGGATGCCTCTCTCCCAGCGGGGGGAACACAGATCTGCCTCTGGGGAGCACAATTAACGCCTTTTTATTGTTTTCTAATGAATTACACACAGAGGGAGCGGGCGAGCATGTGTGAATTGAGGTGAAACCTTGAGGAGTTTGTTTGGGAGTAAGAACATGCCGTGTGACGTGTGTACTGGTGCAATCTGGTTTTGTTGTGTTTGGCGAATTGTGAACTGACTTTGTAGAAGCTTTCACACGTTATATGTTAAATTATTTTCACATTATTTTAGCCCATTATTTAGGTCTGTACACAGCAGACATATAGGGGCATTGCTAAAGAATTTGATTATGATGGAAAGAGAGCACATGCGCAATTTTTTTCTGGTTTGCTTTTAAGTTTATGCATTCATTTAAAAAGGAATTTGACAGACTTGCTCCGTGTCAGAAAACAGGTTTTTCTTTGCTTCCTGCTCATAACTTAACATTTCGCAACCCTCTGGCCACAAGCCAATCATTGTTTTTACAAGTTGCTGTCACTTCACTGGTTAATGTCATTAGAGAGGTTAAACCCTCGCAGACAGTGCGTGGCAGCAGCAACAGCAGTGTGATTTGGTGTTTTATTACCCCTTGTGGAGCTGGCAGGAGCGTGTGTCTGTGTGTGTTTGTGTCTTCATTTAGGGATGCATGGACTTACACATGCCTCAAGGCCAATGTAAACAAATGCTAATGTAATTACTGAGTGGGCGTTGTAATAAACTGTAACTAAGATGATTGCACAGCACACAATGATCACGACAGTTAAGCAGTAATATGTTATTGCTCAAACCAAGACTGATCGTCGTGTCATTGTAATTCAGCAGGCTAAGTAAGCTGTGTGGTGCTACGCTGGGTTCGGATTCTGTACGGCACTTCTTCATGTGGCGTGTAATCAATTTATTTTATTTTTTTTGTTCTTCTAAATGCAACACACTCAAATGTAGGAAACAGACGATTGAATTATGGCTTAAACAGTTGTTGAAGCAGCTGAATAAAAAGCGCGAATGTGAAAGCCTCGAGTGTTCTTCTCTGGTTTAATAACCATTGGTAATTTTTTAGCTGTCGAGTAGCGCCATTCAGTGTGAGCGTTATCCTCCGTGTCACCTGCTACGTGGGAGACGCGCGCGCACACACACACACACACACACACACACACACACACACACACACACACACACAGACACACGCACCACCATGTTGCGTTAAGTGTGCCCCACTCGGTGTCGATGTCGGTGCCTTGATGTGCGCTCCGTCTAGGATGCAGCACCCTGACATCACTACATTAAAGGGGGTCATTATATTTCCCCGGCTGCCACCGAAAAGGGACATTTTTACAAAGTGACAAGTTTACAGTTTGATAAATCAGATTTTTTTCCCACTGTGAATGGGGTGGGGAGTCGGGAGATGGGAAGAAGAGCTGGTGTCTGTGGAGAAGGAGGCGGAGGTGGGAGGTAGCGCTGTCTGTCAGCGACGCCCCGGCCCTGTCGTCTAAATGATGCTCCCAGGCAGCGGATTCAGATCCCATCCCCATTAGCATTTAATTTCTCTCTAATCCTACACAGAGGCTCCGCCGCTGCATGGTAACGAGGGCCGCTTTGCCACGGCAGCGCCAAAGAAACCTCCGAGAGCAATCTGTGCCGCTCTCGCCTTTTATAGCTCTGTGCCCCGTCGTAGCCATCATTCTTCCTTGACAATTAAGACCCTCAAATCTAATAGCAATGATATTGGAATTACAGCATGGCCCTTTTGAGGGCATGTCAGGGAAAAAAAAAAAGGGCTGCGCCTCCCAATACAGCTGTCAAAGCACGAGCCCCCCCCCCCCCCCGCTCGTGCCCGCTAAATGTTTCTGATGCACACACGTATGTGCACATACACACACTGGGAAGGGAATATGTTGAGTCTTTGGCTGTGATCTTTGTAAAATGTGCTCTCTGTGCCCTCTCATCCAACTCTCCAAAGGCTTGTTACAGCAGCTTTTGTTTTCTCTCTTCCCCTCTCACTTCTCTCCCTCGCTCTCCCTCTCTCTTTCTTTGTCTCTAAATTTCTCTTCATCTCTTCTTCATTGATTCTCCCTGGTGTGTCAGAGAGTTGCTCTCTGTGTTTTTTACCAGCAGGGTTTTCACAAACGACGAGACGAGGATCTTGGTGAAGTTGTCCCTCGGTGCTCCGCGAGGACAGTTTACGGGAACATTCTCTCTAATAGTTTGAGTTAAAGATTATCACGGGTAAAATATATTTTCGCCGGAGGGACACAGCTGTTTCAGAGCCAAATAAAGTTGTGAAAGCGTGGCGGCTGTCCGTCCTGTCATGAACTGTGCTTTGTAAAATTTCTGGTAGCAGGGGTGTCATAGTAACCAGGCGCATCAACCTTTTAACAAAACAAATGTCAAACAAGTGTCTGTCCTGCTCAACGTGCCCCCGAGCAACACACTCTGCCTTCTTGATGTACTGCAGCAACCTCTGACCTTTATCCAGGAACAGAAACCACTTTCAATTGAACAATCATTGTTGTTTAATGTTGTAGCTTCATGTTGTGTCTCTGTATCTGTTTTGTCTCCAGACTCCAGCAGAGCAGGCTAAGGTTCGGATGCATATGGTCTTGCAGGCTGCAGGTAAGAGGATAATGACGATGCGTCTCGTTTTGTTACAGTCTCATTCAGAAAGTCTTGTCACTTTTTGATACCTACCACATGCAGCCCGACTCCAGTTGAGGGAAGCTAATTTGAAGGTGTTCTATCAAAACACCGCCGCCTCCATTGGTGGCTTGCTTCATTCTGCTGATTTTCCCTGAAGAAATTACATCCAGCCACAAAAGTGGCACTGGTACGGAGTGGAAAGTATTGGTTCCAAACTTTGAATTAATTGGTTTTCTATTTAGTGCCTTTGCAATCTGTATTTAGAAGTTGAGGACACATAGTTTAAAGGGTTGGTCTTTTTCCATCACTGGGATTTTAAGGCATACAAATCAAGAGACAGTATTTACCTGTAATTCATGCTTACTGTTTTGGTGACATAAATCTAGTTTCAAAGCTATCAACCCATCTATCTTCTGTATTTTAATTTTATTAAATTTTGATTGCCAGGTACTATTAAAAAAAAGTATATTTCCACAGCATGAAGACTTTCTGTTGGTGTAGTGGTTTAAAACATGTAGACTGAGCCGGCGCATTTTCAAAATGTTCCATTTTTCAGCCAGTCCGAGCGCCGATTTCGTGTAAACAGACCCCGAAAACTCAACAGAAGTTGTTCATTTTCACTTGAAAGCATTGTCATGTAAACGGTGCCTTAGTAAAATCAGGGATAATTTGCTCCAGGCACGATGCCAGTATGCCACAGCATTTTATTTCATCACGCTTATGACCGCAGTTCCCACGAGTTAGTGTTTTACAGCAGGGCACTTATTAACTTTGTTGTGTTTGTTGATTTTTGTCTGCCTTTTGGCCTGTTTCCAACAGGTATGACATGATGGCGGATTAACAAAGATAAAACCAATCTGTCTTCAACAGGATATTTTACCTGGGCTCACTATACGATTTGGGTGATAACGTCTTGTCTGACTATTATCGCTCACAGTCCAGAGCGCCATGCTGCGCTTCATGCTGCTTCTGGAACATGTCCGAAACACGTCCTGGCACTTCTGGTAGAACGAACTACCCAACATCACTCCAAGTCCCAGGCACAGTCATGATTTGCCAAAAGCTCCTGGTGTAAATAATTTCCCAGACAGACGACCTTTTTCACAGTCTTTTCTCAAACGTACAGCTAATTTAGAGTCGCCAGTCAAACTAACAAAATGAAAAACACTTCTGCAGGCACAAGGAACGTGATTATGTTTCAGGACATGCACAATTGACATATACTTGCAAACCTTTTTTTTTTTGTGTTTCTCAGCTGGACCCTTGAACTTTGAGTCTCAGTCTCATGTACAAAACCTCCACTGAGGACCTACAGGGGTGTGTTCACATAGAGACTCACAGCACACCCCCCTCCCCTTACACACACACAGACGCACGCACGCACACCCACACCCACACCCACACCCCTGACTCTGCTCTGAGTGCTTCTGGGCCCATATTCACTGCAGCTTAATTTCAAACACTCCTCCCAGTACATAAGTCATAGATGTCACCATGCACACGGTGTATATACTCCAGTGTGTATTCGAGGGGTAGAGTTGCGAGCCAGATGTGACAGGCAGAGATTGACTGTGGAGAAAGATGTCTTCATGTTTACAGTCATGCACGCACACACGTACATGCAGGCACGCGTGTGCACAGCACTTCAGAACAGGGCTCTAATTTCACCACAGGAAATATATGAAAGAACCAGCCATCTATACATCATCTATAAAGCACCCGCCAGCCACATACTTACCTCACTTAAGACTTGTTCAGCCTGTAGGCCACAGAAAAACGCTGCCATCGTTTGATGTGATTTCTGTGAATTCAGGCTTATTCTCCACACTCTATTAAACTGTTTAACTTTGAGGAGTTGATTTTTTATTTATTTTTTTTAAGATGGAATGTTTCAACTTAAAGCTCAATAAGCAAGTTTGAAAAAAGATATTAGTTTTGTCCTTTGTTTGTCAGACAACCTTTCCCTCCCTGCCTGCCATGCCACCTCAAGGCTAATGTTGTACTAATGGTGGTGAAGCATCATAAAATTGAGCATGTGGCTTTGAGTGCAGTGGTCCAGACTGGTGCAGACACAGGCCCAGGGCCAGACGCAGGACTAAGGCAGAGGGTTTAATGTGCGGGACATGTCTCTGGTTTTCCTCTCTTTCTTTCCTGGAGGCTTCCAAAAGAACAGGTTTATGGCTCGGTCAAAGACTGTCTTCACTAGAGAGCCCAGGCTGGCTTGTATCAGGCATTTCAGCTTCTCAAGATCAGATCACTGATGGGAAGAAATATTAGTGTATGTATTACTGTATTTAGCTACAGTCAAAGCAAAGCAGATTTCAGTTTGATAAATCAGTTTATATTTGTTACTGAGACTGATTTATCAATCGGTTTCAGCCTTGTTTTCAGCTGCCTTCCCTCAGTTTTGAGAATAATCATTATTTGCCCTGGATAATTTAGATTTTGTTTGTGTAATTACAAATATTAGGGATTTCTCTTTTTTTTTTTTTCTCCTGAAGTCCTCTGAACCTGCAGCTGCTGTCTCTCACTGCCAAATCTTCTAAATTCGTCTGGCTCGCATCTCTTCTTCGATTCACCATTTTAGTGTCTCCTGTCCCTGTCCTTCCATCTATCCGCTTATTTTGTGTCTTACTGTCTTTGTTCCAGTGTTGTTTGCGGGCAGTGGGAGATAGGGATGGAGGGCGAGAAGGAAGCAGCAGATGTTGGGAGGTTGTGTGAATGTTAATGTCCTGACGTAGCCGTGGAGCTTAAGCCTCCACCTCCTCCTCCTCCTCCTCCTCCTCCTCCTGGTTCCCCTCCGTTCCTCTCTGTGCGCCCGCCAGGCTTTCTCTCTCGGGGTCTCCTGACATCCTTAAAGCCCGCGGCTCTCCTCTGCTCTCCTCTTCTTCGCTCTCTTCCACCCCTTTCTCTCCCATCCCCTCCCTCCCCTCCCCTCCTTTTGTCCGTCTATGGACTCTCTCTAGTCAGTAGAGAGCAGATCATCCCATGGCTAAAGCGGCTCAGGCCTTTGTGTTGGGGGGCTCTGTGGACCTGTAATGAGCCCCCTCGGCTGGCCCGCTGGCCTGCTTAGCCGCTCTTTGGGGGCTTTGAGTGTGTGTGTGTGTGTGTGTGTGTGTGTGTGTGTGTGTGTGTGTGTGTGTGTGTGTGTGTGTGTGTGTGTGTGTGTGTGTGTGTGTGTGTGTGTGTGTGTGTGTGTGTGTGTGTGTGTGTGTGTGTGTGTGTGTGTGTGTGTGCGTGCGTGCGTGCGTGCGTGCGTGCGTGCGTGCGTGCGTGCGTGCACATGGGGTGGGGTGAGATGAGGAGGACTCCACTGGCCCCCAATGAAAGGGCTGGATGGATATGTTTATGGGTCACTTCCTGCTTGGCCTACATATCAAACACACACACACACACACACACACACACACACACACACACACACACACACACACACACACACACACACACACAGAGTACAAATATTTCCAAGACGTCATTCATTTAATTTTGAATCACTGACAAAAAAAATGATTCATTTTCATTTTCATGATGTCATTTATAGTTCTGAAACATTTTTTTTTACAACATGATCACCTGCTCAATCTTTATAATAAATGGTTAATCATATATTTTAGTTTTGAAGCCATCTCATCTAGAATATTCAACTTCCAAATTTCATCAGAAATTCTCCGACTCTTGTTTCCATCTTTAACCCTTTTTATTCCAGTCCAGTTGTCACTGACCAAATTGGGCAAATTGGGTACATCTCATCATGATATCTACAACATTCAAAAAAATACCAAACAGCAGCAATCTAGAACTTTTTGCCGTTGTACTAGTCATTGTGGTTTTACTGCAGGACGACTGTCCAATCCATGACCAGACCCTGCAACGTGCCACACTTTTGTAACCTGAGCTCAATAAGTCACACACATTGAAGTTGACATTATCCCGGGAAAAGGAACTGAAGCATTGTACTTTGTTTTTGACAAGTACTATAAAATCAAAAAAGATTTTTTTTTCCCCCTTGTCACAGTATGTGTTGGTCATATCACAGGGAAACCTCCTGCTCAAGTTTTCACGGCACAGGAGCTTCAACTGGATTTATTTAGGCTGTGTTTATCGTGCAGGTTATGTCACTGCCAAAAGCAACAGCGTGTGGCACCCCGAGTATGTTTGATTCTTCTACATTTTATTCCGCTGTTTTTCCACAATACAGTTTGTTGTTATTCTGTACACTTGCAGTGTGTTTTCAGAGCATTGATACACCTGCACATCTCTCGTATGTCACATGTGTGCAAACAATGAAACTGTTTTTTTTCCCCCCACCAAAACAAAAAACACAAAAGAAGACACTTTATTTCATTCCTGCATATTTTTATTCACACACACACACATACACACACACACACAGCACCCTCCCTTACATATGTATTATACTCTTTCCCTTGCAGACACATGCTCAGTTCTTGCATCTTTTCATTGCAGTGTCCATTTCCACTCAAATGAGCATAAGTACTGTGCGCTGTAGCGGGCCTCTCCTTATCCACATGTCAATAGGGAGTGTTTGCAGAACACCCACTTAGGACCTGAGGGCCAGGGGTCATCAAAACCTCCTTCTTCTCTCTATTTGAACCTTTGACAGCAGCAAAACAAACAATCCTTAAGATCTCATCAGAGGCTTGAACTTGGAAGGGCCTCGCTGGTTTGAATTAACTTCTTCTGGTGGTTTGACACCTAGCCGGAGTTGGAAAGAAGAAAACTTCTCATTTCTGATTTTAATAATGTGTAACAGCCCAGTGAGGGATTAGTTTACAACATAGGTTGCACAGTAGCATTAGCTGGAACTGCAACACTGAGTACTTTAGTTCTCAAGCCTATAAGTGCTAAATGTCTGAAATCAAAAAGTGTTTGATGACATATATGCCTGTTGATATATAACTTGTGTTTTATTGTCTTTCCTTACAGACAGCGTGGTTATTTTATTTTTAATATTTGGATGTGTTTAAAGTAGTTATCAGAATTTATCTTGATGCTTGTTTTTTTAACCTAACTTTTCCACTTTTGTTTATAAGAGGTCAAATTATTTGTTGAAAAAGTAAAAAATAACATTAGTTTTTAAGCACTGTTGAATCACAGTAAGCACTCAAGTTAAATGGCTCTGCGCGCACACACACACACACACACACACACACACACACACACACACACACACACACACACACACACACACACACACACACACACACACACACACACACACACACTACACTACCTTTGAGTAGTCCTTTTTTTCCCCCTTTTTTAAAGATGCGAATGAGAATAGAAAGAAATGGGTGCTGTTGGAGTTCCATAATGTCCACGCAGCCATAGACTACATTGCCTCCGTGGCACAGTGGGACTGATAATCTGACAGACTTTTCTATTTTTTTTATGACGGGCTCGAGATAGTGCATGTTGTGTTGGTCTGCCTGTTGGAGTGTCCTGCTCGCATGCATGTTCTCTATTTCTTCATATCTGTTGTTATTGAGTGACAGACATAAAGAGGCAAAGCAGTCCATGATCAGTGGAGCTTAGCGGCATCATACGATAGGATTAATTCTTCCACAGTAAATACAGCGTATTAAGCTTCTCTGTCACAGCAGGGGTCCTGAAAGCGCGCACACACATACACACACACACACACACACACACACACACACACACACACACACACACACACACACACACACACACACACACACACACACACACACACACACACACACTCTTATTCTCATGCTTTCTGCTTCTTTCCTACGGCTTGCTTATGCCTCCAGTTCTCGCTCTCCCTCCCTGTCCCCCAGCCCACCCCCTTAGGCCCTGACAGATGTGTGCTGAACAGACCACATACATGGAGGGTGTCACCTTACCCCCTCTGGAACTAAAGGGCTAATGCGCCACATTTAGGAGGCTGCCGCCCTTTGTTTTGTATGGATGAGAGGTGAACAGGATTGGGACACTGAAACAAGGGTGCTTTTTTTCTCCCTTATATAGCCCACGTCTTTAATTCTGATTGCATATTTGCTTCTTTATGAAACCAGCCTCGTGTCGCCTGTCTTACTTGCTGTCGCCCCCTAAATTTGGCCGTCATTCCAGCAATGCAGCGCAGGATTTCTGAGGTGAAGTGAAGCAATAGCACTTTATCCATCTCTGTCACATTACCATCGCTTAAGTTGAGTCACCACTTGTGTATGGCATGACTGAGGTGATTATCAAAAACACTCGCGTTCACCTCGGTTTTTGGAGGGAGGGGTTTGTGTTTAAAAACACAAGGGAATTACCCAGCAGTAACATGTTCTTACCCTTACTACCGTGTTATTCTGACAACAGCAACATACCATTTAGGCCAGTCAGTGTGGACTGTGTGTGAGGGATTTTATAATCAAACATGGTCAAAACAACTAGAGAAACAATGTTTTTCTTTCTTTAGTTTTAACCCTCTTATGACTGCAGTTTTTTGTTTTTTTTACTTCGTAGGTGTCGATTTGTTAAAAATGTGCAATAGGTGATTGCTTCTGCACTTGTTTCCAAGATAATGTCAACTTTAAATATCTGTCAGTTCTTCAATATTACTGTGGTTTGCTTTTCTTTGAGATTATAAGAAGCTCATGTTACAAATGTGCGACACGCTGATGAACCCGGTCTATTGCAGGTTTTTGTTTTTTTTCTGAGGAAGTCCTGGCGCCACTGTGATAGCTATAATATGGGCTTCTTGGTATCGTAAATGGTTTAGGGATTTTCCATCACGTGTTCCATCAATGACAGCATTATTGGTGAATTGGCTTTACTTATAAAGCACATCATACCACGTTAACTGCTAGAACATCAATGGGAGAAATTAGGAGCTGAGACAAGACGAGATTGGGGATCGAACCGCCGAGCTTGGTTCGGAATAGCTCTATATTCTGCCCCGTGGAGGGAGTTTGTCTTGTATCACTACTACACTCAAACTGAAATGTTCATTACTGTAAATGGCTGGATCTTAAAAATGAGACTTTTGCATCAATATACAGACTTTATGATGGTTCCCAAGGAAGAAAAGATTCACCAGATTCACCAGTGGTAACATGAGCATGAGCAACATACACACTAATATTTAGGAACTGCTAGATATTGAAAGTTTTATGGAAAAATGGCCAGAAGCACACATTCAGTCATCGAATTCAACTCAATCCAGACACGTTATCATAAAAAGGGTTTCATGTCTGAGTTCAACAGACTCTCAGCAGAGATGCTTTGTTTTCCTGTGATACTCTCAGGCAGAATGCAACAAAATAGCAGTGCTCAAATGAATGAAACAATTGCACAAGTGCAACAGAAATCCCCTTTTGCATCTGTGCAGGAATGTGTCTCCTGTTGTCCTTTGGGGAGGATAATGGCACAGGGATGTCCTGTAATTTAGTCTCTCTAACCATTGATCAGTTGGATTTATGTGCCATTACCTCACCGTTCCAGTCAACACTCGTAATTATGTTTCGCAGAGAAATATAGAGAGAGGCAGCGAGAGCACAGAATCGCCACTTACACAGACCCGAATACCTGAATAAGACTTTAACAAACAGTCGCTCACGCTCGGGTCGGAGCAGATTAACATTGGTGGCAGACAGACTGACCTCCAGATGAGAAGGGTGGGTGGATGACTGCATGGAGAGATGGAGGTTTTTGTCAAGCTCAGTTAGAGCCATACCTCATAGGAGAAGCACTTCGCCTCAAGCTGTTGCTCTGACCTGTTCAAAAGAAGTCTGTTTGTGCTTTAAAGGTGCACCTTGGTTTAAAAGCTGGATTTTTTTTTTCTTTTTCGAGATGCTTATCTGTACATTTTTTCATTTTCCTCTCCTCAATAACAAATAAAATAAGTCGTTCAGTTCAAAGGTGTCTGTCAGTTGCATGAAGGAGTAAGTGACCTCACCACTGCATTGATCAGAGGTTTATGTAGAATTGATTTTTGGTTTGTTTTATGGGTATAATAAACGCAGGACCTGCTGCTGGCGGGTTTTCTCTTTCAGGGAGGAAGCTATTGGCACTCCTCCACCCTGCAGTGCTTTACCTGTGATACATTACCTTGAACACTTCTACATAAAAATCAACCATGCAAAAACTGGGGAAATGATTTGCCTAAATTGACTCTATCCTCTTCCATTAGCCCTCTTTATATTATCATTATATTCAGGTAGGTTTTGATTTTATAGCTGTGGAGTCATCTAAAAATGTCCAGGGCATCTTTTACTTTTTCAAGATGATATTTCAATATTATTGTGTATTTTTGATGGTGCTGAGAAGCTCATACTCTCAAATGTGCGGCACTGCGGTAAAACTTGTGACTGGGCAGTCGTACTGCTCATTGCTCTATTTCCTTTGCTGTCTTGTAGTTTAGAAATGTTTATGATTACGATTTTTTTTTTTTACATTTTGAAACCTTTAATTGCCATATTAAAATACATATTGTACTTTGAGTTAGGTTATAATTTTGTACCGCTGGTGGGTGTATTCAGGCTCAACATGTTCCATAAAAAATTTCATCACAGCATCTCCGGGAAAACAATGTCAAATCGAAGTGTCATTCCTTGTTTTTTTTTTCTCTCTCGATGAAGACCGTGCTTGTTTACTGTTTAGCACTGACTAGTGGCATGTCGCTGCATGACATTTCAGGGGTGCCTTGTACATGAATTAAAAAAAATTAATATTTCATGTGTACACTAGCAAGGGGGTGCAGAGGTTTAAAAGTCGAGCTGACTAAATGCTCCTATTCCAAATTTCCGTGCAAAAAAACCAAAACGAAAAACATGCAGTTTTATGCGAGTGTTTCAGAGTTTTGTTTTTGATGTTTTCAACAACATTTAAAACGGCTGTGAGGTAAAACGATACAGCTGTGAAGTACTGTCACATTGAATTTCAGCACTCATGAACGGTCTCTCGTCCAATCAGATTCATCTGTCAGAACTCACGATAAATTACGGCACGCATCTCGAGCATTAGCTCTGTTTTCAATCGGTGGCTAGATTCCATGTTTTCATATGTTTTGTCAATTATTCGTAGTTTAAGGTCTAAGTTGTCAAATTAATGAACAACTTTGCCTGTCTGGCCTGAGGGAACAATATACAGCGCCATTAACGCAGCCACTCAGAGGAAACTCTCTGATTCTGTGTGTGTGTGTGTGTGTGTGTGTGTGTGTGTGTGTGTGTGTGTGTGTGTGTGTGTGTGTGTGTGTGTGTGTGTGTGTGTGTGTGTGTGTGTGTGTGTGTGTGTGTGTGTGTGTGTGTGTGTGTGTGTGTGTGTGTGTGTGTGTGTGTGTGTGTGTGTGGGAATGAGAAGCAGAGATTGAGAGAGCTTTGTTTTTCTTCTGTGGGCAGATTTCAAACAGCATCTGGCGAGCGCTTAAAAAAGACCGTTATGAGTATGTTCAAATCCAAACCGAATCATTTCTGCACCCTCCTTCTCCCTCCTTCCTTTTCCTCTCCTTGTTGTCAGAGTTTAGAGACACATGGTGATATCTTTCCTTCCCTCCTCTCTCTCTCTCTCTCTCTCTCTCTCTCTCTCTCTCTCTCTCTGTCTCTCTCAACATGTAGACATTTCCATAACTGAAAAAAGAATATTTTTAATTTGCTGCTTTCCATAATTTTGCAACATATGGTTTAAACGATTTTGATGCAAATGTATGTGCTAATTATTTGCAGACGAGCCTTAAACAGGCCAGCCATTGAAGTGGAATGAAAGCAAATTTGCAATCACCTTAAATTTTGCTAACCATTTACTGTTAAGTAAACTTTGCTAAGTAATTTAATTACCTTGGACCACTGGCAGGCACTCTGGGCTTTTTTTTTTCTTTTGGATGAGGGTGGAATACGAAGGCTGAATGCAAAGATTGCAGATTGTGAGCAATAGATGAGAAGGGAATGGTAAAAGCATCAAATCACAGCAGCGTTATTGAGTTTCCACAATGGGGAACTATGTATGGCAACATGGTAGAAATGTGAATATTTTTTTAACGTTCCACTCTGATACTGTCTGGTTTGTAGGACTGGACTTGAATTTGTGTCTCTGTAAATATTTCTGTTGGAGCCGCTGAATGCCGCCTTCCAACTGGCTCTGGATTAGACATAAAGGCATTGACCTGTGCGTTCCCACCGCAGTGATTTGGAATCATTTCTACCCTCTGACACTCTGTTCTTCATTCTGAGGCCAGGGTTGTACAATTATGGCAGAAACCTAATCACTTTTTGCTCTTAGTGTAGCCAAGGCTGTTAATCATAAATGTGGATGTCAGTGTATTTATACAGGGGGAGAATATGCTGGTTCAACACAGAGTGGTGTGTGTGAGAGATACTTTATGATGATCTGACATTACAGATTCCATGTCAAAAAGATATTAATTAGATAGATAGATGGATAGATAGATAGATGATAGATAGATACACTCCCACAACATATCAACTAAAGTTTTTCAAGCACTAATTATGGTAGATACTTGTAAAAATCTGAAAAACACAACAAACATTTTGAAATGTTTTAGGTTATGTACAATGTATGATAATAAATATGAACCTTTCTATTCTAATTCTTTGAAAAGTCCCCACTTTTTGTGTTCAGTACAAAATATATACTATATATATATACTATAATATATAATATGTATTATATATATATATATATATATATATATATATATATATAGTTGGACATCTTTAATGTTTGTCATATAGGTGTAGTTAGTTCCCGTTTGTTGAATGTATATGTAATGAATGGAATTTAGTGAAATGTCAACATTTAAGGTAAAAGCTTTTGCCAAAGTGAACAATCAGTATATATACAGCAGCATAGAGAGAGACAGCAGCTCTGGACTGTTTTTCATATACAACAAAAGTAAAACATTAGTCTTTTTCGGTTGCATAATTCTATCCCATTACTGTCAAAAGTCGTATAACGTGTAATTCCCAACATCAGGAAACACTAGCATAAGTTAAACCGACTGAAAGACAAACCTTACAAATGACTGTTTGCAGAGCAGAATATTTGTGGGATCTTAAAGTGACCTGCTGTCGAGCTTCATTTTTCCTCACTTAAGATTCCAACCAGCTTTTCTTCGGAGGTGCTGTATCATTACTTTTGTTTAAAAGGTTTGCAGCTAACACACTTATCCCTTGTCTACTGATAGACAATAATCACAAGACAAAATAGCTTTATTGTGAAAAAGTGCTCTCAGTGATCAGCTATTACTAATGAGATCTTTTATTTAACTTGGCTAAGTGGAGGTGACTTATATTCACGCATTTATATGATGTGAATCAGCCGTGGTTGGTTCACCAGTCAGTAGTTTGGCTTCTCTGTCCTCACCTTGTACGAGTTTTGCACCTCGAGCCAGAAAACACGAGATGAGTTTCAAGTTGGAGGCGCTTATGTGTAAGTGTATCTGCAGCATCAGAGACAGACCTGCAGCCTACCGTGATGTTTCCATTCCCTCAGCCCAGTGCATGCTGGGAGACACCCCACCCCCGCGACCCTGAAAAGAGATCAGAGCAGAAGTAGAAACTGGATGGACGGATGTTCAGCTGTTGTGGATGGATGGGGAAGGGGGGGCTGCTGCAACCTTGGCCTTTATACACTCGTCCCGGTGGATTTTACTGATCACTCTTTCAGATCATTAAATTGATTTGTAATATTACTCCAAAGCACATTTGATGTTACCTCAGAGCCCAATCCAAATATTTCAATACTCTGCATGTTTATTACACTCGAGCTGATAAAAAGTCTGAGCCCGTTTATTACGTGCCTTCTGATGCGGTCGAACTCGGCTGTTGTGCTGCGGAATGGCTGATTCAAATCCACACCAATGAGATGAATGATGTAGCCATGACACTTGTGCCTGCATTTACTGATTCGTGCGAATAACAGTGGAAGGACTGATTTAATGGTCGTCGGTATTAGGTGATACATCTTCCTGTACTGTTGTGACAAATTGAAAGATTGATGGTTTAATTTCTACTTTGAACACATTAAACCGTCCTCATTTGAAGCGCTCAACTCCAAAGTGAGGAGGTCCATCCTATACGCTGTGGTGCAGGTGGTTGAACGGGTCGTCTCCCAATTCCATAGTGACGGTTCGATTCCCATTTTGTGTTTGGAGAAGTTCACAATGGAGAGGAAGGTGTGTGGTTTTGTAGTTGTTGTCAATTAGAGGTGTCACACTCATTTTAGTTGAGGGATCTCATACCACCCAATTTGATTTTGACTTAGCCGGATCAGTTAAGTGACACCATATTTCCATTCGAAATGCACATTTTTTGACAAATCTGAATTGTCCCCTTTATTTTAGTGCAAATCCCTTCAAAAAGTCTACATTTTGGCAAAACCAGCCCAGTGTGAAGAAATACGAAATAAATGTTAATACAAAGTTTCTTTTAGCATCTCCCTGATGCAAAACCCAGTGAAAGCTTATATATATATATATATATATATATATATATATATATATATATATATATATATATATATATATATTGATATAAAAACTATCTGTCTATCTATCTATCTCTATCTCTATCTATATATCTATATATATTCTAAGCTGCACCACTGAGCTCAGTGTCGCTTTGTCAACAGGTTGCAGTGCGATCCAACAGTCCTCTAAACTGCTAAATCCTGTGCAGGGTTGCCAGTCCATCACAGGGCAAAATGCAGAGAGACAGACAACCACACACACTAACGTTCATACCTCGGGGCAATTAAGCTCACTTGTATATCTTTGAAGGGAAAAATGACATGGGGAGAACATGCAAACTCCACACAGAAAGGCCGGTATTCGATCCCAGTCCTTCTGGGTAACAATGCTCAATCAATTTGAAACATGAAAATGTTCATGTCATTTATTAAACATATAAAATATGTATCGTATTTTTTATTTTATTTTTTAATATCATTTCCAATGTGCCTTCAAATAGAAATCACATAATGATGCAACTACTGCCACAGTGTATTTTTGAAGATGTTTTTTTTTTTTTTTTGCTAATTGCTGCTGAGATTTCTGGTACAAGCAAACCAACACGCTTACTCTGTCTCGTTCCTAAAAAGGTGACTACTCTGTTTTTCCTCCCACATGAAAATGAAGGGGCAACACATGCCAAAACTATTTGATACAGCTGGAAACCGAGATAGTAAATCTAAACTTTTACAGACTGATTGCAAGGCTGAACCTTCATCACTGCCATCCAACATGCAAAAGTGACATCTTTAGCAAATAGCAAACCAGGGAGCTCGGCTGGGTCCTGGCGTGACACAACCTACTTACTGATCATGTAATGTATTGCTGTTCATTTGTTTGTTTATTTAGTTTTTATTTATTTAGTACAAAGAACATAGTAACATGTTTTTAAAATGATAGAATATATGCATTTTAACATGGTGGAACTGAATGAAACGTATATCTACACTACGTGGGTAATTTTGTGGAGCTGTTTAAGGCGATGTTGTTATGACGAACTGTCAGTGATGTGGAGGAAAACACGGACTCCCCGTGCAGTTCTGTGGCCTGCCTGCTAAACCGCATCAACAGGCTGCAAACATGCTGGTTTGGTTCCCCAAGCTTTGCATGATCAAGAAAAAATATTGGACTTGACTGGTATTTATTTTTTCATCTCTATCACTTTCTGTGGGAGAGGGGGGGGTGACAAACAAACCCACGTTTTTATGTGTTCGTCTTCAGCCACCATATACTGTTTAATCAACTGTCGTTTAAAAATAAAAGGTCACGAGTTCCTCCCTTTTTTTCCCCTCCCTAGTTTTTTGCATCCGCTCATCAATATGTCCTCTCGTTCTGAAGTTTAAACAGCTTCTTCTCTCCTTTCACTCTGACACGGCTTCAGAGAGACACACGGGAAGGCGAGGCTGGGCTGGAATTGAAGTAATAAAAACCCCTTTGTTTTAGTTTGTATTGGGCCATTCATCATCACTTTATTTAATACGATGCTGTAATTGTGCCATCCCCAACCATCGCTAATGGCTGTGTTCGTCTGTGTTTGCTTTGTTGATGGAAATGAATGAAATTAGGATAAACAACCGCAGAGTCGCGTGTAATCAAGCCCTGATTAATGTACCAGCGTTTCAGCGCCGTTTCTCATTCCACAACACCTGATATCTTTCCCATAAACAAATTGTGTTTGTCTAAATGAAGAAATTAAATGACGCATTTGATGAGTTTATGATTGACCCGGTCCGGCTCGTGGCCCATTACTCTCTGTCTTTGAGGCCAAGAGGTATGTGACTAATGCTCTGTCACCTCCCACATGAGGATTTATCACCACTACTGATTAATGGCAGCCAAACAGCATTTTAATAATTTTATGATTGTGGTTTCTGGCAGTCACAGAGTACGATCTGGAGGGGGGGGGGGGGGTTCCTGATGGAGGGAGAGGGTCTAAAGAGAGAGAGAGACAGCAACAGAAAGTGTTCATCCCAGATTAAATGTTTTATGTTCTCGCAGACTGAGCAGACGGAGGCATGATTATGCACCACATGAATCTTCCTCTTGCACTTGAAAAGTATTTCATACACATGTTTAATGAACCCCCCCCCCCCCTCCCCTCCATTATCACATTGACTTTTCTGCTGGAAAGCAACAAATTGGCAACAAATCTGTGTGAAATACCTCAACAGTGAGTGATAGCGTCCCTGAGGGGCTGAAATGTGCAGATGAATGAGAAAGGGGCTCATTACAGGTTACAGGAAGGTAAGGGTTAAAACCAGCAGATGAAGATTAGAATGCAGTGCATTTTGCAGCTCTGGCTGATATCTCTGATAAAGATAAAATAACTTGTGCTGATGTTTAACAAACGAGAGCACTGTCACAGATCAGTGATGTTTAAATCCAGACTCGGAGTCACTTTGATTGCATTCTTTACTTAACGGAAAGCTGTTATTCACTCACATGAACTCCTTACTGAACTGGTCTGATGAGGCTTAAGATTACTCAGACCACAGTAATGGTAAAAATCATCTTGTAAAGGGAAGATAAGATGCAGGTGCAATGTATTCCTCATATGCAATTAATTCAGAGCATACATTTAATCAAAACGCTGAATAGTTTAGAATGATGTACCGAAGGTCTGACAACATCCTTCCACCTTCTATACTGCTTTTTCCATTTCAGAGGGTTTTTCCTTTGAGCTGATCCCAGCTGCATATGGGTGAAAGCAGATCCTGGACAGGTCACCAAAAACATGTTTTTGATCTATGAGGAATATCCCACACATGCTTGATAGTAACGTTCAAACTTCACACAAGCCTCCAGTACGGAAGTGCTAACCCCTACACCACCATATCTCAGCTTTGACTCTATTAGTTTTAGATAAACTTCATACAGAATTGGTTATCCTTACAAGCAAATCTTGAACTGCCCTTTTTAAATAAAGTTCATACTCTTGGTTAACATCAATACCCAGAAGTGAGAAGACGTCTGAAACATTGCACTCAAGAAAAAACTACTCAGAAATATACATTTCATTTAATTACAATCTCACAAAAATCAATTCTCCAAAAACAAACTGATAATTTTCCTGCAATTACATTTCCTGCAATAACATTTTGTGTTATTCAAAATGCAGACACCATATTTACCAGGGGTTGTTTGTGACCTTGAGAATACAAACAAATGTTTTTTCTATCCAAAGTAGAGCACCTGTTTTTTTAATTATTATTATTATTATTTTGTGTTCATAATAACATATTTCTTTTTTCATAATTGCAATGAACTGTGCTTCAGTACCACTTAAACATCCAAATGCTTGCTACACATTGTGACCTCCTTTTTTCAAATCGATGCACGGGCATGTGCACGTGCTTCCACTCATGTTTATTCTCACTGTACTGACTCCAATCGTTTTGAACAGCATGTGTTTGATTCCTGCCACACCAGCAACCTTTTCAAAGCGAATGTTAGTTTGAATTAGATTAGTGTGGGTCATTTTTCCCTCTAACTCAGAGACACGGGAATAAATGCAGCACGGCTGATAAACATTTAGACACCTGTCGTCTCCAATCTCACGTTCCAGGCCTCAGGAACAGATGGAAGTCATGAGTTGTTTTAAACTTCTAATGGAGTCCTAATTTTGTACAGATTGCGCTGTTACCCCATCCCAATGGGCTGACTCACTCTCTCTCTCTCTCTCTCTCTCTCTCTCTCTCCTTCTCTCCCTCCCCTTTAAAATCTTTTGTAGGCATACCTTTCATAAACACTGATCAGCCATAACATTATGACCACTTCCCCAACGAAGTATAGGCCACCTTTTTAATGATCAAGACAAGGACTTCACCAGACATCGGAGCAGCACATCCTTTCAGTCCTGGAACTTGTGATGTGTTCATTAATCTGACACGCCACAGATGATTAAGGTATTGGGAATTTGAAGCAAAGTAAATACTAGAAAGTCCTTGTGTTGCTCAAACCATTCATGAAGCAATTTTGCTTTGTGTCACTTCCTGCTGAATGAGCCCACTGCCATCAGGGAATATGTTTTCAATGACAACGTCGTCCACGCATGAAACAGTGCTTCAGTCGGAGGTACATGTCAAAGTAACATTCACATGAATGGAAAGACCCTGGGTTTCCCAGCAGAACATCAATGGAAGCATCACGCTGCCTCTGCCAGCTTTCCGTATGTTCCCCAGGGGAGCAACTATATGCATATATTGCTCCATTGTCCAATTCTGATGTTCAAGTGCCCAGTACTGGTGCTCTCAGCAGTGAGAAGAGCTTTGTGTCTGTGGCCTGACAGCTCTGCAGCTTTGCATCCCTATACACAACAAACTGCAACCCACTTTCTAATGGGACGTATGTAACGCCTAAATCTATTTGGGTGCATTTCCTCCTCTGTTACAAATTGGAGCACTCATGCCAGCATTTTGCAAGAATCAGCCTTAGTTGTCCTAGTTGACCTTTTTCCTTCAATTCCTTTTGATAGATGTAACCATAACAAACCGGGAACACCCATCCAGAGCTCCAATTTTGGAGTTGCTTTGACCAAGTTGTCTTAGCCATATTGGTCCTTGTCAAACCCAATGTAATCTTTAAAATTGCTGATATTTCTTCTTCTAACACATCAACTTTTGGACAAAAGGTTAAATTGCTAACGTGTTGGTGGTCGTAATGTTATGGCTGATCTTGTCTGGGCTTTTTTTGGGTGGGGGGGAGAGGCATATCCGCTCCTGATTCACCTAGGCTTGGCTTTGTTTCAAGATTGCACACGCAGACTTTCCTTAGACATAACAACTCCAACAGGTCTCCTCTGTGTGGCTGATGACTGCGACATCCACCCGCACTCTTTCAAAGAGCCAGCATTGAGCATTGCCACATTATTTACACGAGACTACACGCACACATGAACACACACACACACAGTCATCTGAATTGTTCATTTACTCAAGATACCACACCCAACATTTCATTCTTCCTCCTTTCCTCTGCCTCCTTGAGCC
>NC_137651.1:9985726-10023226 GCF_963422515.1 Blennius ocellaris | reverse complement strand
TCGCTCTTGCTCTTTCCTCTCCTCCTCTGCTTTCTCTGCCCGCGCTTGTCAACAGCCCCACTTGGCCCGGGCTGCCAATCCAAAAGCTTTGATGAGGCAGTGTCAGCTATTTGTTTGGCCAGGCACAAATGAATCTCTGAATGGGAAAAGTGTAAGAGAGAGAGGCAGAGAGCCGGAGAAAAGCTGGAGAAGAGAGAGAATGGACATCCTGGCATGTGGCAATATTGAGAAACTAATCTACCACCTTCTTCTTCCCCCTCTTCTTCCTGTTGTCTCTCTCTCCATTCTCCACTCTATCTGTCTCGCCCTTTATCTCTTAAACACAGCCTGTGCCAGTGTGGGCTTGCAGCTGATTACCGGTGTAATCACTCACATTTTAGATGATCTGATAGTAGAAAAGGCCTACAAATCATCTTAACACCCCCTGAATCCGCTGAACTCCGTCTCTTGAAGACGGTGGCCAACAACTACTTTATTTTTGTCCTCAATATTTTCTTTCTTAAGGAGGAGGAGGGTAGAAAATTCCCTCAGAAAGGCCCAGTTAAAACAATGCCCGGGTAAGCCCATTCTGCCAATATCCACTGCTTATTTCTGCGTAATGTAAGCCCTGGATTTGCCCATGTAAGTAGATTGGGCCACAATGTAAGGACAAGTGGAGTTGATGCAGCTAACTTTGTTCTAAGTGGCTGCTTGCTGTGTCTTAGTGGGGACCGCTCTCTTTCATTGTTGACTTTATAGATCTTTCAGTAACAACTGGCTGCAGCGAGAAGAAACTATTGAACCTTCAGCTTTTTTTCTATTTGAGTTTTTTTGCCACTTACTCGGTGCTGAATTAGCAACTACTATAGGAGACATCTGTATGGTATGTTTACTTGTTTTCACTCAAGTATCTGATTTAGTGAAGATGTGAAATGCTATTTAACTGAGAGTTCGACCTCTTTCATGACGCTGTCAGGCAGATTGAATTAGTTCAGGGTGAATGAAGCTCCCTTCCTCTGGTGAACATGAACTTAATGAAATAGTGACCATTAAGAGAAAAGCTTAAGCTAATGCTAAAGTGGCACAGTGAGAAGAACAGACCACAACTGTTTCCCCATGCGCTCACTGGAAGTGCACGAGCTGTTACCCCATTATTAGTCTCATTATAGTGATCACTGACGAGAGCTTGTGACAGTCATAGTTTACTTTGTGCTAACTCAGCTTTTATCTGAAGTTCCCTAAAGTTTTTTTTTACTTTACCACCAGAGAAACTATTGAAATAAAAAAAACTGTGTTGTTTACTCTTTTCAGCATGTTTTACTTAGGAATTGACCCAAATTATTTCACAATGATTGGATCAGTTTTTATCCAGACAAACGTATACGGTATAAATTGCTCTTCAAAATTTGGTGTAGCTCGTAGCATTATAGTGACATCACAAACGAATCACATGGTGGTTCCGTTTATGAGCGACTCCAGTTGTTCTTATGTGAGTACGCAGGTGTGTGTGATTGTACGTCTTACTGTGTTAGCTCTGTAATGAACCTGTTTATGGTGTCCCTGCCTTTAGCAGTATAGTGGACATGTAAGATAATAGATGGCTTTAGGTGTGAACATGTCCTCAGGAAAGTTTGCTTTAACCGAGACGGTGTGAAAAGAAGGACTTCATTTTATAGTGTAATGTCACTGTGAGCATTATTGCCTTGCAGCACGGTTAACTTTTGTTCAAGTCTGCTTGGTGGCTTTTCTCTGGAGAGTTTGCGCATTCTCCCTGCGCATTTCTGTAATGATTCTGGTTTCATCGCACTGTCTGACAACATTTGAAGATAATTGGAATTTAAAGGTGTTGGCAGACGTCAACGTGAGCGTGTGTGACCTGCCCAGGTTAAACATCGTCTTCACCTTTAGTTAGGCGGTAGAGCAAATATATGGTAGGATATCTGTCAAACTATATCAATAAACAATACATGTCAATTCTTGAATAATGGGACTCCATTTTGGTGCAACAATAATAAAGCAACTGTAGCACATGGCAGAGTACTTAACCGTCTTAATTAAGCTAATATCTGGAAAAATAGCAGGTTGTGTAAACACAATCAGAACTCTAAGAAGCACCAAAATTATCCATTTGTTTGTTTGTGTGTGTGCTGCAGCTTGGGAACAGTTAATTACACATGAAGGGGGCCCCGGAGCAGCAGGCCTGCAGCCCTGAGGGGCCAGTGGTGAGGCTGGTGGGACGGGAGAAACAGATTACTGTGGTCTCGGGGCACCAATAGATGGCCAGATGAACCAGCAGGGGCCCCCATTCTTTTATTCATTCTCCCAGTGGACCTCGCTACAGGTCTGGGACATGAGGCCTACCCACACTCTTGCCCAGACCCGCATTATAAAGCAGTTATTTTGGTGTCGAGCACTTTGTGAGGATAATTGTCCCAACAGAGTACGCGAAACATACAAAATTAAGTGTTTTTGATAGTTAACGATTGATCGATGATGCTCAAGATGGTCGACATCACTCATTGTGAGCACCACACCTGTGAAGATACACACACTCGTCAACATCCTCTGGGTGTGTGTGTGTGTGTCTGTGTGCATCAGCAATCTGCTACTGTGTCACCATAATTAGGGGTGTGTGTGTGTGTGTGTGTGTGTGTGTGTGGTGTGTGTGTGTGTGTGCGTGCGTGCGTGCGTGCGTGCGTGCGTGCGTGCGTGCGTGCGTGCGTGCGTGCGTGCGTGCGTGCGTGCGTGCGTGCGTGCGTGCGTGTGTGTGGGGGGGGGGGGGGGGGGGGGGGGCCGGGGTGATAATCCTGTCTGTGGAGCCCCAGTGAAACCCCACTAAGCCACTTCATTCACTTTGATCCAGTTTTTTTTTAATGCTTTTTTTTCTTCCTATAATGCTGTTGATCAATGATTTCCTTTCAGCACTGATGTAATTAGTAGTTTAAATCCACTGTTGTGCTCCAATCTGACTGTTTTTTTGGGGGGGGTGGAATTCATTATGGAGGAGCTTTAAAGAGAGATCAATATCAGCTCATATAGAGAGTTACATATGAGCACAAACAGGAAAGTGTGTGTGTGTGTGTGTGTGTGTGTGTGTGTGTGTGTGTGTGTGTGTGTGTGTGTGTGTGTGTGTGTGTGTGTGTGTGTGTGTGTGTGTGTGTGTGTGTGTGTGTGTGTGTGTGTGTGTGTGTGTGTGTGTGTGTGTGTGTGTGTGTGTGTGCGCGGACCAGCAAGTGCAGCTGAAAATAAATCTTATCTGTTATCGTTTACTTTTCCTATTCTTCTAACCTACAACAGTTAGTGCAGTTGAGATAACTATGAAAATTAATAGTCACAACAATTAAAAACCTCCCCGAAACAATTCTATCTCTTATGCATAATTCATCAAATATATTCCGAAACTCGGTATTCTCCTATTAAGAAGAGGTTGTTTTATTAATTAACATGATTAAGTGGTTTAAGCTGGTACGGGCGGCCTGATTGCAGACGGTCAAATGATTAATTCACGCTATCGTCGGCGTCGTCACTGTTCATCGAAGGCCTTTTTGTCCCCGCTTTCATAAGCACAACAAAGAGCTCTCATCCACAGAGCAGATTTGCTGTCAAGCTGTGTTGTGTGAAGCCTCACCGTGTCTCTATACATAGCGGTGTTTAACATGGAGCGGTTGTACTGATATCTGTGTGTGTCAGAAGTCGAGTTTATTATTGTGGCTTGTGGGCTTGTGATTGTGAAAACATGGCCTAATTATGAATGTGATGCTCCAATTACAGTGTGATCGATAATAGTCTAAATGCTTTACAGAGATTTTTCTATGTTGATTTTAATCTACATTTAGCTGCTATTTCTTCCGAACAAACAAGATGAAGGTTGACAGATTTTTTCCCCCACTTTTTTCAGTTTCACAATAAGATTGAGATCTCTGTTACACAGGAGCCCTGGTCATTGAACAGTACAAGAACAGTGGAACAGAAAAATGTGCCTGGGGACCGCCATAAAATACACAGTAATCATGAGACACAGTGTTACTCTTCAGAAAAGAAACAACAATCCTCCTTCCGCATATTCCCAAAGATACTTTTGAATATAGAGCTGACAAACTTTTACCGTATTTTCTGCCCTATAAGGCGCACCGGGTTATAAGGCGCACCTACATTGATTGACATAATTTACAACTTCATTCATATATAAGGCGCACCGCCCTATAAGGCGCATGGAATAGACCAGTGGTCGGCAACATTTATAGCTCAAAGCCATTAGGTTACATTTTCCACTGATTCTAATACCCAGAGAGGTGCACACGCTTTATTTTAATAGTCTACCTGCAGCCTATGCCAGGAGGACACTACACACAAAACCTTCTTCACTACTGGTTGACAACTTACAACTACCGGTAATAATAATAATAATAATAAACTAAACTACATGAACTAAGCAACAAAAACACAACACAACACAATTATTACCGACACCACAAACCAAATATAACCCCCAATAATTGTATTTAAAACACCACAAACAGCTGCAATGAATTATGGGAGTTTCTATCGGCTGCACTGAGGAGCTCAGGTTGAATTTGTCGCTGCAAGGCATGATGTCCCATCATGCCTTGCAGCGACAAATTCATGTTTTGTGTTGTTGGAGGTTATTGTGGCTCGTTGTTGGGCTTGGTGTTGTGTTGATTGTGTTTATGCTGTGTTTTTGTTCCCCAGTTTAGGGAGTAATTATTTCATCTAGTTTATTTTGGTTTGTTAGAATGTTGGTGTGCAACCATGAGTGATTAAGGTGTTGTGCGGAGTGTGGTCCGCTCTGAAGATCCGGTTGCAAAGTTAGAGTTGTCAAAATAAAAGCTTCTGGTTGTTCAGCTGTCAAATAGCAGTCTTGAGTAGAACAATCGTCCATATATAAGGCGCACTGGGCTATAAGGTGCGGTGGCAGCTTTTGAGAAAATTTGAGGTATTTAGGTGCGCCTTATAGGGCGGAAAATACGGTAATGTGCAAATAAATGGTTTCATTGAAAGCCATTATTTGTGTTTGCTACTTGAGGTCTCGTGTTGTCTGAACTATAGAGCTGTCTCCAATAACTCAACATAACTCCCAAAGCCTCACACCTATTATTTGGTGGGTAGGGCCGACCTCCTCTCCACTCCGCAACAAAGACACAGAGCACTGGAGTAATGCAGGCTTTTGTTTAGACACACACAGGCTCCAATTGTGATGCGAAGGCCAATATCATAACAAGTAAGGTATTTGACTAAAGTTAAAAGTGCTGTTTACACAACATTTCAAGTAAAAATGCAATTTTTGGGGGGGTTTCATTTCAGAAAAATGTTCTGTTTTACATGGCAATATTTTGAAAACGATGTCCATTTTCACAGAAACTGCAGGAGATGCAATTGGAGATGCACCGATCCACATTTTTTCACTTCCAATCCGATCCCGATACCCGAATTTGGATATCTGCCGATACCAGAGCTGTTTGCTTTAATATTATTATTATTATCATTATTGTTGATTTTATATGAAGCTCTAATAAACTGCTTTCTTCAGGCAATTATGAAATGCATGAATGTATGCATGTATGCTCCCAAAAGGCAACTTGAGGTTATTATATAGTCAGAAAAGGAAGCAGCACAAACTATCTCTAACCCAGAGTGGCTTTGCAAACATTGCATGTTTCTGTGTTGCTTTGCCATGTTTTGAGCGTAAAATACGTCAAAAACAGCGACATGTTGTCATAAAAAGTTGGATAGCACAGTGTTGCTACATTAGCCTGCTCGCTGGCTGCAAACTGTGGAATGGATTTCCCGACTCATTACTTCGCGCCTCATTGAGACCTGCCTCCGCTCAAGGAAATCTATTCCACATTTTGCAGCCAGCGGGCAGAGCAGTTGGCAGGGAAACACTTATTCCAGCAGACGGTAAAGCACAGACGCAGCTTCATGGATGGGAAATCTCTGATCCATGAATTATGTTGGTATCGGAACCCATTACTGGATCGGATCAGTCCCATCCCTTGTCAGCACGGTTGGTTACACACACACACACACACACACACATGCACACAGAGAGCAAAATTCTATAAACATTAACAATGGCGAGTGCACAGACATTCCTATGGACAGACGACCAGCTCGGATTGCTGTTACGGTGGCACCTGACTATAAAACTAAAAAGTCCCTGAGATTATGGTCTTCGAGTCATGACACTTTGGAGGCCATTGTCGTTATTATTTTCCATCTACTAGAGCATGTGTGGAACTATTTACTAAAGCCGTGGTGCACTTGCGCTGTAGCAGCGCTTCAGAAAAGTCGCCTTTTCTGTTACTATTGGGGCATTTTCAAAAAGTTGGATTTTAACCCATTTACACGGAGACATGTTTTTGGAAAAGTTCCACCATGGTATCTGTTTTCAAAGAGTTCAGTTTTCACTTGAAAATGTGTGTAAATGGGGCCAAAATCAGCGATCAATACGTTAACTACTTCCATTTTTTGCCGGTGGTCAAAATAAATATTAAAAACCATGAGATAAGTTCTTTATAGTTAAAACTGTACACTGTAAAAACTTTTACTTTGTCTGTTGTTAAGGTCACCATGTTTGGAAATGATCAGTAGAGGTCTTTATTGCCTCTTTCTCACTGGCGTGAAGCAAACTGCCGACAGAATTTGCAAAGGAGCCCTCAAGATATCTCACATTGTTTACAGGCATTTGTAATTTAATATTTTTGATTGACTTTTTAAAATTCCCACATCTTTTTCTTTAATTGCATAAAAGTCTCAGCCATTGTGCATGTGTGAAACCAATATCTGACCGAAGTTGAACGAAATCTTTTTTAAATCCAAAAAACAAACCCAAAATTAAATTATTACTTAATAAACTACTTCATCAAAAAAGCAATTTAAAATAATCTGTCACAATTTCTCTAAACTGCACCAAACCATATGAAATCTAAAGCACTGCATGAGTTGTAAACAATATGGAATTGAAATTTTATCAAAACTGGAAACGTTTTTCTATTGAATGTTAAATTAAATGTCGAGTGGGAATTTGTCCAAATATTTGCCGGCCTTGGTTTCACTTGAGTGATTGTTCCACCATCTCCAAATGTCAAATACATGCCTTTCTCAAGGGTTAATGCCTGCAGACTGTATGCGATTTTGATTGATAGATGGTGAGGATTGCGTTTCCAATCCTTCATCAGATCATAATGGACATTTCAATCTCCTTTTGACACCTCCTGCCTTGCTGGGACCTTGTGGTCATCACTGACCACCAGCCTTCTCTCTCATTTACCTGCCTGCGCTTTGAACTAAGTCCAACCTGCAGGGCGAACACATTTGTGTGGAAGGCCTCAGCCTGAAATTACCATCACACCCTCTGCCTGCCATAGTCTCAGTAGGTTGTCATTACTGAGAAAGCCTTGGAGTTTTTCAGCCTTTTGAAGTGTGTCAGTACTTAGATGGCGGTGCCCTTTAACCTTGTTGGGCCCTTGTGTGTGTGTGTGTGTGTGTGTGTGTGTGTGTGTGTGTGTGTGTGTGTGTGTGTGTGTGTGTGTGTGTGTGTGTGTGTGTGTGTGTGTGTGTGTGTGTGTGTGTGTGTGTGTGTGTGTGTGTGTGTGTGTGTGTGTGTGTGTGTGTGTGTGTGTGTGTCCATTTGGCTGGCCCATCTTTAAAGTTGCTCACTGGCCTGGTTGCAGCCAGGGGGTGAGCCATGGCATTGAGGAGTTTCAAATGGAACCAAACTAAGCCTATATGCAAACAAAACCCAGGGAATTAGGGGAACTAAGCTGGCCTGTTCACAGTAACTCCTCGGCCAACACTGAGCCACAGAAGAGGAGGGAGTGGAGGAGAGAAGGGAGGCCAGGGCAGAGCGAGGCTCTCCCAGTTCTCATGAATGGTCTGTTCTTTTAATTGTGTTGAACAAAACAACAGGGGCTAAGTAATGGGGTTTTAAAGCGAAGCACATTTGGATGGATTGTGTAACGCCCTGTGTGGGTGTGAGGCAAGGAGCAAGAGAGGGTAGAGAGGGAAACAGACACCGAGGGCGAGTGGGCGGTATTATGTGGCAAGAACAAAAGGCAAAAGTTGGCAAATGGAGGCACCCATCGAAAAGCCTGGAACCAAACTGGCCGGCTAATTACTGACATGCATTGTCAAGGAGGAGGAAACACAACAAAACCGGGATAAAGATTAATTTTATACATCATCCTCCTCACTGTCAGACACACACAAACAAATCCTGTAAATTGAAAAAGAAAAAAAAGCGAGGCAAGCAGATAGAGGTAGAAGGGATCAGAGGGATAAAGCTATGCGGGTGTAACAGTACAAAGCAGAGTGAGTAAGACTTCCTTTATTCTGTCAATCCCCGCTCTCAAACACACGTCTTTGCTTTTCCCGGCTATCTTTCTCATACCCTCGTGAAGAAAAGTAAAGAGTTCTCTGAGAGGATTGTTTTTGAAACTGGAAGATAAAATAAATAGGCCTGAAGTACACTCAAAGTTGCTGACAGTATTCATATATTGAGACCAGATTTGGGAGCGAAAGGTTTTTGAGGTTGCAGAGATGGCCTGTATAATATATATATAGTTTGAGAGCGAGAACTTCAGTGAGCCATAATGCAGGCAAAGAGGTAGTGAAAGAAAAGGTGGGAATGAGTGTCGAGATGATTAATATCCGTGTTTTATGTGGAGCGTGCTAACATCTCCTGACATGTTTGTTCTGCATCCGACTCTCTCACTCTTTGGTCTGCCATCTTTTCCTCAATCTTTGCTCCTATTTTTTATTTTTTTCCCTCCTATCTGGTCTATTTTGACAAGTGTTTTGAAAAATCTCTTGTCATCCCCAAACTATGCCAGGCTGGTTTTTCTCTTTCCCCATGTTTTTTTTTTCTCTCCCTCTTTTTTCATTACCACGGAGGTTTCACGAGCGTACGCCGGCGATTTGGAGATGAAAGAGATGGAATCATCCCGATTCCTGCCCTGCCACTGAGCCGCTCAAACTCCCTGACAAAGCTGTCAGACTCCATTTTGGCTCCAGCTGCCAGAGTAAACTTGCTCTGCCATTTACAATCAACAAGAGGCAGCGCAAAGTCCCGCTCCAGCCCGTGTCAGAAAGCCTCCAACCGCTCCCCTTTTCACAAACATTAAAGTGTACTCTCTCCCCCCCTCTTCTCTCTCTTTACTGTACGTCTGTCTGCTTACATTCTGGCTCTTTTCTCTTTTCTTCTGGCTTTGTTGTGTGTTTTGCTGTAATTGCTCTGGTGGAAACACTACTGAGTGTATTTAGACATGTTTATAGCCAACTTTCAATATGCCTTCATAAAAAAAAAAACAACAAAATAAACATTTGCAGCCATTCACACACACTCATACATACAATCTTGGTGTTGGTTTACTTTTTTTTTTTTATACAATTTTTGCTTTCATTCATCTCTGACTATCCACCTGGAGATAGACAATAAACACAGTTTGATAATACTCTTCTTTAATATTTCTGCAGTGTCTGTGTGGAGAGATTATAATGGAGTTATTGATAAATATTTGAAGTTTTTGTCAAAGAGGCAAATCCCTGTGATTGTATATATTGTGGCATCCTGTTGCGGTAATGTGTACCAGTTTACTTTGAAGGAAAATCAAGTCAATCTTTATTTATAAAGCACATTAACAAGCAACTCTTGTTGACCAAAGTTCTGTACAGGTTAATCAAATGTAAAATATAATACAATAAGAGCAATCAGGGATTGATCAAAGGTTGACCTGGACTCACAACATTTTTTTTTTTTTTCCCCAGATCATCTCCAAACTTTAATGGGATCTTCCATGACCCAATACAGACAGACAAATATACCCAGATGATTTTGTTATTTCCTTGGCGGACGTAATAATAAAAAATAAAAGGGTTCATCTGATTCTATAGAAGCGGTCCCCAACCTTTTTTGCACCATGGACTGGTTTAATGTCAGACAATATTATCACGGACTTAAGGTGTGGCAGATAAATACAACAAAATAAAGTGATATGACCAACACAAAAACTGTGGTATTTTGTGGATAGAATAATAAACATGAATCCAATGTGTACTTGTATGTCTTTCACCTTACTTCTATGTTATTCTTCTGTCTCCTCACTGGGCCTTTTTCCATTTGCAAAGAAACTTTCCAACGACATCTGTTTTTTACTCATTTTGCTAGCTTATGGGTTTAATAGCAGCGCTAATGTACCACGTGACCGAGACAAGCGTGAGTCATAGACAGATGTTTTCAGAATAAAAGATTGTTTAGACTCTGACAATAAATTGAATGGAAATAATGCAAGTTTTTTTATTCTTTCTGTGCGGCCCGGTACCAAATGAACCACGGCTCAGGGGTTGGGGACCGCTGTCCTATAGCATCACATGTTTAGAGGACCTGTTTTCCTTTCACATTTATATACTGTATACAGTACTATCCTCAGCTTGTAGGTCTGTAACATATAATGCTACTTGTCCATCAAATAATATCAGCAGGAAGGATTGTGATTGGCTTGAAATGTCTACTGCAGCAGAGGAAAATAATCCCAAACACACAGCCACCCTAAAGAAGAACAAGGGGTCCTGGAAGTGATGGTGTTTCCCCCATATTGTCCTTATCTTAATATAAGCAAGTCAAGGAAGCAGTTGTTTCCTTGAAGGCAAAGGTGGCCTCACCAGATATAACTTTACTATATCTCCTACTAATTCAGTTTGCAATTTGAATTCAGTGCTAAAATTACTTTTTTTTTTCTTCTTTAATTTAGCCTTATTTATTCAGGAGAATCACAATGAGATTAAAAATCTCTTTTACAAGTGTGTCTTGCTCAGGGACCCTCAGTGCATATTTTTTTATGGACTGTGGGGGAAAACGGAGTACCCGGAGGAAACACCCACACACACAGGGAGAACATGCAAACTCCACACATAAAGGCCCTGTATTGGAACATATGACCTTCTTGCTGTGAGGCGAGAGCGCCGTGGGTTCAAATACAGGGCCGTTCTAGTAAGTAAGTAAGTAAAGTACTAGAAAGACTGCTTTTTAAATCACTTTTACAAAATTGCCCTGAAGACCAACCTAAAGCTTTTGTTTTAGTACTGTATATACTGTATTTTATTTATGACTCTCTGTTCATACCACAGTCACAAAACCAGGACCCGCTGCCCTGCTCTTTTCTGGTGACACAGTGAGGGTGAAGCACCTTAAGTGGAGCCTGGCAGACAGACGACGCTTGGCTTCTCTCCAGCACTGGTGCTGCTGGTGAGAGAGAGAGGAAGAGTCTCTCTTCTCTGCCTGAGCTTTTCATGTACAGACACTCAGGGGAGAAAGAAAGACAGAAATACACTGAGGTGAGAGGGTGCAATGTGATGTGTAATATGAACATTTTAGCTTTGACCCAGCTCCAGCACCACTCTCCGTGGTTGGAGTTGCTGCTATTATTCAAATTATTGGCTTGTCAAATCGATTTGAAGCTGATTTGATTCTCAAACAATGTCTTTGTAAAGCATCTTCAGTACAAACACTCATTTATTCACTCCAACCTCACAAATGTGACACTGGCTTTGAGTCAGCTACACACAAGTGTAGATCTATGACCAATGATGAAGTCCAGAGAACTTATTGAAAACTTGTATTTGCCTTGAAAGACCTTTCTATGACTTTAATAAAATTCAGGACAGCTGGATTTTCTGCTCATGTTCAGACGTAGTGCATTCAGTGAGTGTTTCGGGCCCCTTCTTCCTAGATAACTTCAACTTTTTACCAACGGGCTGTCCTTCCGTATCACCCCATGTTTTTGACGGTATAGAGAAGCTCCTGTTATAACCAGTGGCGGCACAAGTGATGAGTTGAGTTGAACACAAAGCCCCGTTGATTAACTTTCTGGTCGTATTTAGAATTTTCTAGGTTACATAAAAAATCCACAGGTCATGGTTATGATTAGGAGACGACAGGCCAGTCCTGTCAGCACCAAAAGTATAGGAATACAGTATGCGGGTTAACGAAAGAGTCATAGGCACCGCTTTGGTCCTTTATAACAAACAATAGCCACTTTTTTCTGACTTTTTTTTGACAAAACTGAACTTGATAATGAAAAGTAATAATGTACTGCAGCCAGGCTTTGAAATACTAAGTGCTTTTCATTGTTATTTAACAGCAAAAGATTGCTTTAGTGTTTTTTTTCCCCCCCAATAATCCCAGAGTTTGATTTTCGTGGTCTTCTCTATGAAGCTCAGCGTGGGGTAATGATTGCCACAGAAGCTGAAGGCTTCAGGCTGAAGTGGCCACAGAGAGTTGTAAGTCCGCCACTGAGAGCTTTTCTAAAAGGAAGGTCTGATTTGAATGCCAAACGCTCACTTTTATCACTCTAAAATAAAATAGTATTAATAATTTGATTGTTTCTCTGTTGCCCACTGAAACAGACACTATGCCATTTCCAAAAAAAAAAAAAAAACCCGCCAATCCTTCACCTGCTCCATTTATTCAGCTGGGCTCAGCCCAGCCTGAACTGCCAGCCCGGGCCAGTCTCAGCGTGGCCGAGCTCCGCTTGGAAACGAAGCGGCGCGTCCATAATCTCTGCGCCGGCATGTTAATTTTCAAGTCAAAGGGGCAGTTCCCTTTTCATCACGGCGGAGGCTGTGGAATATTCAGCGCGCTGCAGATGTTCATGAATAATGTCTGTGGCCAAACCCCTGGCTGAGGCTGCCAGGGAGGAGGGGAGAGAGGAGGAGGGGTGGGGTGGGGGTGGGGGTGGGGGGAGGCCAGATGAATTACACGTAGGGGGGATCTGACAGGCGGCGTGAAGCTTTGTGATCATTCCAAAGTTCTAATAATCTCTCTCACCTTCTCCATCTCCCCAGTAATGAAAGAGAATAGGTGATTGCACCCCGGGCTATGTTCCCCGCGTAATGACTCCTCCAAAGGCACAGAGCCGCGAAGGAAAAATGAACTTTGAATGAGTGGCGAATTGGCTCTGACAGAGTGATAGACCGTGACACAGATCCTGTAGCAAAACAGACGTAGTGCTAATTGATTATCAATATTTTAAGCAAAGTGATGAAAATAAGCATTAAGAGATGAGAAAGAGAGAAGGGAGTGCGCAACACTACCTTCGTGCTGGATAAGGGGGTGAGTTTTGCTGTCATTTGTCCGCTCTCCCTCCTTCTCTCTCTACACTCCTCCTCCGGGGGCCGGACTGCCTTCCCCTCCTCTCCCTCTCTCATGCATTCCTCCATTTGGTTTTCCTTCATTATATCTTTGGAGCTGACATTTTAGATTTAATTGTCAAATATGTCCCTGAACTTGTATTAATTTTAGAGTGGTTTGCTTTATTTATTTCTCTGGTCTCACCTGCTTTCTTGCCTCTGATGGTCCGCTGAGTCTTGTTATCAGGCCAGCATTAGTCACCTTGTCCCTCAGAGTGCATAATATAGGATTGCAATTACTTATTCATGCTTTTCTTTGGGAAATAAAATAAATCACACACTATATTTTGCTACATTGCTGACAATTTCCATGCAGGATTTATCACATGAAATCAAAGAATAATGTGCCCTCTGTTGGAAGCGCACATGCACTCAGGCCATCGGCCCATCATTCATGAAGTCCACAGCAAAGAGCGGACTGGAAGCAGCTGAGACCACCAAGTCTGTGTGTCGATTCTGTGGTGTGTGTTTGTTCCTGTAATGTGGTCAGTTGTGGCGGGTCCTATTGACGCTGCCAGGGTCCCGGCTCTCCTGCCTTTCTTTTCTAAGTGGCCGCCCTTTTGAACCTCCTTGTGTCAGCACTGCGATTAGCGGCTCCAGTTTACCTTTCATGTGCGGGGGTCCTGATAGACTGAGCCCCAGCTACCACCGCCACAACAACACACAGACACACAGTGGTGCGCCATTACAATGGCATCCAGCAGGCTTTCAGCAGGGGGACCGGAGCCTTTTCTCCACCATTCACACTCAAGTGCATTCATGCTAGAATAAATGAACAGAAACACACACACACACACATATGCACACCCACTGGGCGAGCATATTTTTGTACTGAAATTGCAGAGCACAACTGCTATGTTGTCACTCATAACTCTGTTTTAAAACTCATCACCAGAGATATTTCACGTTGCAGTCAAAGAGGTTTAAGTACACAAACCTTGCAACAAATCATTTTGATATTGTCGTGATTATGTTTGATTTATATCAGGGCTGTTAAACTTATGGCCTCTAGGCCAAAAGCTCCAGGGGGTTAAATCTGGCCTACAGCATTACCGTGCACCAGACAAATCAAATATTTCAAACTGAACTCATTGTGTTTAAGAAATTTCAGGTTGTTTAAAAAAAACATGCACAAAAGAGTTAAATACTTTTCAGACTGTACTCTGACATCAACTAAGAATCTTTACAATTCTCGTCTTAGGCTAAAATTAAATCTATTTACTGATTCGAACCAACCAGGAACAAATGGGCTGTCCGTGACCTTTGAACTAAGAGTCTGCTTTAAGCGCTGATGAATATTTACACAGACAAGGATCTACAAAGACAAACAATATTGTGGAAATTAAGCTCATCATTTCCTCTCAACTTTATTTCTTGTGGGAAAAGCAGTGCTGCTTTAGTTCTAAGATATGATGCTCAATTTGAGCTAAGTTGTGTCTATATTTTTTTTTTAAATGGCAGAGAAATTGTAAGAAAATTGTGACTATTTTATTTTCATAATTATGACAATTACAACTGATTCTCCATATTAACTCTCTCATGACAAGAGCACCTGGATTTATTTTATTTTATTGCTAGAGACTGGTCATAAAATGTAAAAGTGGTCCAACTTTTTCCAACAAAGATTCCACTTTCAATATCCTGGGGATTGTTCAGGATTATTGTGTATCTTGAAGCTCTTGTTACATTCAGATACATCTTATCTGATTGGACAGTTCTGGATGCTGCAGTACAGATTAATGCATATATGGATACAAAATCTATTTCTCTTATCTCAGGTATTTGTTTTTTTGATAGCGTAAATAATTTCAGTTATTGTCATCCGAAGTATGTATGCCACATCCTGTCAACTGAGACAAGATGGGAATTAAAGGGTTAAAAAGTCACAATTTCATGTTTTAACTCCATGTCTATCCAGTCTTTTTTTTTTAGCGATGATGGGTTTTCTGCCTCTCGTGTTAGTGGTAATAATTAACACACATCTTCACTATTTAAAGATTTAGTTTTGTGATTGTGATTGGGGCTGCTCTCCCCTTCAGCATGCAGGCATTAGTATTTTATAGGATTGTACTCATTAAAATGTTCATTATGTTCCGATCATATACCGTTCAACTGTGTAATGCTGGGTTAACCCTTTAAACTAGGTACCAGGACTTGTACTGGAGACCTGCAAAGTGGGTTTGATCAGTTTCCCTCATGGAGAAGTGTAAATCATCACCTGGGCTTTTAAGACAAAGCAAATTGTTCTTTTATTTTCAGTTTTGAATATGCAACCAAAGCCTGGATTAGACGAGAATTAAGAACCAGAGATTGAAGCAACAGCTGGTGGAGGAAGGCCAGATTGGTGGCTTTGTCTTGTTCAAGTAAAGCCATGGTCTTGAATGTATTTTGCTTTTACCTTCAGCAAAACCCTGATGTGACATTTCTGGCTACATGAAGGTATATCTCAAATATTAGAATACAAAACTTAATTTTTCCTATAATTCAAACTGTGAAACTAGATCTATTTTACATAAACTGGAAACATTTTTTTTCTATGGTTTTAGCTTAGAAATCCTGAAAATAATAAAAACATACATCTCTCCAAATGTAATATTTCATGGTATATGACGTGTTTTTATGGCGACCATGCTTGAAAGTTCTCAACAATATAGTAATATTTGCAGATGCAGCATCTGATTGAGTGACACAGCAACATGTGTGTTTTAAAGTGTTGGAACCCTTGAACAACCAATCCCCACTTTTGAAAACTTGTGGCGGGGCATTTCAGGTTCAGAGGATGAAAGCATGTGATGCACAGGTGTCTGATCGTCTAAAGAAAATGATGCAAAAGTAAAACGAAGCAGGGGAGAGTTTAAAGTGGAAGGTGTTCGGAGCAAGATAGAAGAGAGGCACATGAAGGAGATAAAAGAGAAACCGGAGAGGCGTGAGGAGGAGACAGTGGCGTGTGGAGATATGACAGGGTTGAAGTTGAGGGTGAGATGTCATTCAGAGGCCCCAGGATGCTTAATATTTCACCGTGTGATCCCTGCATTATGGATTTGGTCTGATTGCCCTCTCAAGACCTTTGTTATGCACTCACTCACTGATTTCAGTGAAGTTCTCATTACACAACTTTTGTACTGCTCTTGAAGGCACGCCTACCCTCCTGTCAAAGCAGTCAACAGCTCATCTTACAGTAAACAGGCACACATCAATGTAATAATTACATTTCTGCTGAAAGTCCTGAAAGGCATAATCATTTATAATTTACATATGATTTTTCCATAGTGTGGTTTCAAGGTTGAACTCTGTTTGACCTGCTAACCTTATGGAGGCTTTGTTGTTATTTTCTTTCCCTGAAGGCTTGTGGATGATGTATTTCTCTATGTGAGGTGCTGTTTTTGAGCATGTGGACATCTGCGGGTGTTCTCCAGGTGTGTGTGTGTGTGTGTGTGTGTGTGTGTGTGTGTGTGTGTGTGTGTGTGTGTGTGTGTGTGTGTGTGTGTGTGTGTGTGTGTGTGTGTGTGTGTGTGTGTGTGTGTGTGTGTGTGTGTGTGTGTGTGTGTGTGTGTGTGTGCATATGAGTGCAGCCCATGGCAAGGCACGGTCCTTAGAGTACCCCTCCTGCTTGATCTGTCTGACCGCTGGAGGCCTCAGCTCCTCCTGAGGATTCTAGTGGTTCCCCTCTCAGGCCCTGGGTCCAGGGTCTGCACGGGAGTAGGTGCACAATCAGTGTACATTTCACTCTGAGGTTGAGAGGGCAAGTTGTGGTGCTGGGTTGAGGCCCACCCACTTGCATTAGGAAAAACCCCGCTGCTCATCGTTTTTACCCGCTTGGTCCACATCAACCCCCAGAGCTGCTTTTCAAGGTTTCCCTCACATTATATTGTGTGCTGCTGTTAATGAGGCTGGTCTTCCTCATCCACATTCTGACTTTTAATTGATTTGATCGTAATGTTGAGGGTTTAAGTCTCAGATGGGTTTGCATGTTCTCTTATCTATGAGTCCTGTGGGTTTCTCCAGCAGTGCAAAAACATGTGTTTAACGTTCATTGTAGACTCTAAATTTCCTGTGTGTGTGTGTGTGTGTGTGTGTGTGTGTGTGTGTGTGTGTGTGCGTGTGCGTGCGTGCGTGCGCGCGCGTGTGTAATGGACTGGTGAAATGTCCAAGGGGTGTCTGGCCTTCACGCATTGTTAAGTATGATCATTTCCAGCTTCTGGATTCACAATTATCCTGTAAACATTTATATGCACAGTTCTTCAACTGGAGATCAATGCATTTTCTGTCCGGTTGTTACTACATCTGTTCAAAGTGTTTCATCTCTTAGATAAAGTTTCTTGTTTTTATTCAACTGGTTCAGGTGCCTTGCCTGCATAGAAGGTTTATATACTTTCCTTGTGATTCGTATGTTATCAATAGTTGCTTACACCAGTCCACTGCGGACTCATTTGAGACTGCAGGTGGAGGGCCCAGCCATGCATGCTCATAAAATGCAGACCTCTCATTCACCAGCAGATCTGACATGGAGCCAAGCTCACATTTGAAATGTGAGTATTTGCAACAATCATCTCATTTTAATCACAGGAGCCAAAGTCATGAATTGTGATTTGTATCACTCCTGGTCAGGACATCACACCACACCACACTGGCCAGTCACCTTTAATATCAAACTCGGGTCCTCGAAGCTGCAACAAATTAACCCTGTGAATAGCATCTTAAAGCGGGCAGGTCTTTTAATGCTTTCCCCCCGTGGGCCACATATGACAATTTGACCCCGAAGTTAGTGGAGCCTCACCACTGAGTCAATTCACAGAGTGTTCCAGCCTATTGTTTCATGGTCAGCCAACCATTACGCTTCTACTCAGTTGTTTTGTAAAGATATTGGCCTGCACAGTCTCACAGAACTGTAACAACTGCTTCTCCTACAGTTCAAACACATATCCCAGGATGTTTCGGCTTTAGATTGTCTGTGGAAGACTTATTTTGAGTTAGGCCAAGAAACAGTGTCTCATGAGAGAGTTCTTACACCAATCAGCCATGACATTATGACCTTATAGCTAAAATTGTGCCATGCCCCTTGTTGCTAGTAGAACAGTTCTGGTCTATATTCAGTATATACAGTAATGGGTTGATGAGGCTCCACTGGAGCTCTGAGGGTGTCCAAAACTCCATCTCTTGTACCCCACATGAGCTGCAGTTTTGGAAATGATCATCAAAAGCCATCACAATCTGTCAAAAGTGCTCATGTTGTATTTATTTCTATTTCTAGCACATCTACTTTCAAGGCAAAATGTTCATTTGCTGCCTCATCTGTCCTTCATAATGAGACCATATTATTTACCATAACTCTCAGTGGTCGTAATGATCTGGCTGATCGGTGTGAATGCAGGTTGTACTGTGGTCGGGGGGGCAACCTTGGTAATCAGTTATATTTCACCCAAGCAATATTGTTTTGATTTGCAGAAATACGTTATTTGCCTTGGAACCCTAGAACTATAGGACTCTGTGTACGGCAGAAAGTCAACCCACTGTTAGCCTTTGGGTATTACGATCTGCTGGATATAGAATCTAAATTTGAATTATATGAGTTTTTATGTTTTTTTAGGCAGTCAAGTAAACTCTTGAGTTGTACCCCCCCCCCCCCCCCCCCTTTCAGAAGAATCTCTTTTTAATTATTTTCCTGCTTGACGCTGACAGATGCAATCGCAGCATGATCTCTGAAAGGAAAATACAAACAAGGAGCCCAGGTGTGTGGAGTCAGGAGCCTGATTTAAAAATGAATGAAACAAGCGTTGCATAAGCAACGCTCCATAGGTTTGGACGCTGCTCCTGACATCGAGAATAACAGAGAATGCTTAATTCTTTCATATATCACACATGTCGATGCAATCTGTCACAGTAGGCATATTCAGCACATTCTACTCGCTCCTCTGTTTGGACGTGTGGCTTTCAAAGTGGCGATGGGTTTTCCTCGGTGGAGAGTGAAGAGCTTCCACAAGAGGCACAGCAATAGTGCCTCTTCAGGAGGTCAGACAGACGCCTTTTCCAATAATCAGCTTGTCTTTTTGATTTTTAACGTCCAGGAGGAAAAATGAATCCAATGAAATACAGATTTTTTTTTTTTTTTTTTTTTTTTAATAGACACTATGCAAAACAATTTTTTTAAATTTGTGCTTGTGGTGGTCTCTCGGCTGGAGAAGCCGACTTGGAACCAGAGGTTCACAGGTTCAAATCCCACAGTGGACATGTCACCACTGTGGGTGCCTGAGCAAGACCCTTGAACCCTCATCACCTTCTCTAAGCCCCCGATGTGGCTGCCCAACATCCGAGAAGCAAGATGGCTGAAAAAGGAATTTCCCCAAAGGGTTATTAGTCAGTTAAATGTCATTTTTCCTTTAATGCAGCTTTACATGTTTTTGTGTCTTATTGTATGATTTTTCATATAACATAATTTCATGTTTAATTGTGTTACGATGACTTTCCTGACAGGAAAAATCCCTGTTACTTTCTAATATTTTCAATCAGGGAAAAATAAACATCATAAAATACTTTTCTGCAGTTTGAATAAAAATAAGAAATGGCATTTAAAATCTATTATAGGATGTTTTAAATTACATACGCCATGTTGAAAATCTTATGTAAAAGGTTTAAAAAAGGAATTGTATAACACACCTCAATTGGTTGATGGGTTAAATTCAATTCCAAAAGTTATAAAGTAAAAAGAATCACTCAAACGTTTTCTCTCCCAAAAAGTCTAAAGAAAATCTCATTATTAAAAAAAAAAGTTAGTTTAGGGTGAATCAAAGCATCACAATATTGCTTAAATATTCCAACAGCTATTGAGAGTAATATCTTATTTGCAAACCACGAGAGAATTAAACCAAAGTTGCTGTGAGATGTACAGTATGTGGTTTGAGAATTTTGTGGCCAAATTCTGGGTTGAGTGGGCTCGTGCTCATCCAACACTTTGAAAACCTCAGCTGTCGACAGTCATTCTTCACTGGAGCATCCATTACACCTCAGGAGTAGCAGACCTAATTGATGGACCCTCCCAGCTTCTCAATATAGCCGTGATACAAAAAAAAAAAAAAAAAAAAGCTTCTTTCCAACGATGGCAAATGAATAATTGATTGATTTTGTAAGATATCTCTCTCTAATTGTTTAGTTTGTAAATATTTCATGGGTGTCATTAATTCAGCTTGATGAGAGAGGAAAAGGGAAGCCCTTGATAAAGATCATTCAGGTTTCGGTCTCCTGTCCTCTGCCTGCAGAATGAGACGATCATATGTCTGCGGCTCAGACGCACTCATTCATATACACTGTGTTTGTAAACTGATTACAATTTCACATGTCTCTTTTTATCAGGAGACTTTCCTCGGAGCGAAAACACGACTTGCACAATCTCATGAATTCACTGCTGGCGAGATATAGGCTCCCCCTCGAATGTTTTTTTTTTTTAATGCTTTCCTGTGCTAAACATTCAAATCCCCTCATGCTGTGTCTCTTCACATCCAATCAGGACTTCCCATGGCGAATTACAGCTTACTGCTACATGAGGTGAGCAGGTCTTCATACAGAGTCCTGTGAAAACCCACAGCCACCTGCATGCACACATACTCTTAATGACAAGGCCTGGCCAAAGCCTCCTGCTTGTGTTGTCTGTGCACTGTGCCACCTAGTGGTCACTTGAGATATTGCATTGCTCTTTCCACCTGGTGCAGTTTCGTTCTGTTTCTGCTTCGTGGACTGGATGCTTCTCAATCAGTTTTACTGAAAAAACAAAACAGGGTTTTTTTTTTTGTGCGTTATTTAATGGCAATTTTGTCTTACTAGTCTCTAAATGTGCATTTTTTTTTTCTTATCGTTGTACTATAATATCTCTTACAAGAAATTGCACCCAGCAGTTCTCAAAATTACATTTGCTGAAAGTTTAGCATCAGATATAATTTGGGGGAAAAATCTCTCTGGGATGGTAGCATATGCCTCATGTTGTAAGTTTGGGTTTTACTTTTAAAGTCCTAAAGTAATGAAGGATGACTATTTCTTTGGGGCTTCTTTATACCACTCAAAACCAGCCAGATCTTCTAAAATAATAGCAAGTCGTTCTTTCATATATTTGGTAACTGCAGCAAACTTCGGCTGATGTGCCCATGATTAAATGATTTAGAAATCATGAAAATAAAAATAAAAAATCTCAAAATATTCTCATGTTTTTCTTTTTCTTTTTTCTTTTAAACAGAAGTCTATATTTCTAACAATTAAAAATCTTGAAACTTTTTGTTTTATATGTTGTGAGTGTACAAATAACTGACAAAATAATTAGTATTTAACTGATATTCAGATTTTCTTTGCGACACCGTCAGATGAATTTTGTAGCTTTGCAACAAACTTCCAGTGATGTGCAGCTGTTTGGGTTATTCATCAGCAAATTAACTGATACCTTCATCATTTATAGATTAGTGTACCAAGTCTATGAAATTCGACTTCTCATTTCACTGCTTCATGTTTTACAGTCTGATTGAGTCATTGGAACAAAGTTGCTTTCACAATATATTCTTCAGCCCGTCATCTGTCTCCAGCAGGTTTTAGTGTGTCCCGCGACCTTCCTTAAAAACAAGTTGGCGTGCCTACCTGTCTCTTGCCTCCCTCGGCCTCATTGTTTACCGACGTGTCTTTCTCTGTGGCTGTCGCAGCCCTTCTCTGTCGGTGTGCCAGCATGTCCATCTGTCTGCCTGTCCTCCAGCCTGTCTGTCTCCTGTTTATTTATTTATTTTTATTTACGGTCCTCGCCGTCTCTCTGGTATTCAGTGCGGTTCGGAGGCCCGGCTGCCGAGCTTCACTGTAAAGTGCTCGGCTGATTGGAAGGGACATTTTTCCAATGGCACTGCGCTGCCTCTAATATTCTGTTTGTCGTTGGGTGTGAGGCTGATTTATCACGCCTCCTCTCCTGCTGACATTCAGATTCACTTTGATTGGCGGCTGGACGAAATGACACCCACCGCCGCAAACGCTGCACACATCAGTGTGGCACGCACACACACGCACACGCACACACACGCGCACACACACACACACACACACACACACACACACACACACACACACACACACACACACACACACACACACACACACACACACACACACACACACACACACACACACACACACACACACACACACACACACACACACACACAGCATCAGATGTAATGCTCTGATACTTGCAGTCATGTATACAGTGGATGTGAGAATGCCTACTCCGCCAACACAATCCCACTTACATTCATGACATGAAGACATGCACTTGCATACATATAGTTATAAACTTGCACAAAATGCTCATAGACTAAGTGGGTAACAGTTGTGCTGAACTCTGTGCTCAGCGCGCTAGTTTGCGAGTGTTGTATCGAGTTTATTGAACGACGTGGGCAGACTACTGCTCTTTTGTTGTTCTCTCACCTCACGAACTCTATAATATGATAGCCTTTCTCACTTCTAATACTCACTTTCTGTACCCGGCCTTAGGCCGAAGCTACCACAGTCTTGCGTTGAATAACACCGCCACCCCCCCCAATCCCTTCTTAATAACTCTATAACTCACCTCAGCCTTAGATTTAATTGCTTATCTGTGTGTAAACGTATTAACCCTCTGCTGTATCTGTTTTGCTGCCGTCCCGGGGGCCCGACAAGCCTCTCTGACTGCCGTGCCTTACATCCAATGAATAGTCCTTCTCTGAGCGGTAATAGGGAATCAGCATCGTAGCAGCAAGCATTGGCGGCATGTAAGAGATAAATCAGATTGGGGGTCTTGCTTTGCCAGTTTATTGAATCTAAATTGCGTGCGCGCTTGGCCCCCGCCGGCCCTACACGGCCCATCCATCTCCCGGCTGATAATGGAGCGGGCCCGATTCCACCTGGTGGGAGCATTATTACATTTCCCCTCTAACGAGACCCAGCTAATCCTGCCAAGGGAGGAGGACAGAGGAGAAAAGAGGGGAGGAAAGCGGAGAAGAAGAGAGGAGGAGAAGTGAGGAGGGCTGGAAAATGTAGGGAGAATAGGAGAAGAAAGGCAGAAAACAAGGGAGGAGAAAAGAGATGGAAGAGGTGGAGAAAGGAAAAACAAAGATTCAACCTGGCAGCCTGCGTCTGCCTCCCACTCTCCCTCTTTCTCTCTTTCTCACTTTCCTCCTCTCTGTTGCTTCGCATAAAACATCTTCCAGCGCCATCGGAGCTACATGGCCCCTGGGCCTTCGAGCTGCAATTACACTCATAATCACAATGCGATTTCACTGAGGCTCTCCGCCCCTTCTCGCTGCCGTCCCTCGTCTTCCCCTCCGCCCCTGCAGCCAAGACTGAACGAAGTCTAAATGAAGTGAAAGGCCTCTCCTCTCCCCAACACCCGGCCGTTTATTACCCGCTTTAATAAAAGTCCGTCACAGAATTATCCGACAATGAACTGGATCCACTAAGTTGCCAAGAGATACACTTCCAATAAGTGCTCCGTGCAGTCATTCGTACATGCTACATAGGCACAGCTGGTATTTTTTTGAGAAGTTTTTTTTTTTTTTTTTTTTTTTAATAACTGTTATGTTAAAAGGCTTTTCATGATGCTGCGGCAAAGTATGTTGCTCCAATGCACTATTTTGTAGTTAATCTTTTTTCTTTAAAGCAGAGCTTCTTATTGATGTAATTAAATCATATCCCCGGCTCAGCGCTCAGGCCTACTTTCATTGTTTTGAGGGGGCAGGAGCCCCGTGAGGCAGTGCACTGATGAGAGATGGATAAACAGTTTGATTTGCTGCTATCGCCCCCAGGCACAGTGTACTGGAGAGATGAGCAAGAGAAGGAAGAGAAAGCATTAAAAAACGGGGAGGGGTGGGATAGGGCAAAACAGAAGGAGAGAACTGAGCGAGAGGATAAGAGAACCTGTTGGGGGAGGGATGAAGGGATAGAGGTGGAGGATAAACATGCAAAGAAAAAGAGGCGACAAATCACTCCTGTTGTTTGTGTGCACGTTTTGTGTGCACGCAGGCAGAGCTCTCTCTCTCTCATATTTTTGCTTGTTTGTCTGTTTCCCTTGCTGTTTTAGCGCTTCCTTTATCCTACATGCCCCCCCGTCTATCTGCCTGCACCCGCCCCCAACCCTCCGCTTTCTCCCCCGTCTCTCTTCCACTCCATCACACCACCAATACCGCTCTGCCTGTCTACCTGCCTCTCGCTAGCCCCGAGCAAAGAGTGAACTGAAGAACACGGAGCAGTTCATTCACACACACGAGCCAACACATACGCATGTGCGTACAAACAAATACACGTCTGTGCATACAAACCAGGAAACTCTTGATTGTAGTTGCATAGATGAAAGATTGTGCGCGCCATATTGAGTGCACGAAGACACAAAGTTACCCCATCATGACTGTGTTTGCCAAGAGAAATAGATTGGCTGCTGTCGATTCTGTGCACCCATGCACGCGCGCATGCACGCACGCACGCACGCACGCACGCACGCACGCACGCACGCACGCACGCACGCACACACACACACACACACACACACACACACACACACACACACACACACACACACACACACACACACGCCCTCGCTGAGGGAGGTAGAGGAAGGTTCAGTCGGGTTCAGTCATCCATGTAGAGTCATTGTTAGTAAAGATGCGGAACCTCCAGACTTAACCAGCCGTAACAGCGGTGTGACAGGTTCTTTGTCTACGCCAATTACTGAACAAAAACTACAGTGCAGTCACAGAGAGACTCACACAACCCATGGCCTTTTGCACACACACACACACGCACACACACGCAAACGTATGTTTAGTATTTTCATGCATGGTTTTGTTTTTTTGTTTTTTGTTGCTGTTGTTGTTATTTTTTTTTTTTTATTCACTTGCTGTGCAAACTCTTAACAGACACAATCAGACAACAACGCCCAAAACACACACGCCCGTGCAGGCATCTCGAGTGGTGCAATAAACCGCATTTGGACACCCACAGCTGTGCCCTAACACAAACGCGCTGTAAGCGCTCACAAACACTTACACCCACTCCTATATTGTATTAACTTCCCCAAAACAGTGCGGCACTCTCATGCCCCCCCCCCCCCCCCCCCCTTTCTGTCTCTTGACTGCTCACTCCTTCTTCTGTTTCTCTTCCCTCTATTTTTTTTTTCCCAAAGTTTAAACTCATTAAGTGTAATGATATTGGAGACTCAATTTTACATAGCTCACTCATCAAGCGAGTGAGATAGCAATAAAGGCGAATGGCTCCGCAGAGGCCCTAACGCTGCAAAATAAATGATGCGTCGCAGCGGAAATGTAATTAATTTAGAGGCAGTATTGATAGTCCTGCCATACACAGCATTATATTTTTTAATGTGGCTTAACATCTTGATTATTCGGAGGGAAAAGGTGGAGGAAAAAGGGATCCGAGACGACACGGTTCATGATGAGACACGCTTAAAATGCCCCGACGAGTGTTTACTCCCGTTGCCTCACTTTCTCTTAAGCTTTTCATTATGCCAAGACGATAAACACCTCTCAGGAAGAAACGCTGACTTTTACAGAGGTACTGGGGCGGAAAAAAAAGAGATGCTTGCTGCCTGCGCCAGAGAAGAGATGAAGCCATTATTGAAATTTAGGTTGAATTGTACGCTCACTTTTCATTCAGAGAAAAAGCTGGTTTTATATTTTACCTCAGTTTGTGAGATGACTGATAAGTGTTGTTTTGTTTTTTTTTTGTTTTTTTCCAAAGATGAACTGTAAACCTTACTTACAAATATGTTCTTCCAGCTGCAACAATTTAATCTCTTTTATTTTACTATGTTTGGTTTCGCTGTGCAGTTCACATAACCCCATGGTTTGATTTCAAACTTCAGTTTTTTGGGGTTTTATTTTCACAGAACTACTAAAAACTACAAGAAAAATATCTGGGTGTAGATGGAGAACTGTTGCATTGCTATATCAACAACATGTACGTTGCTCAAGTTTTATGAAGTCAAGTTTCTCACTGCTTGTATTAATTTATTATTAAAAAGGAAGTACAAAACTTTTGTTCGTCACTTTTTTTGAATACTTGTTTGAATACAAAAAAAAAGTAATTTTAAGAAAAGTGTGCAATGGTTTGGTGAAATATAATTCTGATTCAATTTGTGTGTTGGAAAATGTGGCACATGTGTGTGCATATTTCCCCCAGCATGTCTTTTTGGGTCAAGTTTCTACAAGAAATGTCTACAAGAAATCTCAATGGGGAAAAAAACCCAACAATAAGTGGTGTTTAAAGTCTGACTTGTGAATACATATCTCATAGGCAACATGTTGGATTTCAATACCTTATGAAATCCAACATGAACTTAAATCAATTACTTGTCCTGTGATCTCTGTTAAAAGACTGCAACTGGGTCTTTAAAATACAGTAACTTTAATTACTGTGAGCAAGAGGTCGTTTATCCTTCCCAACAGATGAAGGGATTACACTGGACATAGGAGAGGTAGAACCCTCTGGCAAGTTGTGACTGGCTGTCGGTGGTGGGGATGGAAATTCACTTCAAATTTAGTTGAAAACTATTACATGTATTATGCCACAATATGTCCATATTCAATTATAGAGTCGTACTAAATATTTTTGAATAAGAAATATATTCCTTTTCTTGCCTTCAATAATTGTGTTATTATATTATCAATGTATTATTGAGGGGCTTCTGAAGATGTAACTGTGTTGTATGTTTTCTTTTTTTTTTTTTTCCAGCCAAGACAGACGAGGTGTTGAGAGCCAAGGTAGCCAAGAGAGAGGAGGAAGCCCGGAAGAAACTAGAAGAAGGTGAGTTACATGTGCGTGCATGCATCAGTTATTTGTCCAACACATACACTCATTTTTGTCACTCCAAAGTGACAATGCAGCCACGCAGAAAATCAAAAAGCAACGCCTTCCCCATGAAATGTGACCAAAATGGAAGTATTAAAGTTGTTGGCAGGATAACAGTTGAATAATTAAAATATTTCAAGAAAGGCTTTGTTTCATATTTTGTTCTCTATCAAACCGTGTTCAATACTAATTCTGAGGAGTGGGAACAGAAAATCTGGGAGGAAAAAAAAAAAAAACTGTGGGCAGTGAGACATCTGTCGCTTCTGTGTGTAACGTCGTTGTGGGAAATCAGCTGGATCAACTTTATCTGATAATAAAAAAAATGGCAAGCTCTCGATTTTTGTAAACCTTCAGTGTAATTCATGTGATATATGATAGTGAATGCAATGGCACAAAGTCTGCTGATTGTATTCCAATCAGATAACCCTTTGAGGTTCTGCGGCATCAGTGATTATACAAATTTTTATTCTTTTAATATGGTCGTATTAGCATCCAGTTTCTGTAACGTGTCACTTCTACTTTCATAGATCTTCCACACTTTGCACAGCATGAACTCGGAGGGCTGATTACACTTCTTAGTTTTTATTAAGAAGGCTGTAATCTACATAAAAATGCGGAGCGGAAATGCAAAAATGTGCTTTGCGTTGCAGGCTGTAAATTTAACCTGAACCCCCTCACTACCACCAGCATAGGACACACACACACACACACACACACACACACACACACACACACACACACACACACACACACACACACACACACACACACACACACACACACACACACACACACACACACACACACACACACACACACAAAGATCATCCTGATATACATTTAAATAAAGTCAAGAGTGATTTGCTGTAGATTTGCTCACAGTAATAAAAGTCCTCAGATAGAATAATGACCTCGGTCCTTTTCTGACCAGAGGATGATATAAATGAGAATATTAAATGTGCTGTTGTCAACACACTGTGTGTGTATGTGTGTTTGTGTGTGTGCACGGGCATGTGTGGTAGAGTCATTTGTTCTGGTGTAGGCGTTTTGGTTTTTTTTATATCGCTGACTGGACCCTCCCGCTTCCCTCTTTTTGTAATTTTTTTTTGTGTTTGCATTGAGGATGCATGGCAGCGTGACCTTTAAAGTTAGCTGACCTTTTAGCCAAATGAAAGTCCAGCCATCAGAAACTAATTAGCCCTGCACTCATGCTTTAGTCTCCCAGTTCTGGGAAGAATTGATTCCCTCTCTCTCTCTCTCTCTCTCTCTCTCTCTCTCTCTCTCTCTCTCTCTCTCTCTCGCACCCTGTTTTGTTTTTGTCTCCTTTTTTTTCAGCTTCTCTGCCATTTTCACTCTAATAATAATCATTTCTCATGGTCTTGGTGCTGTCTCGCCTTCAGTTTTTTTCTTTTTCCGACTTTCTTTTTCACATACTCTCCTTCTTCCTACATCTATTTGTCCGCATCAACTTTTTGTACTTCTCCTCAGCTTTTTTTCTCCCTTATTTCCCCCTCTCAACTCTGGGTGGAATAACTGCCAAAGTGGTGACTAAGTGCCTTGCTTGGGGCAACAGATCAAGGCTCCCAGTCAAATCGCTTCTTTCTTAAGCAAAGTTCACGCTGCACAGTTGCCTCTTTTTGGAATCAGTTGACTCCTTCTCCCCTCTGTTCAAAGCTCCCTCGTCCTTCACTGCACAGTTCACTGTGAAAAATTTTTTTTTAAATAACCAAGGTGTTGTGCTTGTAGCACGCTGCACAGGCACTGTCTTCGAGGGCGTGATCATTGTATTCCCCTTTCACGTGCAGCGACACAGGGAAGCGGGGTCAAAGAGACACGACGAGGTGGCCCCGATGAGTCGCCCCGCCGAGGTAGCAGTAGAAGCCAGTGGCACCGTCATAAATACACACCAACACGCATACGCACACGCAGAAGTCAGCTCGCTCATTCCCCTCCTGCCCTTCCTCCCAGCACAGCTAAAATGGAGGAGGTGGGCCACTGCTGCAGCTAAACAGCAGATCACCAGGGGTCTCCTTATTCCCTGCAGGGCCTCGCAGAGGCCAACACAACTAGAAAGTTTACACTTGAACCGTTAAGTCAACCGAAATGAGAGAGGGAGAGAGAAAAAAACCTTTTAAAGAGAATGGAGAGGGAGAAGTGAAGAACACTACCACCTACACTCCTCGTTCATAAATAGATTTTCATCCTAGACTGGCAATGTGTTTGAGTTAGTTTAGCCCTAATCGAAAACCACCGAGATCTGATTCATGTGGATGCTATGATATGCAAGCTATTATTGTAGCGAACTGTGGCTGCATACTGCAGAGCCCTGAGAGAAGAGGGTTTTCTTTTTTCAGGTTTTTTTTTTGTTTTTTTTATCAGCAGGGCTTACTGAGAGAGAGGAAAGAAAGGATCAATAACTGGCCCTGTGGTCATCAGTTAACAAAGTAGTCTCCACTTAAAAGGCGTGTTTGGCTTTCTGGTTAAGGGCAGCCAGATGATGCTAGCAGTTGAAAAAGGAAACATATGATATGAAAGTATGTGAGAATATGAGGGCTGGATGGTTCCTTTGTTAGTCGCTTGCCTTGTTTAGGCTATTAAAGCTGAGAGATGCTGTTTGTTTGCCCAGGGGGCTTTTAGCTAACATGGTGAGTCCAACTATAATAAGATGGACTGACTGCCAGAGTAACACAGTCTGTTTGTGTGGACTTGGCTGTCAGCTGGCACTTTACTGAAGGCACTGCTCAACCACAGTCCTCATGTGGGGCTGAGCAGTGCGTGTACTGCTGGGCAGGAATCCAAATCAACCATTAATAATCCTTCTAAATCTTCCCATTTTGTAATTCTTAAATACCTTCAACTGGCGCAGTCGTTATGGTTTAATCAGAAATTTAGCAGCCGGTCGGAGTGATAGTGTTTGTTATTTAGTTTAACTGAACTGTGAAAAAAAAAAGAAAGCCAGAAAATGTTGTTGGATGCAGCTTATCATTTCAATTATCTTAAAAAATTAAACACTTTTGGCCCCTTTGTGGCAGACGTTGTGGTTGTTTTAATGTCAATTTAAAAAAATGTGTTTCTTTTTCGTTTTGTTTTTTCCTGTAAATCCCATGGAGATCAAAATCTCTTTGTTTTGGTGTTTGTTTGTTTTTTTCAAATTGACAAAAATCCAATATCCAGGAGAGACAAAAGTAAACTACAACCTCTTCAAAATGACAGTTTATAATAATAAATATTTTGTAAATTTTTTTCCTGCAGTGATTGTTTGCTGCTGATCAAATTTATATAGCAGAGGTTTTCAAAGTGTGGGAGAATGAGCCTGAACTTAATAAATAACGTGCTTTCTTTTTACACCGGAGCAGTTAAAATATTTCTTCCAAATCTCAAACTAAAGATGAAAAGATTCCAAAAAATAAAATCAAAGTTATTCCACATTGGCAAGGCATTCATGTTTTTATTATTTAGCAAAACAATCTACCTCAGAGTCCAGAACCATGAATATAACACTGTGCAATCTATATATTCTGTGTTTAGGACAGAAATCTGGTGAAGTTCTATCACATGTGCGCAGTGAACTGTGACTTGGTGATTATCAGTTGGTAAATCCAGATACAGGAGCTGAACGTTGTTTTAACAAGCTGTTTGAAGGCCGTATGTTTCAAGGAAACATCTGAGAATTTCACAACTTGTCCAGGCCTTATAAAAACAAACAAACAAAAAGACGAGCAAATACCGCTCCACTCTGAGCCCTCTTGGACTTAATGAAGACTTTAATTCCTCCTTTTCTGTGTCGCCTTAGAGTTGAGAAAAGCATTAACCCATCAACCTGTTGACATTAAAATATGCATCAGAAAACTTCAATTAACTCCCCCATACTGATATATCACTTTCGCTGACCCTCCAATAAACACTCAAACACCTCTGTCGAGTGAGGTCTGGTGCTGTGATTCTTTGCTTCTGTATTACGCAGAAGGAAACATCTTTTTAACACACACACACACACACACACACACACACACACACACACACACACACACACACACACACACACACACACACACACACACACACACACACACACACACACACACACACACACAGAATTATGCAGATACCACTTTTACCGTAGCCTATAGCACTGCAGATGATATTTTTGCGCCAAACCTGCTCCGTCCCCATTACCTCAAACCACCGGCAGATTGAGAGATCATATATTTTAATGAGACGTATAATAGCTCTTTAACCCATATCATTAGGGGAATATATACCTACCGTTTGCTCTTTGGGCAGTTAAACGAAAGGACTGTTTCCCTAATTACGCAGTGTGTAGGACAGGTCATGGGTTGGGTGTGTACCTGTGTGTGTGTGTGTGTGTGTGTGTGTGTGTGTGTGTGTGTGTGTGTGTGTGTGTGTGTGTGTGTGTGTGTGTGTGTGTGTGTGTGTGTGTGTGTGTGTGTGTGTGTGTGTGTGTGTGTGTTCGTTCAGGAATTATATGACCATTAAATATTCAATCGCAGCCCCCACCCCTCCTTCCCCACCCCTTCCCCTTCTTCAGCCCCCCTCGACCCAGCATCCATTAACGCCTCATCACCATTTAACTAGCTCTGTTGTCAATCACCACAAGGCCCGGGCTCCGAAAGAAAACGTCTGGATATGGTTTCCTGCCTTCACTTCGTGCTGCAGCGAGAAGAAAGGGGAACGCGAGAACGCACTCCAACGCGAACTGAAGGATATCTTAGTAAAGGACAATCGGCGTAAATCAAATGGTGTCTGCATTGTCATTTGGAATCACGCCACTTGTGTTTGGCGTGATTACACGCTCAGCTAAAATTTGACCTCTGCATGCGACCGATTGCATGCAACAACGGAGGGATGCATGTGTGTCTACAGCTGATGTTGTCCCTTTTTTTTTCTAATTGAAAATAACAACTAATCCATGGATAACAAGCTCCTGTATAATCCGGAGCCTTATCCCTTCAGTTGTGGCCTATCTCGGTTGTAATAAAAGACAGGAAATGAGAGGCAAGTGAGAGTGGTGGCTTGGACATTGACGCTTAATGTAATCTGCCTTGAAATCAAATTATTTGACCTGGAAAGCCTAACAATACAAAACTCCTGCCAGGCTGCTGTTAAATATTTAGCACGTGCCTGTCATGAATACAAATGGCGCACAAATTAGAATCTACAGGCGCGTGACCCCCGTATCACACCCCGGGAGCACGGGGGGCTGCCTCTGCTTTAAATGTTTTAATTACCAGGGCCATGGTGTGGCGTGCCACGCTACCTCGCCGAGCAGCGTCACTTGAAGGACAAGCGGTGAAATTCATCCGCTGGTAAACACGAGTGATCTGGTGTCCAATGATCTCATCACATTAACTAAAACATGAGGATTCAATAAGGAGAGTGTCTGAATTATACCCGGCTATAATTATCGTTCCCAGCATCCTTGCTCATGGTAGACCACCGTCCTTTTTTTAAACTGTGTTCTTTCCACTGGCTATATGATCTACCTTTGGACTCCAGGGAGGCACTGTATTGCTCTTGTGCACTCTGCGCTGAAGGAAGATCCGTCTCAGTGATTTTGATGTAAGAAAATCTGGTTTGTATCGACTCAGTATTGATTAGTGGAGTTAGCCTCATCTCCTGTCGTTACTTCAGATAAATGGCCTTATTTGTTGTGTTATTATGTTCAACACAATCATGCCAGGAACAGTCAGAGGAATATTGAACCGACACTTCATTGGCTTCATGGCTTCTATTTGTTCCAGGAATTAAAGGATGTTTTCTGCCAGTATAGCACTTCATAGAAAGTGGAAAAGAGAGCACACTGACAATCAATTACACCTTCACTTTAAAGGTCTTTTTTTTTTTTTTAAAGCCCCATCTTACAGAAGAACAGTCTGTATTTATTCCTGATTTTTGTCCTGCCTAAATAATGATTGATTTTGAGATGAATAGTGCCACAGATTCAGTCTAGCCATCCCTCTTTTTATTTCCTCCTCTCTCCTCCCTATTCATTCAGGTTTGTCGTTCCCCCCACATTGAAATGATTAGTTATGCGAGGCTTGTAAGCACTGAATCAGAGTTATGGTCCCCAGGGAAATAAATTTGGCAGAAAATCAGTGTGAGAAGATTTAATTATCACGAGGAGACCTTTTTTCCTTGCTTTGGACCACTGAAGCCCAAACTCTCTCTCTCTCTCTCTCTCTCTCTCTCTCGCTCTCTCTCTCTCTCTCTCTCTCTCTCTCTCTCTCTCTCTCTCTCTCTCTCTCTCTCTCTCTCTCTTCTCGCTCTCTCTCTCTCTCCCTCGCTCTCTCGCCGCCAAAAAAGCCCTGGCGTGCGGCATGGACGCCAGCCCTCTCCTTGCCTTCCTTCTCCTCCCAATTTGTTTCATTGCATGGTGATAAGCCAAGCAATTACTGCTTTATTGATTTTTCATCACTGCAAATTTAAAGTTGATTTTTTTTCTCCCCCCCCCCTTACCTCTTGCTTGCTACCCCGTTTCTCCCGCGGAGATGGCTCGGCAAGGTGATTAGGTGACCTCCTGTCCTGAGTGCGGCTGCTGGTCCCATGAACAAATAGCGGCGAATGCTGAATCCTGCTAACCCCGTGTGACCCCTTGTTGTCCAGCGGTAATGGGATGCTGATGCTCCCTGGTGGGGCTGTCAGCTGTGGGGCCTATAGCTTAATAATTTCTATGAAGATATCTATAGAATGACATGTTTCGACTTGATAGCAGCCCAGCTATCGCCGCCATGGACTAGATTATACAGAAATTGACCATGCACGTTACCGTCCCGTGTTTATTTAGGTCAAGTAGGCCGATGATTGACAGTCCCCGTTTACCCCCTGTGATTGGTAATCGTTCGTTGGGTCACCCTTATCAATTAACCTGCTGCCAGTAAACCAATGTGCGCTCAGCAACTTCTCACTGAGTCACCAGCCTGATATATTTTCCAGATATATTTTCCAGATTTCCTCTCCGTGCGATTTCGGTTTAGGACGATGTCAGTCAAATCTATTGAAAATTAGATACTGAATGTGTAAAAAAAAAAAAAAACACAAAAAAAGAATTCCTTGCCTTTGCAGTGAGAAAATCGATTCCAGGCGTTGGAAGGGGATCTGTGGAGTTTGCATGTTCTCCCAGTCCATAGGTTTTCTCTGGTTACTCCAGGTTCTTCTCACAGTATTAAGTTGATCGTCTTTAAATTGACCTGTAGATCGGTGTCATTATGCGACTCAGTTCTACTTGCGACGCCTCGCATCGTGTCACAGACATTGTCCAATGGCATCGGCTCCAGCCCCCCACAGTGCTAAGTTAGGGCTGCACAACATCAGGTGAACGTGTGATATTTGAGAAATACTCTGAAGTCTTTCTGCTTTGAGATTTGTTCTTCCCGTGCTCTTTTTCATGTCCCCACTTTACACTGGGTATATTTTTTTCTTTTCTTTTTCTACTACATGTGCATTTGCATTCACCATCAGCAGTATTACAGAAAAAGAGCAATGTTTGTTGTCATTTTCCTTGATTTGGGTGCCCCCGACTTCTTCCTTATCACCACTACGTATAAAACAATTGGGGCTGTCAATTGATTAAAATGTTTTTATTAGCTGTAGGTTTTTTGGCTGTTTGAATTCTCAGAGCATAAATAGATGGTGCATGAAAATATAATTTATTGTATTTCTACTTGGAAATATGTTGATAATGCAATATATTGTGCATCCCTAGATGGTTTCCTAAATCCCCAAACCCCCAAATGTTTGATGAGACAGTGTGACAGTGCTGTTGATCTTTAATAAATAAATACATTTTGATCCTTTTGGCCAAAGTATTAAGTTACTTAGATTTGCTCTGATGGAAGAGTGGGAGTTTGCCGCCTTAGCTCACTACAAACATTCCCAGTATATGAATGCTTTTACACACACACACACACACACACACACACACACACACACACACACACACACACACACACACACACACACACACACACACACACACACACACACACACGTCTGGACATGATCATACACAGCAGTAGTGTGCTGGATGCAATCTGGCAGGGTGGTCAGACTACTGTGATCACACGCACACGCACACACACACACACACACACACACACACACACACACACACACACACACCCACACACACACACCCACACACACACACACACACACACGTACACACACACACACACACACACACACACACCCGCAGACTGTTGCAGGTCAAAGTGCTGGCATCATGGGTGGCTCCGGCCATGTGGGGGCCCCTGTAACGTTTGTCATTAGACATCAGAGGTCACTTAAGAGCGTGTGTTTTTGTGTGACTAAATGTGTGTGTATGCCAGGCATGTGTGCTTGAGGAGACCTTAATCTATTTACACTGTCACATTATAACATATAAATGCAGTAGGAACGGCAAAGGCAAAGTTAGAGATCATCTACCAGAACAAATGAATCTGATTCACTTCAAATTCCCCTAAAGAAAATGGATTCTTGCCTGTGTCGCTTGGGTAGACTCGCTAGTTGTAGTTGTAGCTGAGTTTCGTTAGCCTGAAAGAAATGAATGTAGTCAATGTACCATCACATTAGCCTTGAAGTCTGTGTGCTTGTATATGTGTGTTATGAAGACAAAGCGTTTCTCTTTAAAGCGGGATTTGCATTGTTCAGATGCTTTTGGCAGAAAAGAGTCTTTTAGTGTAAATGTTTGCATCCATGCTTTGGTTGTATCAGCATCAAAATAAGAAAGTAAAATATAAGACGACACAGTCAAATAAACAATGTAAAATTCACGTTGGACATTGTGTTCTGTGTATCCTCAAACTGTGTACAGCTAATTCATTCGGGCTGTTTATCAAGCACAACTGAATTCAGTTTTTTTTTTGTGTACCCATTGTAAAACCAAATAGATATTTAGAATAGACCCTCCCACACACTGTGTTATATGATGCGTGAGAGTATCTAACCATGGTACACACTTGTATTTCTGTACATTCTCAAATGCATGCCACATTGACGTTTTTAGCATTGTTACAATTTTTGCCCTGTTGAGAAGGTTTTAACCTGCTTTTTGTTGTTTGGGGAAAAAAATATTGCATTTTGAACTTATTTTCCTTCTTGCTATTAATTGAGCAACCAAGACTGAGAAAAAAAAAAGCTGTTTGATTAGTTTGGGTGTGGTGATTGAGGATATGGTTGACAGGCTAAGAACGCAGAATGGACAGGGTCACAACATAGACACATGTATGTTTGGTTTTACAATTGTTGGATTTATTCACACACAGATAATGTGCGACTTTGTAGACACGCCACTCACACAGTCGCACAGCCGACACAAACAGCCCAAGACGGACTGGCTTTTATAGTCACACAAGTTTGCGGAGTGTCACTTTTGTTTCGGGTAGTTTGCTTGATTTCCTCCAATAAAGCAGAATAAAGGAGAGTACTGTATTACACAGTGCCAAGGTCATTAGTCTACCACTGAGGTCAGAGGAGGAGGAGGAGGTGGGGGGCATTTGCCTAATTAATTACAACACACACACACACACACACACACACACAGACACACACACACACACTGCCATGACCTTTACTAATATAGTTTGTAGCAGACTGACACAAACAGGACTCTGGCTCTCTGTCCCTTCGTGCACACACACACACACACACACACACACACACACACACACACACACACACACACACACGCACGCACGCACACACACACTGTCAAGAGCGGGCAGAGTTAAAGGAGAATCAATTACAACTCTATGGAGAAGGAGTCGGTTGCTTGATGGCTACATGTCACAAGGTCTATAGGTCACGAGGCGTGTGTTCCAGTTTGTGACTTGATGTTCGTGTATCGAGTCCATTTCCAGGATTCAGATTACATCATTTTCATTTTAAAGACCTTGCTCCAATTAAGTAATTAGTTGCTTGGTGTTTCTCTAATTATAGAGTTGTTCATAAAAGAGCTGCTGACCAGCCAGCGATCGAAAAAACGGAAAGCACTGCACTTTTTTTCCTGCACGCTCCCATTCAACGCACACAGACACACACATACACATGCATGCATTTAAAATCAAGTTAATGCAGTCAAATGCGTGTTATTTCTGGTAAAGGGCCGGGCAGGACTCTATATTTCTAATCACACTAAAACAGCGCTGTGCTTAATAAAAAGCTCTGCGCAGACAGGCAATTATTATACGTAAGCTTGCTGTACAGTTACAAATCAAAACATAAAAAATAAGTTTGACATTGTTGTACATTGTGCTCTTTTACATGCTGTTGTGTTTCTTGGTATCAGAAAATCTGTCATTATAAATTAGTTTCATCACACGCTGACTTTTTATAGAAATCTTGTCCTTGCTGCAGGCTGACAGAGCCAGCGAAATGTTATGCTGTATGTTATGCTGGAGAATAAGTAAACAAAATACAATGCAAAATGTTACAGATGCC